>NC_137459.1:39017800-39422896 GCF_964235325.1 Thermobia domestica | reverse complement strand
TGTTTGCCTGCTGCTCTCCATTGTACATACACCGTATGTCCTAATAGCTCGTGTTGATCCTTTTAATTCTTTCGTTCTATTTTGTTTATCATTTCTTCCCATAATTCGTGTATTACAAGTCCACTAGACCAATTCATCAATTTCTCTTTCCCATTTTTCTTAATCCACTGGACTTCTTTCCACTTTCTTATCACACTTCGTTTTTCCCTCTCTAATCTTTTTATTCCTTCTCAATCTATGTCATATCCCTTGTGTTTAATGTGTTTATATATTGCGTTGTTCTCTCTTTTTAGTCTGGCATCGTCCTTACGTTGTTTTATCTTTTGTTTTAATTTCTTTCCTGTTTCCCCTATCTACTTCATATCGCACTCTTTACAATTAACCTGGTACACTATTCCTTCCTCTTCTGGGTGCCGCGGTGGCTCAGTGGTAGAGCGTTCACCTCTGGTGCTTGCGGTCCCGGGTTCGATCCCAGCCCCCGCCAAGTGAACTTTGTGGTGGACAAACACCGTGTGCGTGGGTTTTTTGGGGGGTTCTCCCGTTTCCTCCCACTTTCTTCATTCCACCATTTCATTCATTATTCATCATCACCGTCTCCTTTAGCCTAACCGGCATAACAGTGGGACGTAAAACTCAAAGATTTCATTTTATTTTCCTTCCTCTTCTGATCTTTTCTTCTTTCCTTTCTCTCTCACTAAGTTTATTATCCTCTTTCCTCCTTTCCTGTAAGTTTTAATCCCTTTTTTTTTTTTTTTCAACAGGTTCTTCAGGACCTCCGATTTCTCGCCTAAAGTTTTAATTCCAAACTATCTTTTTCCTTTTTTCTCTGCTTCTTCCTCTTTTTATTTCTTTTAAATTTTCTCTTCTGTATCCGTTTCCCTTTACGAGTATCAGATTGTATATAAACTGTCAAAATTGGATATTTCTCTCATAATATGTCTGAGGAAAGCTATGTTATATAGCCGAAACTGTAACACAGATATGTACTCTTAAAATATATATACTGCTTCGGTCAGTTGGACATTTATTAGCAATCTGCAATGAATAATTTCCAAGGAGGTTATTACGTATTTTAAATCTACATATTAAACGAAAAATGCAGTAGCACACCTTTTTTATGCAGTGTTGCAACCAAGAACTCAGCAGTACCTCGAACATCCAGAAATAATCATATACGAAGGTTTCTATAGCATTAATAATGCAAGTGAGACGAACAGAGCAACGCATACATAAAGTTTCTTATTTATCTATACTACGGTCATCATGCGACGTATTTCGAAGAAGTAGAAACAAAATTAAAAGGAATTGAAAATTTGACTTCCTTCAAAGGACTTTATTTCGAGAAGTATCACATTCAGTTACGTAGATCGTTTCCAATAGACAAAGATCATCAAACAGTTTACAGCAATTTGATGTCTGAAACCATTGTGGAGATATAAAAAAAATGGTAAAAATTGCTATATTGCTTAAAATGACGTATTTGTGGATACTTTTTAAAATGGTTGTTGATTTTTATTACTTCTATAACATCCCAACAATAGTTTTTGGCAGGTGTAATTACAAGTTCTCGATATTATAGAATTTTGAGGAGTATTGCAAACTGCAGGTTTCCTATACATCCACAATAAATAGAAAGGAAAGAAAAAGTAACAAAAAAGCAGCTGTAAACCTTCCAGGTGGGCGGCGCACCATCTTGGAATTCAGAATCGCATGCTTATAATAAAGAAATTAAAATTACTAATTTTTTTTTTTTCATGATTAAATATTCGCTATGATAGAAAAGATGTTTCTCTTTATATAGTGTTACCTGTTGATTGTTTTTATTCCAGGACACATACAAGTTACTTTGTTACCCGAGGTGAAGAATTTACAAGTGTCAAGGATCTTCAAAAAGATTTAACTCCCGGCGTAAAAGATGACACTTCGCTGAACCCGAGGTGAGTATGTACCAGTTTTTAAGTAATTAAAACAGGATTGGTTTCTGTCGTGTTTCCACCAAGTGGAGCATATGTGATTAAATTTTTAATAAGACTTATCTCGCGCTACAAACTCACTATACATTTGTATAATCTTGAGAACTATACATAAGAAATTAATTAGTTCTCCCTTGCTAATTGTTTTGAATATGAATATGTTTGTGCAAGATTAAAACAATCGAAATGCTCATGTCTACCTCTTGAAAAAAATCTCTGATGTTGTTTTGATTTTCTAAAATAAGACCATCAAACACAACAATTGAGTGATTTTCACATTCATCAGTAGGTACAGTTGAATCATTACTGGATAAAAATGTTGTTATTTGATCTTTAAATTGCAATTCTGCTTCTTCAATTCGTTGTTGTAGTTGTTGATATTGATGCTGTGTCATACTTTTGGAATATATATAAAAATATTTTTTTAACCAGCGTGGTTCCATTAAAAAAATAAATCAGAGAAACGTTTTACTACATTTAGATGGACTTATAACAAGATATGTATCAGATAATAATTCTCCATTTCTGTTTTTCCTCTATGTCCCAATTAAGAGACTTCTAAAGTGAATTATTATAGAGAAAATGTTGTAAGTGTTTCTTTATTTTTGTTTCACATTATCTTTTACATACTTTTCGTCCATATATCCATTTGATATTATTATTTCTAATTGTTCTTTACAAGAGTTAATTAAATTAACAATAGTTTAATATTCGTGTTGCTAATTGCTAATGTTTAATTCCAATGAAAACCTGGTTATTTCCGCGCTTCCCATGGCTAAAGACGTTGTTGTAATTGAGTAAACAGTAACAGGAATAAATACGTTAATAAAACAGTTGTTGCGCATAGTAGCGCTGATAAAGTGATAGTTATAATCAGCATCTTTAACAAGTCATAATTTCTTTTTCTTTTTTTAAATTGTATTCTAATTTTGGAGTGCTGGAGTCATTAGTTGCATCCACAATCCACAAATCACATCCCCACAAATGTAACGAAAGACATATGGATATTTACTAGGTGCACTTAAATGTGAACACGCAAACAGCCTCACAGAATAATAAAATAAAATAATTTCAATAATATCAGCACGCAGTCAATTAAAACTAGAAATGTGTTAATATCACGCGCCCCCATTAAATAAAGTGAAGGGATTGGATAGCAGTTCACCCACTCATTTTCGAGTGATTGACGTAATAAATGATGTGGTTTTGATATGAGCAGCGTTGTCAAAGTACACAACTCAGTTGTTAGCAACAACTTAACCTTTGGGTCGCTGCATATTCTTGTCATTATTACAACGTCTTATTACATTAGATGCAGAACTTCCAGTGGATTTACTCTGAAACCTGAGCTAAGAGACACTTTTCACTGTGATTTTCGTGTTCAGCGCGATTTACTTGGAAACTCTGATTTCACTTTTATTCTAAAGTCTTCTATGTATTTAACCATGGGATGTAAAACTCAAGATTTCATTTCTTTTATTTATTTATTTATTTATTTATAATTTTTTAAGCGATGGTCTAAAGTTCTGTATGAACTGCAGTGTATAGTGTGAACATGATTTAAATAATTTATTGAAGCGTGAACAAATTAGATAAACTGAATCATATGAAACAAAGTAAACTAGAAAGTTTTATTAAATTGTCGCCTAATGAAGCTGAGTTGTATTTAAGCAATGACAGTGCAAATTCTTTTACGATGAACTATTTATAAGCTTCATGAGCTGAAACATACGAGTGGTATGTTCAAACACTTTGATATGTTGAAACTACTACTGTAAACCATAAAACTTTTCTGATTTTAAAATTCTGAGTTAATTTTAAATCTCATTTCTCTTCGCACTCTGCAGTCACTCAAAGAACTCATTGGGGTCATTCCACATCACTTTAGCCAGGATTTGTCTCATTTGACACCCACCTGTCGCAGAATTTATTGAAAATTCATGTGCTCATGTAGTTTTTAATGCTGAATTCAAAACTGCAAACCGTTTGAATATCGGTCTATTGGTTCTGGACTTATTGACCTTTGAAATTGATGGGTGTAACTTGGGGAAATAGTAGTCGCGAGAGCTAAGGACACATTGAAAAGAGGGTCTAATTTTCTTCAAAGCTAACATAGAAACATGAACTTTCTTTTGTTTGTTTCCTCTATAAATATACTTTACAGGTACATAAAAGCTATTTTCGTAACACTAGAAGGGAAAGAGAAAATCATCAGTAAGTTAAAAAAAAAAAAAAAAAAAAAAAAAAAAAAAAAAAAAGAAACTACAGGTAATAAATGCCTAACATTTTCATTTGCAAGAACACATCAGCTCCATCGCAATTTGCATGAAATTTTGAGTGAAGAACCGTAGCAACATACCCATTCAACAGTAAAAAATGATAATGGGCAATTTATAAGGAAAAAAATCATGAGTTGAAAATATCCCTAATGATGCTAGGCCACGCTGAACACTGCATGCTTGTGTTCTTTATTTAAAATAAGACAGCGTTCTGCAACACAGGAATTTTTGTATTTGAAGTGATGATCTAGATTACGATGTTCCAATGGCAGCCTTTCCTAACCTCGGGTGTGCAAGACGATGTCGGGGGGTCCACAAGCCATTCTGAGAAAGGCACACACAGTGATGAGAAATACACCATTTTAAGTTAAATGATCGAATTAGTAATGACAATTCAATTTGCATGATATGAGAAATGATATTCATCCTACAAGAAGTTGCCTATACTCAAACGGCATTTTGACACAGCCAAAAAGCGTGTAGAGACTGATGTACGTTTTAGTAAAGTATCTCTAAACGAAATTCTTCTTTGACACAATAGGTGACTCGAAAAGGAAAGAGGGAATGAGAAATTTTTGCTTGACATTCTTTCATTTGTGAAAAACTCTTGACTACACTATTTTTTTTGTGGTACAAACATTCTTCCCCCTTCCTCCTTGTACACTACCCATAGCTTTTGTTGTTACAAGTGCGAAAAGTGCTGTTTCTCCTATACCACTCTAACATGATTATACCACAGCAAAGGAAAACCAAAAACACCCACACCCATTTATATACTAACCGTATATATTGCAAGGGGCTCTTCACGTGTATTGTAGATTCCAAAGGGAGGCCGCAGTATGGAAAAGTTGGGAAATGCTGTCCAATGGTATATGCAGCATAGCACTTTTTCACAAGTTCCATAAAAAGCAACATATCGCAAGTCACAGAAATTGAGTATTTTACTGGCGGTTGTGCATTACAATATAAGAACTGTAAATCCTTCTTGAATTTATATCATCATAAAGCCGATTTTCAACTAAAAGCCCGGTGGTCACTTTTTGCAACGACCCATGGCAAGTCACTCTGTGATGGTATTGGTGGTACCATAAAACGAACTGTAACTAAAGCAATCCGTCAGGGGGCTGTTAGTGGGTACATCATAAATACACAAGCAATGTACAGCTACTGCAGAGACTTCGCTGGTAGCATTCGGTTTTATTTTGTAGCAAAAGAGGTCATGCTAACTATTCGAGAACAGTTAGACAGGTTTCTGGCTGCAAAGACAGTCCCAGGTACGAGAAGTTGTTTCCAGCCTACTTGACAACTGGACATTAGTGCCAAATTCGGGAGTGTGGACAAGGAATTCTGTCTGTCAACCAGTTTTTCAAGGGATGGGTCAGTAACTGCAATATCATGCAAAACATTACCAATAATCAGAGTATATAGCTATGTAGCGTGCAAGTACAACAAGTGCTACATTGGGCTAATAACCGAAGTCTTCTCAGAAGAATGAGATGCTGCTGTTATGTTCATGCACCCTCTGCATCGTTTTACCGGGCACGGACAAACTGTCAGATATTTCAAGCAGTTTAGTGACAGAACAGTGGAGAGTACATATGCAAAAGTAGATTTTCAACTGTACATATTGTACAGTTACTGACATACTGTAACAGTGTTTTTATTTCTTGATTTTGCGCCAATATTATTTTCATACCTGGGTACTGAAATAAAACATTCAACTCATCACAAATTTATTTATTTGTTTTTATGGTTCTTATGCATTGCCCATCTCCTTCTTTTACTATTGAATGGATATGTTGGTACGGTTTTACACACAAAATTTCATACAAATTGCAACGGGGGCTGGTGTGTTCTTGCAATTACAATGTTAATCGTTTTTCACCTGCAGTTTTTTTTTTTTTTTTTTAACTTACTGATAATTTTCTCTTTTCCTTCTAGCGTTGCGAGAATAACTTTTATGTATCTGTAAAGTACATTTATAGAGGGAAAAAAATCATGTTTTTCTGCGTTAACTTTGAAGAAAGTTACATCCTCTTTTCAATGTGCCCTTCGCTCTCGCGACTACTATTTCTCACAATAAGATTTCAATTTCAAAGGTCATTAAGTCTAGAACAAACGGTTTGCAGTTTTGGATTCAGCATCAAAAACTACTTAGGCACATGGATTTCCATTCAATTCTGAGATAGATGGGTGTCAGCCTCAGGCTGAAGTGACATGGAATGATCCATT
Source organism: Thermobia domestica (assembly GCF_964235325.1). Taxonomy (NCBI): domain Eukaryota; kingdom Metazoa; phylum Arthropoda; class Insecta; order Zygentoma; family Lepismatidae; genus Thermobia; species Thermobia domestica. Next base: position 39,416,412 of record NC_137459.1, on the reverse strand, counting down.
GTTTATCTCTGCATCCTGTCATCGAGGATACGCAATAGACTAATGGTTTACTTTTAGGTTTAAGAGTTTTTCTAATTTTTATATTAGTATTATTATAGTGTGTATTCTTGTCACCACTGACAGGTCACTTCCTTGTAAACTGAGAAGTTACGCTGTACGAGCTCTCAGCAACCCGTCTGCACAATACAATAACCTTTCCTTCTGTTTTCCTTCCACTACCCTTACTATTATATCTAATCCCCCTCCCCTCCAAATCTCTAAGATACTTCATTATTTCTTCTCTTCCAAACCGTACCCATCGTTCTTACCTTAAGCCGTCTGGTTGGCGAAGGTACAGGTGCAAATAAGCCCCTGATATTAAGAAAAGCAACTATGAACGTATCACAGAGGCTCAAGTTAGTTGTCGAAGACTTCTGTTGAACTCAAGGCATTCTTGAAATATTTCGACAGTACTATCCTATTACCTGGTAAGTCATCTAAGTTACCTTCTTTACCATAGTAGAACTTCAATAATCATAAATAAATTTAAAACAGTTGTGGAGAAAATCAGCTTGTCTAGAATATACAAAAGAATCGTTAGCTCATTGCAGGTATCTGGTACATAGCAATTTTGCACCAATTTCTAACATTACATATCTGGTTCACACATTGAATGCAATATGAGTTTTGCCAACATATGATTTTATTTGTAATTTTTAAATGCAGTCTTCAAAAGGATATATTGTTAGTTCTGTATATATCAACATCGATAAGTTACTTTTTCTTCTTTTAGGCTAGTGTATCTACAATTCAAAAGCACTTTCAGTTCACTATCGTTCGTTCTCGTTGTAATCTGTGTTCTTAATAAAGCCGGTAACTGTGCACCGAAAATGTCTATATGGTATGGTCGAAAGATATATTGAAGTGCCTCCAGATGAAATCTGTAAATGTACACTCATGTCCAAAATTATTGTCGCATGTCTATAAATGTGTTGTTGTAGGAATATAATTTAATAACGAATTCGCCCGGTATTTCTTATAATGTTAGTTAAAGTATGTGTATCATCGGCAAATACATGTATGTGGCAAATTTCATGTCAGAAGAGCAGTAAATAAGAACAATAAAACGAAAATAAAGCTTTCTTCTCCATTTAGCAAGATTTTGTTTTACTCATTCTAATTTTCGTATTTATAATTGTTTTCCTATGAAATTTACCACAAATATACATTTCCCGATTATACACACAGTATCAGTATTAAAAGTACCCTGCAAAATTATTAGGAAATTATATTCCCACAGCAAGACAGTTATAGATATGCGACAATCATTTTGGACATGACTGTAGATATAGTACTGCACTGTCAAGATAGGAATGCACTTTTTATAATTACCTATGTAATTACTTTCTTTGTCATTGTTGCTCAATCCAACCTGGAATTTTTTGGTCCGATTTTCGAAGACTTACATTTGTTAAGTTCATATTTTACGATGTTTATATTTTATGTATATGCTGCACCATTAACTAGTACATTCTATCTACGAGGATGAGTCCGAAAATAAGTTTCCCAGGCAATTGTGGATAGAGGTGGGGATGCAAGACCAAAAATAGCATGTGATATTCAAGATCAGATGTACCTTTATTTTTCACATAAGTACCACGTACATTGGAACATTTGTCATACCAGTTTATAAACTTCAAAATTCCTTCTAGGAAAAATTCAGGGCTCTGCATGCGGAAGAAACGTCGAGCAGCTTCTGTCTCTTCAGCAGTTTCCAAAGCGCCAGCCGCCGAGAGTCTTCTTCAAAGCCGGAAACAGATGGCAGTTACTGGGTGCAGGAGCAGGACTCCATGGCGGATGCGCAAAGCGCTCCCACCAAAGAATTGCAATGTGATTTTGCGTTGTTGTCGCTGAGTGTGGTCTCGCATTGTCATCCAACAACAGAACACCAGATGTGTGAAAGCCAGGCTGCTTTTGCCGAATCGCCTCCTTCAAGTTTGACAGGGTGTGGCAGTACCGCGCAACAGTGATGGTTCCAACCTCCAAAAACTCCAGCAACAACACCTCTTGGACGTCCGAAAGCACTGTGAGTAGCACTTTTTGTGCAGAGGGCGTTGTTTTGGACTTCTTGCGGACAGGTGATGATGAATGTTTCCACTTCATCGATGCGGCCTTCAATTCGAGCGTGAAGTAGTGGACCCACGTTTCATCCCCCGTCACAATCCACCGGAACACAAAGCCATTGCCATCACTATGGTAACGCACGATATGTTCCAGGCTGACGCCCAGCGTTGTTCCATGTGATTCGAGGTCAGTTGTCGAGGCACCCATCGTGCTGACATCAAAACGCGCCTTCTCTCCATATCTACCAGACTCAGACTGAAAGACTCGTTTCCGTTTTGCGCAGGTGCTGCGACGGCGCCATCTGCAGGGTCGCGGGCGAACTTGTGTCTGGGTGTGTTGCCCCCATTGCTGTTCGTTTTCCTAGAGAAAACGAGAGGGGAAACTTATTTTCGGACTCCCCGTCGTATTTTTGTTTGATTTGTTGTAACAATGATCTACGTATTACTTGTAAAGTAGATTTGGTACGACATCTAAGTGCCAACTGGTTCTGGTTCTTATTTATTTATTTTTTCAGTGGTAGACATGTGAGTTGTGCGGAGTGTATAGCGTACTGTAAGAGAATTTCAGAACTGGAAGAAGAAGTTAAATGTTTAAAAGAAGCGTTGGAGGCGATTTTATAAAGACTGAGGTGAGAATATGTTTAGAACGTTGACATTATGAATTCTTACCTTGTACTATGTTGTCAAGGTACACCTTGTCTCAAAAAGGTTGAGCGCATTCTTTACTGGTGTTTTGAGGCAATAATTTTCTAAGTCCAGCTTCGGGTATCTTCGGGAAAAAGTAAGCCAGGTTCGAACCTCCAAGCCAGCCTTTGCAATCGGGAAAGAGTTTGCAGATGTGTTTTTCTTCTTTTAAATATAATAAGACTTGTTACCAAGTGTTTAAAAAAGCAACATTGATTGAAATACTTAATGATACAATATTTCGAAACCTTTTTTTTTTTTTAATGTTAGCACAGGCTTGTTTGTCATTTAGCTCTCCATACGTAATGGAACATTTAAATACGTTAAGGAATCTTTCCATATGTAAAAGAATGCTCAAAGTTAAGAAATAGAACATAATTATCGCCTGAGTACTAAAATAAAAGTCAAAGTAGAACAGAAACAGCGTTTGTAATGGATATGAATGTCATAATTACCTTGAGATCCGTTATACCTCGCTAGAAGGTTGTGTTAGCTCATTGGTAAGCTGTCGGATTTGAAATCATAAGGTTGAGGGTTCGAATCCCGTCTAGGCTAATCTTTTTTTTAAAATTATATTTTCCGCAATGCATGAAAAATTATATAAAATAGTTACATTAGAATACATAAGTTGTGTATATATAACATAATCATTGCAGAACATAGTAATTATTATGTTTAAAATATAACATCTGAGATAATTTTCACAGTAGGTCGGTATTATATATGAGGATGTAAATACAAGTTAAGAAACTCGTTCAATAGCAATAAATAAATCATGTAGTGTATTTATTTGCAGCTATTTGTCATATAGAGGGTAATCCTCAACATTCATAATACAGAATGTCATTTATGTTCTTGAAAAGTTATTCGATGCATAAACAGAAGGTATAAACAGGGAATCCAAAGTCGGAACGCTCGCAAAAAAAATTCATGAACCCCAAAGGTCACGTGAGCAGACTGGAATTGTCCTTATGAAGCATGCCACAGCAGAAAGTCTTTACATAGATTTTCAATTCAATTCCTGATATATGCTTTTGCAATGTGGAGGTGGTGATGCCTTGAGTCGGCCTCAATCGCTCGCTCGCTCGCTCGCTCACTCTATTTATACAGAATATAAAAGTGGATTTATGTGTGTATTTCAACATAATTCTGATATATCTAGAGCAATTTTAACTATATTTCTTACAGTCTGGAAAAAGAGTACTGTCGGGATACATATCAAAAATGCTAGAAACGGGTCGATATTAGTATCGAATCTATAGTTTCGTGGTCGCTTAGGTGAATAGTTCTACTTTCAATTCAAGTCCAATTAAGCTTCCATTAGCACCCAGGGTGGTTACGTAGCGACATAAAGATATCGAAATCATTCGATATTAGAATCGAATCGTAAGTTTTCAGCGCCGCTAACAGTGCAGCATTTCCCATTAGTCCACATTAGTCCACATTTCACATTAGTCCCATTGCCTAGAGGGCAACATATTTGCAGAGTGCAAAGTTTAAAACTTGAATAATATTTTAATTTTTTCCGTATGAAAAAGTTATAAATCAAGAGCAAATATACTATTTCACGAACAATCCTCTTTTACTATTCTAATATGTTTAATAATAGCGTAAGAAATCTAATAGTAATTCAGAACATGTTTCACAGTTGTTATTTTTTGTTACATAGTTGTAGCTGTAGCATGTAGTGAGTGGAATTTAACTGTAATAAATTCACTAATTAACCATATTCGAATTAAGTTTTATTTTTAAGTTCGGGATGAAGGGGTGGAGAAATATGTAGTTATTGGGGGCACCGAGCTTTTCTACATTTTACTTTCAAGATCTCCATTTTTCTTTTGTCATTTGTTCCTAATAAAAAAAAGTACAGTCACTTTTGGATTGTCATAGGATAGTAGGAGTTGGATTTTGGGATGCAGCCTGTGAGATTCTAGAGGAGCTAACTGCTTGAAAAAATATTTTTGAATCATCTGTAACATATGAAATAAGGATATGTATCATAAAAAATTGAAAGTAACTATGTCTGCATAATCATCACGGTCAAATTGCAAAGTCAAATGAATTGACGTTTGGTATATAATCAGGCTCCATTCCCAACTGGGAAGTTACCATACGCGTGTCACTTTCATTATAATACATATCCTTAGGGGGAGTAGAAGTCCGAATTTTTGCGAAAAATTTAGTATCTTACAAGCCGTTCAACTGAGAGCTGAAATTCAACATATAACTCTTTATTAAAAATAAAGAAAATATGTCCTGGCATTTTTTTAAATTATCTTTTATGGGCGGGGGGACGGGGGTGCATTTTCTATATATTGGAAATTGGTAGTGGGTTGATTTGTAAAAATAATCGAAAACGATTGATATTAGTTGAGAAACAAATTGAGTAATGCATACTAAAGTTCTTTTTGAATTTTATACCCACTGCTTTCTATTTATAATTGCTGAAGCTGGTGTTTAATGTATGGAGCGTTCCGAGCATAAGGCAATCAAGCCATAAAGTTAGAGAAAAATGGCCATAAAATTTGTATTCTAAACTTAATTACATGGGCATTTTCAATTAGTACGGCATGCTTAATTATATAGAAAATTAGTTTCTCTCTCTCTTTCTCTCTTTTTTTTTTTTTTTTTTTTTTTTTTACGTTGGTTTACTTTTCCTTGATTTGAAACTTTCAAATTTCACCCTATTTTCTACTGAAATGTGTCTGTAAGGCAACAAAGAAATAATTATATATGATAAATTTAAATCATTTTAATTTGGAAGATGAGAAACACTTTGCCATTATATATCGTAAAGGTCAGACCCACCAGTATTGTAACAGAGAGGTGCTTGAGCCATTGACGGTAGAAATTCAAACTCCGATAAGTGATAATTTCACAGTCTTGTTTTATTACAAGTGTAACCTCTTTAGTCAATGGAGAGGAGGACGTGGGCCATCAGTCAGAGTTGATGTCGATGGGTTTTGGTGGGTCGGAGTTGGTCGCAATGGTTCAGAGTGGTTCATAGTTGGTGGTGGGTCAGAGTGGATCACGATGGTTGATGGGTCAGAGTGGGCCAATGGGGCATTTGGGTGGTGGGTGATAGTGGGTCTTGGTGGGTCGTGGATCAAATTTTCATTGACCCACACCATCTCTGGTTAAAATTGTACTAAAGATAAGAGGCACCGAAGATGCATGTCGGCTATTATGCTCAAATTTTGCTCATGGATAGTACTCCACCAGGAAGCAATAAATCTGAAACGGTTCACGGTATCACCTTCTAGAACTCGAGATGTAGGGGTTTGTGTGATTGGCTAAATTAAGACGTCAATGATTTATCCTTCAACAACCAAGCCTTTTATGATCGTTTCCGTGGGGAAGTCAGGAGAACACGTGCCTAGTAATCGTAATATTGATAGTTTGCGTCCACCCCGGGTATTTGTTTTGTGTTTTTTTGATTCACCTAAATATAAACAAATCACACATATAGGCATTTTGACATATTTTGGGAGAGTAATTTTGTGGTTCGTTGGCGTTTCATCGCGTCTCTGCTGCTGGTGGTAAAGTTTTCAAAATGGAACTTGGGCCACCACGGATCGTCGCTGCGGGGCCACCAATTTCTGGCGAGAGGTCAATAGTTGACCATCTGTAGTCCACCGACGCTTACAGCTTAGAGTAATGAACGATGTCTTTGCCTTGTAGAGTTCATGACTACCGACGTCGGCAGTCAACTAGCTTTTAGTATTCCTTTACTAACCATCTATTGTTCATGTTTGTACACGGTGTTGTCATAATAATAATAATAATAATAATAATAATAATAATAATAATAATAATAATAATAATAATAATAATAATAATAATAATAATAATAATAATAATTATTATTATTATTATTATTATTATTATTATTATTATTATTTGTAGTAACAGTAGTATAATTGATGATAGAATAAATATTGTCTATGTATTGTCTAGGTAGGACTACACACAGGATTTGGCTCGTTTTGGTTCGACTTGACTCTAATCCGAGTCGAGTTGGAAGATATTTTTCGCGCCGAGTCCAAGAGTAGACCTCAAAGATGTCTGTTTCGAGTCGAGTCGAGTTTCAAAGAAAAGTCGTTCGTGCCCATCCCTACTAATGAGAGCTTAATCGGAGTTAAGCGAAATTGAAAGTCTCACTATTTATCTAAGCGACCCCGAAAACTATGAATCTAATATCGATCATTTTCTAGCAATCTTTTATATGTATCCCCCTCCCATTCACCATAGGTAACCCGACAGCAATCTTTTTGAAACTATAAGAAATGTGGTTAAAATTACTCTAGACCAGTGGTTCTCAATCTAATTCCTATCACGATCCCCTTTTATCACACGCTCTTGCCAGCGACCCTTTTATAATTTGTTTTATAATAAGCTTGTGTGAGATTTTTAACATACCTATTTCTATAATAGTAGAATCCATTTTTTTGTTTATAGTGAACAGTGCCATGGAAAATCAGTGCCCGGGGCGAGAGTATAGTACGATGTCACCGTATATATGAGTGACGTCGACAGACTAGCTACGAAGCACCACCATGGTTGGCACGAAGCTCAATAACATTTTCAAAATAAGCCCTACCTTTCCTTAATTTTGAGCACATTTTATTACGTTTTTCCTTCTATTTTACACATGAGCACATGTACTTTCCTAACATGAGTAACACACTTCCTCCGAAATGTGTGGCCCCTTTTTTCGGCGCCCCGCACTGACAGTGGATACAGTAACTGTAATATCTATATTCCCAATGACGAAGGTGCTGGTTCAAGATGGATGTTAAACTCCTTCATTGAAGAGGCCATTAACGTATCCGATCTAAGCCCACAACTTCTTGACCAAATAATAGAATGATCATGCTACAAGTCTTTGCAACTGGTTTTTTGTAACGAAGACTTGGACAAGTTCTGCCTGATGAGGAGAGAAGAATATCCTGGTCTGGGGATTGCTGCTTTAAAAGTAATAATTCCATTTGCTATATCGTACTTGTGCGAAAGTGTGTTTTTTTTATGGTAAACATTAAAACAAAGATAAGAAATCGCTTATCAGTTGAAAATGGTTTGATAATGTTCGTCATGAAGATTGAACCGGACATTGCTGCACTAGTGAAATTACACCATGCTTAGGTATCTCATTAGGTTTTAATTTTAATTGTATTTCAATGTGCAGGTTTTGTTGCATGTGTATTTTTCTAGTATTTCTATATACAGTTCTCATTAGTTTTATATCATACCTCTTTGATTTAAATTCATTTTTAAACAACTCTACTAACTAACTAACTCTATGGCGTATGGAACCCGGAGGTTCAATGCCGCGTTCACAAAAGCTCTACACTGACTTCTATCCTTAGCCAATTGGATCCAGTTTCTACTTTGTATTCTTATCTCAGCGAGATCCATCTTAATATTGTCCTCCCATCTGCGCCTAGGTCTTCCTAATGGTCGTTTTCCGATTGGTCTTCCAGTCAAGATTTTGAAAGCGTTTCTACTTTCTTCCATTCTAGCTACATGACCTGCCCACCTAAGCCTTCTAGACTTGGCGACCCTAACAATGTTGGGTAAACCGTATAAATTATGTAGTTCCTCGTTATGAAGTTTCCGCCATTCCCCATTCCCGTTCCTCTTGGGTCCGAATATTCGTCTAAGGATCTTGTTCTCAAATACTTTCAGTCTATGTTCTTCCCTCAGAGTAAGCGACCATGTTTCGCAACCATACAGAACAACAGGCATGATTATCGTTTTGTATATTTTAACACTAGAACGCCCGGAAATTCGTTTCACCTAGATCGCCCGTAGGGATCAATTTGATCCCTAGCTGCTTTTTGCACATACTTACCTTTCTAACAAACACTACTCGAGTTTTTTTCTTTTTCTTCACTGTGTAGAAAAACAAAACCATGTTCCAATAAAGTTTTATTAGGAAGTTTTATATATATATATATATATATATATATATATATATATATATATATATATATATATATATATATATATATGTGTGTGTGTGTGTGTGTGTGTGTGTGTGTGTGTGTGTGTATAATCTGAACATATATTTTTGGTGTACAAACATTTTTGGTGTGTTTACCACATAAGTACATAGTAGTCATTACTTACATCTTAATACAAAATTTATTTCGGAAGCCCTGTAACTACTTCTGTTTATAGTTCTGCTTACAGCTCTCCTCATCTTTGTTCACGAATATGGTACTCAATACTGCCCCGGTATCACCGTGATTACACACATTTTCTACATTTATAAGTCACTTTACGAACACATTTTCCACAAACTGCCTTTTTGCGGAAGTGCTACAGTTTGCAGACGTCTTGTGTCTCTTGCAGTTTACTGGCAGTCTCTGGCAATTACGTCGTTTACGCGGATTTCTGAATTTAAATCTATGTCGTCTTCTGTTCTTGTGGCTTCACTTGAATCCTCAGACCGAAGGTGCAGTTATTCTGTCCGGAATTCTTCTGCTAGCCTTGAATAAATTCCTTCCGTGATATCTTCATTCCAGTGACTGCTCTGTATATTACAACTGCATTAATTACTGCAAGATCAAGTATATTACAAAAAGTATGAATTGGCCATCTTCTTGATGACGCTTTCACTGTAAATTGCTTGGCCATTTTCTCTACAATGTCAACCCCGTATTTCGTTCCATTATAATAAGCAATGGTTTCAGGAACTTTCTTATTATTGTCGATTATGACCACGGTATCATGAAGACAGATCAATACCAAAACATTCTTACTTTTCTTACCTTGATAAACGGTCATTGTTACGTCCTTGCTTTTGAGAATCTTTGTGGAGTTCAAAGGTGCTTTCTCTGATTTAATTTCTGTAGGTATTTCTCTTCTACTTTTATTCACTGTCCCAAGAATGGTAGATGATTTTGCTTTCAGATTTTCAGCTTTAGTGACGTAAAATGGTTGTCTGTAGTAACATTTCGACCCTTGAAAGAAAATGGTTCCATAAGACGTATGACAACGTACTCCGGAACTCTTTGATTTGCAGGGCGTTCTTCCTCCTTACCAACGCAAAGGAAGCCGTTCAAAATATATTTCTCATCTATATCTACAGCCAGCCAGAATTTTTGCCCGTACTTATCTGGTGAATCAATCTGTCAGCGTTAATATCAAATCTTAGGAACCTCATTATTTCGCAAAATCGATTACTGCTCATAGTCTCGGGACAAAATGGCAATACCCAAGACTTCGACCACATTGAATGAACCTCAACATTTTTACTGCCACTAACGCCACGAGCATACAGAATCGCTATGAAAGCTTCGAGTTCCGATAAACTTAGTGACCAGGTATTGTTCTTCAGCACATAACACTTCTGTTTCGGTAGTTATTTTTCTGTGGGTAAGTATGCGTTTTTCTATGAATTAGCGCCATACACTTGACGCAGATTCACTACTTACATTTCTTCTGGCATGCGGTGTTGGCCCTGGAATTTCACCTAGAATGTTATGAAGACATTTCCGACCCTCGTTTCTAACATTAGCAGGTATTTCCTCCCATGCAGTATTGTTTGGAGCTGTATACTGTTTCGCCGCCGCACTGATGCCTTCACCTGAACATCCACACATGTGTCCATCTTGTTCTGATCTTACCTCATTATGTACTGGAATACCTGCAAAAAAGGCAGAGAGAAAAAATCAGTGCGACTGCTTTCGTATTTTGCAAATAGATAATGTAAATTTATTACATGATTTTTGTGAAATAAAATATTCATGCAAAGTATGTGATTGATCCATAAAATATTACTTCACAAGGGACCAAATATTTCAATCACAACGTATATTTCATCACATTTCTTCAAATTATTGGAAACAGACTGAGATAAAATGTACTCACCTTCGGTAGTTTCATTTTCATCTGCAAGACTAACGTTTTCAGAAGATTGCTCACTACATTATGTATCCAATTACAAATTGTCTTCTGAGTTCGATGACATTTCACCGCATCAGATTTGTCTTCGGATATTCTTTGAAGCTCTTCAAGAACTTCATGAGAATTTAATAGTTTACTTTGTGCCATTATCGTTAATTCTTCTTCACCATAAAATTACTTATTCATAGATTTTGTTTGTCACACCTTCGAACAAAGTGTCAACTGCTGCATTGCGCCAAACACGATGCCACGTCACTACCACGTGATGACAAATGACGGTATGACGGCACTTTCTAACTCAATAGTACTCAACAAATGTCCTTATACCGGAAAGGAACATTTCGTAACGTTTGGTTTGACAAATTAAATCATTTTAACTGAAAGCTGCTCAGGGAAAAGCAAAATAATAGTCGATACGAGAAAGTATAATAACATTTTCAACTGCAGGATCAATTTGATCCCCTGGGCGTTTAAGGTAAATCGATCGATATCAGATTATTGAATTGCACAACCACAATATCATTTTTTCCTTTATGCCACATCAACAATTTAGGAAAAGTCAGGTAATGCCACCTTCCAATTCCTTAAAATATGGTAGATATGAAAAAATGAATTTCGCAAAAGGATCAAATTGATCCCTTTGGGCGTTCTAGTGTTAAGCTTCAAATTTCTCGACAGAATTCGCGACGACAAGAGACTTTGAACCGAATAGTAACACGAATTCTACACCCTTTGAAAATGTTCAGTAGACTTATTTTTTATTGTTCTTTACAGTGTGTATAAAAAATAAAAGTATGCTTATCAGAACAAAATTAAAAATAATATTTAAAAATAATTTCTGGTATTAGATTCTAACTATATTTATCTCTTCCGCCTATCTTCGCGATCCCCTAGGGGCCGCGACTCCCAGGTTGAGAAACCCTGCTCTAGGCATGCATGAGTTATGTTGGAACATACATACATACACTTTTATGTGTATAAATGCAGATAAGAGAGAGTTGAGAGATAGCGATTAAGGAATTGCCGCTCTCAATCTCTTCACTTTACTTTTGCGATTCGCGAATTTCTTGCGTGACAGTTTGGGGCTAGCTAGTTTTTTGTCTTGGACCACGATCCGATTTTCGATATGCTCTACCTAAATGCTGTAATGCGAATATTGAGAAGTTATCTGCGATGAAAGTAGCTGCAAATAAATACATTACATAACTTATTTATTGCTATTACACGATTTTTTAAATTTGTATTCAATATTCACACATAACACACCGACGTTCTGTCAATACCTCAGATGTTATATTTTAAAGATAAGAATTACTTATGTCGTGAAATGATATGAATATATATATTCAACTGATATATACAACTGATGATATGAATATATATATTCAACTGATATATACAACTGATGAATTGTAATGTAACTATTTTACATAATTTTCATGCATTGAGGAAAGTAAAATATCATAAAAGAATTTCACCTGAACGGGTATCGAACTCACGATTTAAGCGCTCGGTGGTGTACCACTGAGCTAATATGACCGCTTTTCGGAAGCTGCTTCTGAAATATAACTGAGCTCATACGTAAATGCTTTTTTCCGTATGGAAATCACAATGACGAAACGAGAGTGTGAATACATAGTCTCGAAATATTGTATCATTAAGTATTTCAATGTTACTTTTTTCTACACTTAATACCATTTGAACATGTCTTATTATATTTAACAGAAGGAAAAACATATCTGTACATCGTTTCCCGATTACTAAGGTTGGCTTTGGAGGTTCGAACCAGCAGCTTTAGTTTACTGTTTTCCGAAGATACCCGAAGTTGGACTTCGAAAGTGTTTGTCTCAAAACAGCTATCATCATATCGCTCAATCTGTTTGGTATATGGTATATGTTTTTATACGTGTAAAGTCAGTATAACAATTCATTCTTTAAACAGCTTTTCGTATGTATTAATATTCCTTTATAAAAACTGTTTTTAATATTATTATTACGGCGCACCATTTTCAGATTTCTTTCGCGAGTCGTTGACCAAGTCGTTCCCCACCAGCGTTGCCAGACTCACAGCTCGAAATTATTCCAAAACCTGATCGAACTTATGCTAGATTCGGTCAAATTATGCTAGATCCTCATAATTACTAATTCAGGAGTTTAAAAAAAACGAAGTTGAGATACGATAACGTAACTTAAAATACACAGAGAGCAAGAATGCATGGATAGAACTCAATACTTCACGCACCAAAATTTTAACTCAACTAAATTAATGCAGTCGTTGCCAGATTCAATGGCGTATATGTCGTATAAATGAATGCAAAGTTTTTGTTTACATATTTTGAAAGAAAATTACTTCGCAGCATAAGCGGAGTTGGGAATCGTCTGTTGGGGGGGGGGGGAGATTTTTGGTCGGTCTCGGAGCTGTCATTTCAGGAATAAATATGATCATGAAGTCAGAAATAAAGATGGTGAAGTTGTCAAAAAGTTGGGGGGAGAATGGCCCCCATAGCTCCGCTCATGCGTCGGAGTTAAAGGATTAGAAAACCCTGGGTGGAGCCACAAAAAAGCCCAAAGACGTTTCGAACTTACTTCGAAAAATAAGACTGCCTGTATGGTTTACCGACTGTATGAATGAATGGAAGAGGATACATTTCTGCCGTTCTTTTTCTTCCCACGACCAACTTCTTTCTCATCTCCAGGTTTTACGGCTTTTTGATAAACTTGCTGAAATTGTGCTAGATTTGGGCAGGATGCTAAAAGCAAGATGCTAGATGCTAGAGACATGCAAATTATGCTAGATCTAGCATCATTATGCTAGATCTGGCAACGCTGTTCCCCACAATAGGCGTGTCGTGCAAGTAAGCAATCACACGTCAGGTACTAGCTTTTACCTATTGCTTCCTTCTCACAGCTCAGAACATTGGTAACTATGGATAGACGTACAGCAGTAATTACTTTATGGGAGTTGGAAGGTTATTCTGCAACTGCAGCTAGCAGGCGAGTAGGTGTCCCGGCCTCTACAGGAAGGCGATGGATTCGGAAATATGGTGCTACAGGTCAGACTGATAATTTACGATCTCCTGGTCGTCCGCATGTGTCAACCGAAGCCCAAGATGCGAGATTAGTAAACGAAGCCCGGTTAGACCCACTAAGGACGTCTAGACAGCTAAGGGAAGTTTCTCTCTTTCCTGGTAGTAAGCATACAGCTCTGCGAAGGCTTCGTCATGCTGGGTTACGTGGCCGTGTTGCTGCCGTGAAGGAAAAACTCTCAGGCGACCACAAAATTTACCGTCTCGCGTTTGCACAGGCGAATGTGGGTCTCAATTGGGAAAACGTAGTTTTCTCAGATGAATCCATATTCACAACATCAAAGGAGGGACGCCGTTTTGTGTATCGTCCGAGAGGCACCCGATATGACCATGGATATGTGGCTGCTTGCAATCGCAGTGGCCATGTATCTATTTTATGTTGGGGTTGGATTTCCAGTCGCGGAGCAGGACAGCTTCATAGAATTGAAGGACATCTGGACAATGCTCAGTACTTAGACATTATCAGTAATATCATGGTGCTATCTGTACGAGTATTTCAGCCTGATGGTGTAATTCAGTTCCAGCAATACCAGTCGCCAATACATACTTCCCGTGATTCAGGAATGGTTCGCAGGGCATCCTGAGATTGATTTAATCGACTGGCCGCTCGTGGAGCAGACCTCAATCTCATGGAAAATATGTGGGCAGAAGTGAAGCGTACTCTAAGGGAAAGTTGGCCTGAGGCAGATCCACCAAGAACTCAGGATGACCTGTGGCATCTTGTTTCCGAAGCATGGCTGGAGGTAGGGGAAGGAGATAGATTTGTCACCCATGTAATAGATTCCATGCCCAGAAGAATGGAGCGTGTAATAAATTCAGAAGGGTCTTGGACACAATATTAATGTCCCAGCCTTAACTCCCGAAAACAGCCCTTTTCAGGGCTACCTAAACGCTTCTGAAAATATTTCTAGAAGTAAACCACTCCTTGTATCCGATTTCTGTGCAATCCTACCAACAAAAGAATGATAATTAGCTGTAGGCTTTGAACTCAAGACCTCTTTATTGGCAAGTCCGTACTCTACCAGTGAGCTAACATGAACACGCAAACCCAATCTGAAGAAACACGATTTTCAATTTCTGGTATTCGATGACAATGATCCTCATATACTTGGCAAATGTTGTATTCAACTTGGGATATTCCGCAACACACATTCACACACACATAAACAAAGCGAAAGAGAGAGAGAGAGAGAGAGAGAGAGAGAGAGAGAGAGATGAATATACAAAAGCATATTCAACGTATACGAATGAGACTCTAAGTAACGACATTCCGTTCTAAAGAGAATTTGTGTTTCTTCCCGTGACGTTAAGGGGATCGGGAAAAGTTATGTATCTTGAAGCAGGATACGACTTTGGATACTCTGTTTATACACTTTCTATATCCGTAGGAATATATTGTATTTCACGAATGTAAATGACATGCTGTAATGAGAATATTGAGAAGTTACATCTGTATGACAAATAGATGCAAATAAATACACTACATAACTTATTTATTGCTATTAAATGATTTTCCTAACTTGTATTTACATCCTCATATATAATACCGACCTACTGTGAAAATTATCTCAGATGTTATATTTTAAACATAATAATTACTATGTTCTGCAATGATTATGTTATATATACACAACTTATGTATTCTAATGTAATTATTTTATATAATTTTTCATGCATTGCGGAAAATATAATTTAAAAAAAAGGATTAGCCTAGACGGGATTCGAACCCTCAACCTTATGATTTGAAATCCGACAGCTTACCAATGAGCTAACACAACCTTCTAGCGAGGTATAACGGATCTCAAGATAATTATGACATTCATATCCATTACAAACGCTGTTTCTGTTCTACTTTGACTTTTATTTTAGTACTCAGGCGATAATTATGTTCTATTTCTTAACTTTGAGCATTCTTTTACATATGGAAAGATTCCTTAACGTATTTAAATGTTCCATTACGTATGGAGAGCTAAATGACAAACAAGCATGTGCTAACATTAAAAAAAAAAGGTTTCGAAATATTGTATCATTAAGTATTTCAATCAATGTTGCTTTTTTAAACACTTGGTAACAAGTCTTATTATATTTAAAAGAAGAAAAACACATCTGCATACTTTTTCCCGATTGCAAAGGCTGGCTTGGAGGTTTGAACCTGGCTTACTTTTTCCCGAAGATACCCGAAGCTGGACTTAGAAAATTTTTGCCTCAAAATACCAATAAAGAATGCGCTCAACCTTTTTGAGACAAGGTGTACATTACGGTGTTACTTAAGAGGGTTCCACTTGTTGGGAATAACATCTTCCATTACCTTTTCCAGTATACGAATTGCATTTGAAAAAAATCGAGCATTGTGAGTCTGATGACAGAAGTTAAGTCTCTTCTTCATCCCTCTCTGACTCTGTGTGCAATGCCTGTAACTGATTTTGAATTTCATCCGAACGGAAATCACCACTATACGTCGTTGTCCATATTCGACACATTACGGACATCGCAAAGTATTATAAAAGACGATGTAAAACGAAAAATCTATTCTAGATGTGCACAAAGAAAAAAGTCTTCAGTATCTTGCAATAGAAAATTGGATTGACACTTACAGACTCCGCACACTAGCAACTTTTCTGCCCTTCTGATTGTATATAAAATGAAAAAAAAGAAAAGTTTTTTTTACTTAACTAGATTGACAATGATCCACACTGAAATCTAAAGTAACTTTTAGTGCTGAACAACAATGGTTCAGCTCGAGTCACGTGATCAAGTACGTTCGGGAGCTCATATGGCTCGAATCCCCGTTAAGCTGTAGGCCTACTTCTCATATAGCCTCGCTGCTGGAAGCGGTACTAAACCCAAATGTAATTCAATCCAATCTATGTGATAAAGCTCATCTCTGGTTTCTTACTTTCTTTGTTTCCCTACCATCAACACCAAGACTCGCACCTTCCACTCAACGTCACATATCACTGAAACTGATACAATTCGTGTTGACTATGGAATATACACAGCAAACCTTCCTTTTTCCACCAAGGAGTAAATACCCAACAAATAATGCACGACGATTCTTTTTTCCAAAGAAAGAGTACAGCGTTTCCTTCCTTCAGGAATGAAAAAAAAAGAAAGAAAAAAAAATGTTTTGGACCTGACGACAATGTTTTAGGTAGAGTTATAGGCGTGAATTAGACGACATTTAAACAAAAAAACATAAACTTTCATAGCAAGAAATGGGAAATAATAAGGTATTTACATATCACCTCCAAAGTAATCGCAAATTGGCACTTGGCATCATCAGCCTTACATGAAAATAGCAAAATATTGTTATTTTGTAAAGGAAAGGTTAAACGGATCAGATGGTTTCATATTGTGAATTATCAAAATATTTAAAATGAGTCATGTATAAACTAGCGCAGAACAAAACTAGGTACGGTTTTTATTGTATTTTATGGATTTGATTTAAATTTAGCGTCCCTTTCATCAATGAGGCTACATGAGATATGGACCTACAACTTAACGTGGGACTTTGAACACATGAGCTCTCGCTGGGAGTCGAAGCACGTTGAGTTTGTAATATATATATATATATATATATATATATATATATATATACAGTGAAACCTCTCTAAAGCGGACAGCCGTGGGGAATCAAAAATTGTCCGCTATAGAGAGGTGTCCGCCTTACAGAGGTTTCAATATTTTCTTACGTAAATTAATAAACAAGGTAATATGGAATTAGAAAAAAAACAAAATATTTTTGCATGAATCACGTATTTATGAATATTACCAAAATGTTACTGTGCCTGCATTATCTTACGTCATCCAATTCCCTATGTTCGAGGCACAACATGGGAATAAGATGTTATAGTTCTCTGCACTTTAAACTTATCGCTACTTAATACATTTTCGGTGTGTTTTTTTAATTTGTGAGTTAATTGCAGTCCAGTAATGACTTTTTAAAAACAATATGCGTACCCGTGGCAAAAAAAAAAAAAAAAAAAAAAAAAAACTTGTCTTCTGCTTGGTTAGAGATTCCAGCAGGACAATAGAATGATGTGTCATCCCAAACAGTGGGCGACTGTCAATCACTTTTGATGCTGAAACAGGTTGATTAGGAGTGGAATGCAAACAAAGGACATAAGGGTGTTGTGAAACAGAGACCCTTCCTCAGGGTTGCTGAACAGACAGATGAGGAGGCAAAGTGTTGTCACACTCTTATGTTCTTCCTTGGTGACATAGTATGAATTACTAAAAGTGTATTTTTACTGTACTTTTCAACTTGTTTTTAGAGAAAGTGTCCGTAATAGGAGGTAAATAATACCTATAAAAGACAAAAAAGACTGTCCGTGTCCGTACTAGAGAGTGTCCGCTTTAGGGAGGTTTGCCAATATGTTTTTTCCTATTACGGTGTTCGGGGATTACAAAATATGTCCGTTACGGGAGGTGTCCGTTAGTAGAGGTTTCACTGTATATATATATACAAAGTATATTCGAATATTTTTTTAAATGTTCCAATTCACATTATTTATAATATTCTTTATTATATCTATCTATATATATAAAAGAGAACGTACAAAATCCTTTGTCCGCTCATCACGCTAATACGGCTGAACCAATTTCTTTCATTTTTGGGGGGTTATTAGGATTTGGACCCTAGATGTTTTTTATCATATCACTTTAATTTTCAATTACCAGTGTCTTGAGATAATTGACCATTCAAGTGTCCATAACGTACAAATCCTTTGTTATTAGTTCATCATAGGTAAAAATAAACGTATTTATATGCAACCCGCATGACCGTGTCACTCGGCGGGTTAACATAAATGACAGGCGATATACAGCGGAAAATAGCTTGAATCTTCTGTTTAAAATTTTTTAATTGATTTGCTTATTTTTACAGACACTTTTACAATATGCCAGCACCGGGATGACCGCAGCGAAGCGGGGCGGGTTAACATAAATGACAGGCGATATAATGTTAAGATTTACTGCAATCTTCTATGGTTTTTATCATATCACTTGAAAGCGAAAAAGTAAAAATTATCTAAGTAACAAAGTTTATTGCGTTCCGGGGTGACCGCAGCGAAGCGGGGTGAACGCTGCTAGTATTCTATAATTATCTAAGTATTTATTTTAGGATAATCGCAGTATTTGATGTACCTGGGGAAAAATACTCTGTGTTGAATAAGAACGCATTTGAAAGAAAAGAGTTTCATTTCTAATGTTTGAGGTTGTTGATAGACTTTAGGTTTACTGTGTTGTGTATGTTGTTATACGTGAAATGGTTAGCGTTATATACCAATTTGGTTTGAATAATGTTCAAAACATTCTGCATAAAGGATTGAAGTAAATTCCTGGAGAATATATTAACAATAATATGTGAATCAAAGATATCTAAGCTATTTTGACGTAAATTGACATACTCTTCCGATGTATATCTTAAGATTGAAAATATTTTTTTTTTTAATTGTAATATTTTAAATCAATAAGTATTGTGTTTTGTAACTAGTTTTTTTTCTTTTTCTCTTTTTTTTTAAAAAAAAATTCTGATTATAGCTCTAAAGTTAAGAGACTGTCTTCAAATAAATGTCCTCTGCAGTGAGCAATTTTCAGCCCGCTTTGCTATCAAGTGCCTACGATTTTTTCTGTGCTATCTACAAGCTGCAAATAACTGGATTTTCTATCGACGGTGGAAGCAGTGATTTAGACGTAGAAGAGAATCTAGAGTATATAAAGTATCTTATGCAAGACAAAAAGAGTAACCTGGTACAGCCTTTCAAATGATGCATTTAAGAACACGCTTTTTTTTTTTTTTTTTTTTTTTTAAGAAATCACATATTTGATACTCTGAACCTCAGCAGATGAAAACAAATTTGTTCTATACACAAACAAAATTCACATGTGAATTGATGCCACTTTTCACACCGTTGTTTGTAAGATTCATGTCAATTAGAGGAATATCATTTCTTTTCATATAGGATTTGTGGGTATTTAATCTGGTTTTTCACACTACAGCAAACACTAAGATACTTTATTCAGGTTTTTTATCCAAATTTATTCTGCTAAATTTGTTTGTTAATTATTGCATTTATACAAGAAAACTATTCTTAACGCTTCTTAAACACACACATAGCTTTAAATTATATGTGATATTTACCGTACACTCGTTTTGTTTAATATTATAATACTGATCTCAAGTTTTGTATACTTAAAAAATTCTGGTTATTTTGTTATGAATTGTTTTTCATTTTTGTTGTTAAAATTGTCAAATATATTTTCATTACTTAGTTAATTTAGTGAGTTATTTTATTTTCCGCAAAGTAGTTTTCTATGAACATCTGTGTTCCATGTTAGAACTATTCTCTGCAAAATTTTGAGTTGTTGAACCAAACAATGTGATAAGGGAAGAAAGATAAGTGACCACTTGGAATATTTGAATATGCTGGACGCTAATAAGGTTAGTTGTGTTTGGTGTTAACGGCTGTTTAAGTATTTGAATCATTACTAGTGTCAGATTTCTGAAATATCCAACGTTGGGAATTCTGCACACGAGAAGATGATAAGTAACTATAGGGGATAAGAAATGTGTGTACCATGTTTTGTATAGCTAGACAGAATAGATGAGGGAAAAGCGTGTATTGGTACACAAGCTTTCCTCGTATCTACTCCGTCTATCAATACAAAACTTGATACAGTCATTTCTTATCCCCTATAGTATTTTTCGAGATACATATGGATTATGTGCTTTTATTCGAGGCTACTCCAGAGGGAGCCAAAGTTGATGGGAGGGATTTCTGGAGGGAATTTTTCGCGAGATTTCCCAATTTTCCCTGTTCGGGTACGTTATGGGCCAGCAATACATAGCACATCTGGAAAGTTTATTTCATGGTGAAGAGAATGAACTATAAATCAATACTTTCCAATAAACCGTGTTTATGCAGTAGCCATTTCACTGCGAGTCTACGATTTTCTTTATACTAACAGGGTTAATGGGCTCCAGGGACTTACTTCGTTGTGTATGGCACCTAATTTTTTGTGCATGAACATATCTTTGTTATGTATATCGAATGGACTAGGTTTGATTCGGATGTCCGGATGACACGTTCATGTCCGTTCCTTGTCAGAGAGAATGATAGAACTTGATTTTTTTTTATATAAGAAAAGAAAGAGAGGATATGAGTTGCAAAATAAAATCTTTAGGTTACATCAATCATTTCTCCTGAAACAAGTATACCGAAAACTGAGGTTACTTGGAAGGTTTTCTTTTTCGTACCACCCCTTGTTATTTATTGCAATTAATTTTTCTTCTTGAGATGTTTCTAGATCTTAGTCCATATTACGTTTTCCTGTAGTCATAACAAAATTTTACTGAGACAAGCCTCCCAAGAGCCAAAATGTGCTGTTTCCACTTGGAAAATATGTCTTTTCGTAGTAGTAAGAGCTGTGTGAAAGATGAGACTATTTGGAAAGAACCACTTGCAAGATCACACTTTCCTAAGAAGATTGATATGCAGCATGCCTATGTTTCATAGTAATGTGTTCCTAGGCTGTTTTAAATGAAAAGTTTTTTTTTTCACAACCTTTTAGTTAAACACAATAAATTGTTGAACCAATGTGAAGTACCAACTGTGGCAAGCTTGCCTTCTTCAAGGCCTACAGAACCAGTAAAAAAAATGTTTTTGCTATATGCTTTTATAAACGGTATTCTTTCAAACAATGCAATGGAAAGTTGGACAAAAACCAATACACGCATATGCTCTTGACACTTTTTTAAGACACTACAATATGCCCTACAAGTATACATTTACGTTAACCCTTTGCAAAAATAATATATGGTACTGTTATAATAACGTAATACAGTACGATAAGGACAAAAATTCACATGTTGAAATTCTTTGCTGCAAAGTCATATGGAAAAACAACTTGTTCTCTGCGGTTGTCGGTAGGTTCAGGCAAAACTTCAATAATGTCATCGTTGTCTATCCCCTGATCAGTATCATAATTTTTATTAGAAAAACGGAAGGAAATAAAAAAAAAAAAAAAAATGGGCACAGATTGTCCCAGAAAGGAAGTGGAAATGTAAAACTTAATTCGTCTCATTAGGAAATTTCTTAAAGTAATAAATTTTAGCACAACCAGGTAAAAATCTCTTTTCTTTACGGAAATACAGAGACAATTTATAGAAAATTCAAAAAACACAAAAAAGTATCAATTGCTGGGAGAATTTTTAGACTAATCTACACTCTGTATAGAAAAAATAGCGACACTTGCTCGGATATGGTTTTCGCAACATACTTTAATCAATTATTTTACATTTAAAATTTAACAAATACTATCAAATATTTTTAAATTTTTAAAATAACAATGATTGTTAAAAAACTGTTATAATGAAAATTTAAAATGAAATAGTAAATATCCATTTTTCGGTACTTTGATCCCATGATGTTCGGCAGGTAGTACTAAATCTTCTGCTTTCAAAGTCTCCAACCTGTCATGTTATGTCACTGTCTTGACGTACAGTACAGCATTCATGCCGTAATTTTTCATATAAACTTACGGACTGTGAGCTGTCTCTCCATACTCCTTGCTCGGTTGCTACATAAATTGATGCACCAATGATGTCTGTTTTTACTCCTAACCTCCCTTCTTCGCAATTACAGAAGAAAGATCTCTTCTAGCTCTTTACTAGTGGGTAACGTTCCCATTATAGCCGACACGTTCCCACGTTGAATGGCTATGCTTATGCGTTGAATCAGGAAACTTTTTGCTCGATTATCTCCTGATTTAATCGATAGACGGTGGCCGATTTCTTTTATAAATTTGAGGCCTCCTTCTTCCCAAGAACCGCTAGACGCAATTGCTATTGCGACAAAGCAATAGTTATCGAGTAGATTGCTATATTTATTCTTTTTTTCTTTCGCTCTTCGAGCAGCTACGAGTCCAGCTTGTACTGAGGCATATTGTAGGTTAGAGGGGGCATAGGTGTCTGAACATGTGAAGTCCCAAATCAATGCCTTTCCTTTCTTCCAAGGTACTAATGTCATACCATCGGGTCTTTTTCCGTCAGATCGGCTGCATCCAATCGGTTCCCTCACTGCTGGGACTCCTGCTGATATTAATGCTCTTAATATTATATCATTTACACTTGAATGACGTGGGTGGCTGTCTACGCTGCTTTTGCACGACAAACCGTATAATCCTTTTTTATCTACAAAGGTGTTACAAATGGGGCAGTGGTGTGGTTCACATATATCTGCTCCCAACCGTAGTGCAACTGATACTCGGAAGCTCTCATTGGATAGGTGTAGGCCCAGAGATGGTGATGGTAGAGCTTGAAGCCATGCTCCGTTTTCTGGGGACATGACTGCTAAAAGTCTGGCTTTATCTTCAATGTTATTTGTAGTCTGCAATAAAGAAGCTGCCTGGCAATTGACGATGGGCTCGTCCCAAACCGACTGATTGTTACGATTTTCGAGAGCCGAAGGGTCTAACTCAACTAAATTTGTCCATTTAGCTATGCAGTCCATCACATCTGGATTGGTGATTTCGTCGTTATCCCATTGAAGAAGAGAACTAACTATTTGACTTGCACCGTAGAAAGAATCAATATGATTTTTTTTACATGAATTCCTGATAATATTACAATGCATATTCCTAATAAACAGTTCATTCTTAATACTTGCGCCAGAGTTTCAGGCTTTTGACATGAATTTAATGAATTTGTATGCATATATAAGTAGCTATGTGTGTTGAGCAAAATAGTTTATAGGAAGAGTTATACATAAAACTGAAAAAGATCAACAACAATATCAGAAAACAAGAAATGGAATTTCTTAAGGGTAAGACACAGTGTGTGCAAACATCGGGAAGTGCCATACACCAAACTAGTATTTTGTGTGTGCACCATGGACTTTCTGCAGTGCAGCAAATCATCGGAGCCCTTTGTTAATAAGGCTATTGCAAAATGCAACCTCGATTTCACGGAATAACATCCGGATTATCTGTTCCTTAAATTCCATTCTATTTGAGATAGTTGTCTATTGAATCTTCTACTCATGTTGATCCACAAATTTTCAACTGGATTCATGTCAGGTGAGTTTGTAGGCCACATGAGTTTCTAAATAGTCATATTGTTGAACCACGTATTAACGATTTTCGCTTGGTGACATGAAGCATTATCGTTCTGGAAAAGGAAGTAGTCCAAATTTTCTTCAGAAAAGTCATCTTTAGCTGTTGTAAGAATTTTACGTACCAGAGCTTGAAGATATTTTCGTGCGTCAAACGATCCTTCACATATATCTGTTGTTCTAACGTCTTTAACGATGAACCAAGCCCATACCATCACTCAGTAACTGAATATTTGCATCTCAAACAAAATCCTTGTCACGTTCCTTGCTTGTTCGTATCCACAACTTCACACCACCATCGTTTCCCTCTATTCTAAACTTCTTTTCAACGAAGAAAATGACGTGCTCTTAGTTGTCGTAAGTCCAAGTTGCATATGGACTCACAAAACTACATGTTGAAGTCCTCTGTGTTTTGTCAGTTTCGACTTTCTACGCTGTTTCTTCTTTGTAATATCCTCTTCATACAGTCAAGACAATACAGTTGTACGAGTAACTGCAGTTCCAAGATCATGTCAAAGTACAGAAGCGATTTTTGGGGAAATCACTCCTGAAATCGGCAGTGCTATTGATTTCATTTAGCAGTCTGCTCTGGGTGATGCTTTCTTTTTTCTTTCACACTGTTGACCAAGGGACGACTTAGTATGCTGTTTCCACTTGTGAATTACTCTTCCTGCCGTAGAATGCTGGATTTTCAGTATTCCATCTATTCCCTTAGAGATTTGCCTTAGCTGCGCAAAGCAATAATTATGTCTTGTTCACATGGCAACAAGTCACATTTCTTACCCATTTTATTTGTTTACAGTCCACATGTAGCAACAATATCACACACAAACAACGCTGCACAACAACAATTTTGCCACTTGACACTGTTCAAACAATAAGAAAGCAAAGAACAATCATAAAATGCTATTTACCTCAGCCTAAACATCACAAATGCAATGCAGAATTCTCATTTACGAGACACACTCAGTGCCATCTAGCGAAAATATTACTGATACACAAACAATTGGCAAGCGATGTCGTACACCACAGGTGTCGCAGATAACGCAAATGAACTATCCCACTCTTCATTTCCTTCTATTCCTCTTCTAACGGGCTGCAACTATGGTTTTCTGTGAAAGTTAGCTTGAGAATTGAGGTGTCGCTATTTTTTTCTTTACAGACTGTATAAATAAGACACACCACTTATGACCATCAATATTGTTTCTTTTAGGTTCCTACTTTTCATTGGCCTGGAAGAAAGCGACGTATGTGTCATAGTTCTCTCATTATTATACCATACTAGCAGCGTTCACCCCGCTTCGCTGCGGTCACCCCGGAACGCAATAAACTTTGTTACTTAGATAATTTTTACTTTTTCGCTTTCAAGTGATATGATAAAAACCATAGAAGATTGCACTAATGTTAACATTATATCGCCTGTCATTTATGTTAACCCGCCCCGCTTCGCTGCGGTCATCCCGGAACGCAATAAACTTTGTTACTTAGATAATTTTTACTTTTTCGCTTTCAAGTGATTTATAGCGCCTGTCAGTTATGTTAACCCGCCGAGTCACAGGGTCATGCGGGTTGCATATAAATACGTTTATTTTTATACCTATGATGAACTAATAACAAAGGATTTGTACGTATGGACACCTGAATGGTCAATTATCTCAAGACACTGGTAATTGAAAATTAAAGTGATATGATAAAAAACATCTAGGGTCCACATCCTAACAACCCCCCAAAAATGAAAGAAATCGGTTCAGCCGTATTAGCGTGATGAGCGGACAAAGGATTTTTTGTACGTATTGACACCTGATTGGTCAATTATCTCAAGACACTGGTAATTGAAAATTAAAGTGATATGATAAAAACCATCTAGGGTCCAAATCCTAACAACCCCCCAAAAATGAAAGAAATCGGTTCAGCCGTATTAGCGTGATGAGCGGACAAAGGATTTTGTGCGTTCTCTTTTATATATATAGATAACACAAAAAATGTCAGTTTTCCAAGTAACTCCAGTTTACGGTAGTTGTTTTTAAAAAGTGTACAAATATTAGTTGAGTTTCGGGGAAGGAGTCCCGACCCAGTGGATTCCCAGCTTGAGTACGTCCCTGACTAGTAGCAGCCGCACTTGACTGATAGTGAAAACAGCAGTCTCAAGACGTACAGTTACATCTCACGGGTAATTTATTATATTCTAGAATGAGATCAGGTGATCGTGTTAGTTACGAGATGAACTCACCTCATCCAGTCCATCTTTCTCCAAATTGACGAATTGCACGTTTTGTTGCGAGTTGTGCAGTAAGAGGAATATCCTACAGAAGCACAGGGAGTATATCTTGACGGTGATGTAATAGAGGATATACAGGAGTGTATTTTTGGTTCAGTTATTCTGTATACCCACGTAAGTTCTATAATCCAGTATATAGCCAGTTCAAATTAACGAAGTACGCAGCTATACCCTGGAAATTAGTATATAGTTTATTAGGTTGCTTTGCGATCAATATTTATTCAAATTTTAGAAGTAAAGAAAAACTTGGTATTATCTAAATGATTTTATTTTTCTTTGGAAAGATTTTAGTTCTATCTACGAATCTTCTTTGTCTTTTGCAACATTAACTAGAAGTTACAGGCACGGAATCAACAATCAACAAACCCTTCGTTTTGATATCTTTGTTATTTAGCAATAGGAAAAATTTGGGCAAGGTAAAAAGAAGGAAAAACAAATTATTTTAGTTACTTCCTAACATATTGGAGCTTCCATAACCAATATCTTAGTGGAAAAGTGTGGAAACAAAAATCTGAGACCAACGTAGCCACCATCGAAAACTAAAAGAATTCAGTCAACAACAATGGAAGTCATAGCCTGAATGTATCCATATTACCGTAACAAAGTAAGGAAGTTAGTTGATTTAACAGCAGCACAGGCATATATATGTCGATCCATCGAAAAATAAATAACTTTTTGATTAAATTCAGCCGGGTTGACATCTGAGACTCATCTTTGTCTCCCTTTGGATGATAAAATCATGAAATCGGGATAAAAGTTCGTTATATGGTGAGAGAGAAACGATATAATTATCCCTAGATATTATAGTGAGGATCTCTAGAAGCTATTACAAAAATTGTTAAGAGGGGAGTGTCACGAACAAACTTCAAGGGAGGAGAATTTGGGTACTTCATTGATAGATCAAAGTGAGTGAAAATGTTTCATTCATTCTTTGTTTAAAAGGATAGGAAAAGTGGATAATAATAATATAAAACATATTAACAAATTACCCACATATAATCCTTTCAATTGAAAGCTGAGTAGAATTGTATTGTATTTACTGCTTTTCTTGTGCCAAATTCACCACGCACCTTGGTATAGACCATGTAAGAAACATTAACATGATTAAGAGCTTGACTAACACGTTATGCTAACTTTTGTATTTAGAAACACGTTCGTGAGGTTAAAAGCTGTTTATATCGAAGAAGGCCAGCCACGGGTTCTTAACAGGGTTGTCCAAACACATTGGAAGAATTCTAGGCAAGAGACGCATTCTCTCTTGTATTGATTTCTCCATACTGAGCATGTTTCTTCTGTTGCAGTTCCTGCCTTTGTCATCGATGGTGTATTGGTCACTGATCAGGATATGATTGTTGCTGAATTAGGCCGTCATTTTGCAGTTGTCTCCAGTTTTACTCACTACTCAGCAAAGTTCCTCACACAGAAACAACGTACTGAACGTACGACACTTCAATTCCGCTCTCGGAAAGCTGAACTTTATAATCTGCCTTTCACCGCTGCTGAACTTGCTGCTGTTTTGGACTCGACGAAGGACACGGCACCTAGCCCTAATGGCATCTGTTATGCTATGCTCCGGTATCTTCCTGATGATGGCGAGCAACATCATCTTGAACTGTACAACCGTATCTGGCTTGAAGACTCCTTCCCTGCTGCCTGGCGTGAAAACTCTTGGAGAAGATAATCAGCACACGATTAGTCTGGTTTCTTGAACACCATGGACTCATTTCTAATCTCCAGTGTGGCTTTCGGCGCTTCCGTTCAACTACTGATCATCTTGCACATTTTGAAAGTGCTATCCAGGATGCCTTTCGCCATCAAGAACATCTGATTGCAATCTTCTTTGACCTCGAAAAGGCCTACGACAGAGCTTGGGATTATGGCATTTTACAACTGCATATCTGGGGCTTATGTGGCCACTTGGCTCTCTTCCTCCAGAACTTTCTTCAACAACGTTATTTTCGAGTCAATCTTGGAGCTACTCTTTCTGTTGAGTTTCCACAGAAGAATGAGGTTCCGCAGGGTAGTGTGTTGAGTGTCACTTTGCTGTAGCAGTGAACGGCGTGAAATCGCAGCTCTCCCCTTCTGTTAATGGACTGCTTTATGTGGATGACTACGATCTATTGTCGCTCACGTCATCTCCGTACTATTACTCACCAGTTGCAGTTAGCGCTCAACCGCGTTCACCGATGGTCTGCCAATACTGGTTTCAACTTTTCTCTCACGAAAACACACTGCGTTATATTTGTCACCTCCGTCACTGTGCCTATGGTCATGAGCTGTACCTTGGCTGCTCTCACCTGTCCTGTGTAAACTGAGTTCATTTTCTAGGCCTGCAGTTTGACAGACGCCTCACCTGGGCTGTTCATATTCGAGACCTGAAGTACCGCTGTCTCCGCTCCATGAACTTACTGCGTTTGGTGTCGCGGGGTGCTTATCGTGTAGTGCTGCTGCCTGTGTATCGTAGCCTCATCCGCTCCCAACTGGATTATGTCTGTGTTGCATATGGTTCTGTTCGACCTTCCATCCTCCGTCATCTGGATACTGTCCATCATCTTGGACAGTATTAGTGTCAAATCCATAGTTTTCGCTGTCGCTGAGATCAATGGTGACACTTCCATTAGCGATGATTTTCAAATTCAGCTACCATTGTATTCAGGCCGGGGATCACCTGCCGGGGGAGGGGGTACGGAGACATGTAAAAGTAGTACAAAATGACCGATATTAATGTCAAATCCATAGTTTTCGCGGTCGCTGAGATGAATGGTGATACTCCCACAGGCGTTGACTTCCAAGTACAGCCTCCATCGGCTGGGAACCAGGGGGTCTCAGAGGCCGTTACCAGAACATGTAAAAGTAGTAGAAAATGAACGATTTTTTCCTTTAGTTGTTCAGTTTGTTTACATAGATATTTTAACTGGCCCATGCGAGGAATGTGTATTTCAGCTAGTTCTAAATAAACTGTTGCAAATGAATGGAAATACGGTATTGAAACTCCAGATAAACAAATAATTTCCAATGATTCCATCGTCTCAATTTTAAAGTTATTGAGGTCTGGCTTTATGTCTATGACTATATGCAGTCATCCATCTTAGTTGGTGCAGTTTTCATTATTTCATTTCCGAGAAACAGGTCTGATTCAAAAGCATTAGAAAAGCTTAATCAACGTTCAATATATTTTACGAGTTTTGTTGGGAAAACTCTCACACAAATCAGCGTCTCATCGGATTGAAGAAATTTTGTGCGCTTCAATAATATTAATAATGATAATAATATCTAATATGTAGTACACAAAGATTATACAACAACGGCTCTTATTCGAAAATGTTAGATATTGGTAGGATATGTTCAATATTATACACCCATCCAATTTGGGGTTTAGTTCCCTAAGATCGAAAATGTTGCTGATTTTTCTAGTGATGAATAATAGCTTGTAATTTCGTATTCCATATTCAATATATTTGTTCTATTATTTCATTAAATAAATAAGTGCCATCGACGAAAGAGATCGAGTAAAATTTCAATTTAAAGGAAATCACAAACAATTTATATCTATATTTACAACATTATAAATAGTAAGTTATCATTGTAACATGATATATCGGAGAAACAGTTAAACCATTCGAAATTATTGTTTTAATATAAATAACACTATCCTCACGGCGGATTCTTATCGTGTTACTTTCATTGTAAATCTGTATCCTAAAGTAAGAGAGAAAGTTCTGCCAAAAATGAGTATCTCAGAATCTTCTCGTGTTAGGAAGGCGAAACCCAGTTTATAAAGCCCTTATTAAAAATAAATGGTCACATGTCCAAGCGTTATAACAAATTCAGCTCCTAAAAAGGGAATGAGGGCAATTTGTATAATGCGAAGGGCGTACTATAATGATTTATACTTTTATTTTTTTCAGACATATTCATACAGGTTACACAGCAACTAATGTGTCCAGCTTCTCAATATGTTCTCCCTATGCACTTTTTAAAGCGGTGTGTCAGCTACAGAAGACCCTTCTGGAACAAATTATTTGGAGTCATACCTATGTTTGGACAGCTTGTACAAATTGATGAGCATCTGCAAACCGACGACCATGCAGAGACTTTTTAATTGTCCCGAACATGTAATCGTTGGGAGCCTAGTCCGTAGAGTAGGAAAGGTGTGGCAGCACTGTAAACCCTACTTTATCAATGACAACAGTGGTTTCTCGGATGGTGTGAGGACTTGCATGATCATGTTGCAGAAGCATTCCTTTCTCCTATTTTCATAGTCGCTTCCTTTGAATGATACTATGTAAGCGTCTAAAGCTCTTCACATGCGCTACACTGTTAATCGTGGCTCCATCTTCAAGCCAGTCGATCAGAATAATGCCTTTTCTGTCCTAGAAGACTGTAGCCATTTACTTCCCAGCTGAAGGTGTTGTGCGAAATTTCTTTGTCGATTGGCTATCATGAAGTTTCCACTGCATTGATTGCTATTTCGTTGTCGGATCATTGTAATGGAGCCAGGTTTCATCACCAGTCCCAAGCCTAGACGTCCACGTAATATTGCTTTTGCTGTGCAGACAAGAGTTTTGGAACTCATCTTGAACTGACCATTCCCAGCTGTAAGTGATTGAGCACGATGCGCTGCAGGTTTTTTGTTAGACCTGTGGCAGCTAACAAATCAATCGAAATTTCAAAGATTAGTGTGAAGTTGCTCTCTCTCAACTTTATTTTGTAAATGACTGTTAATATATTTCGAAACAATCTATTTTCTCATCAAACCATTCTATTTTTGAATTGAAATTTAAAAATAGAATAAGCAGTCTGAAGTTGACCACCAAATGTATCCTGTAAAAATATATTTTTGTTTTTGGATTTTTTCTTCAAAATAATCAACAACAAACGAGAAATAAACCACCTTCATCAACTTTATTTTGTAAATATATCGTGACGTTTTCGAAACAAACTACTATTTTTTTTCAAAACAATCAATAGCAAACCCGTATCAGACGATTTATTTTGGTCTTGAATCAAAGTTTGTAAGCAAAGAGACTAAGACAAATTTGGCTATATCTGAAATTTATTTAGTAAATATTTCTATTTTTCGAAACAAACTATTCTCTCTTCAAAACACTGGCGCAAATCCCGGGGGATGAGGGGCACATGTCTCCTGCAATCTTGGAACTGGGGGGACTGTCCCCCCAATAATCCGATTTGAATTTTTTTGGGGGGGGGGCAAATGTTATGATTTGTGTCCGATTGCAACAAACGAAAGTGAGATTAAATTGATGTCTCCCAGAATAAGCCTCAAATTTGCCAGCCTCCCAATGTTGAAGAAAACTACTCCCTGATCCTCCACATGATAGTTTTTCAACTTCACAAATATTTTGAGCATCGCTTAACAAACAAATAAAATAAATAAATAAATAAAATGAAAACGGTCTTACTTATCCGCCCCCCCAAGGTTGAAGACAGATTTGCACCGCTGCTTCAAAACAATCAATAACAAACGAAAAACAAACGATTGGCTTGGATTTTGAATTGAAATTGGAATTTGAGAGACCAGGGTGAAGTTAGCTAAACCCCAACTTTAGTTTGTAAATATCTCCTTACGTTTTTCGAAACAAACGATATTTTCTTCTAAACAATCAACAACCAACGAAAAACAAACGCTTGATTTTGGTTTCGAATCGAAATTTGGAAGTAGGTGCCAACTGCACAAATGGAACAGTTCTCAATTATTTTATTCCAGCGTTTTAAAAATTCCGCCTTTAAGGACGGGATGGGAAAATTCCTGCAATGATTTTCTTAACATTCCAATAAAATACAGTCCCACCATCATAGAAAAAGCTTCGTAATAGTGTCAAATGATGTATAGAACATAGCACTTAGCTCGAACCGAGTTTTTATCATGTTAGTTTCATTAAAATGGGTAGGGGTCTATCGAGGGGGATAGTAAGGTCAAAATTTATGCCAACAAATTGAATATTTGTGATGTTAGGACGAAGATGTTTTG
The DNA here is from genome assembly GCF_964235325.1 of Thermobia domestica. NCBI lineage: Eukaryota > Metazoa > Arthropoda > Insecta > Zygentoma > Lepismatidae > Thermobia > Thermobia domestica. The sequence goes on along the minus strand of NC_137459.1, from coordinate 39,384,247 downwards.
TATATAAACTACTTAAAAATAAGTGTGCACATGCAACAACGTTCTATAATTGTTTTCTCAATATATAGAAAACTGACATCGACGTTGATAATCTCGCCACGAGAAAACAACTGAATCGTTTGAAACGACTTCTGAACATCACGTGAGTACGCCTTGAGACTACTGTATCACTATCAGTCAAACGTGGCTGTTACTGGTTAAGGGCGTACTCACGCAGGGGACAACTGGGTCAGGACCTCTTCCCCAAAACTTCGTAACTCAACTAACATTTGTACATTTTCTTAAAACAACTATGGGGGAAGATGGGGCGGAACGGGGTACTTAACATAAATGGCTATGTAAAGCTAATAAAAATGACAAGAAATACTGAAAATGGAGTTAATATATTATTTGAAGTTTTAGGTACAAAAAGCACTTGGCTAACGCATGACCAAACCTAAGGATGCGCACGTGATTATCGAAAGTAATGTTTTTTTTTTTTCGCATGGACGTCAGCACACGGGACACAATGAGGTACACTGAATTACGGCTGGCAGTACTTACAAACTTAAAGGTCTTCGTCGTCATCACTATACCTGCACATGAATTATGTAACCACACTTTGCACAGCATACACGCAATCCATCCCTCGTTGGATTGGGAATACCACCCAACACAATAAAGGCATGCAGCGTCCTCAGATGAACTAACGCTCATTTTTTCTTCCTTGTTGCTGCTGTCAGCTGTCCTGCATACTCAAGTGCGTGATCTGTCCTCTTCGCCAGCTTCTCCTTGCCCTGCTGGTTCCTCTTCCTTCTTTCATCTTTTGCTTCCTCTTCTTGGCTCTTGTTTCCAATGCTGGTTTATACGGCGATGATGTCAATATTGCTGTTTTTCCTCGTCGTCTGGTCTCCTGCTACCATACTTAACTCTGGGGAAAGGTAAAATATCCTTCGGCGACATGTTTAAAAATGTTGTCACGTCCGGAATGTCTGTTCCTGTAGTTGGCGTGGAAAGTCCTGGAATCGGTTCGTCAAGAGGTCTACTTCCTAAAACCGTAGTCACATCTGAGAGATGTTATTCTGTGAATGACGTCGAAGGTCCTGCTGCAAGGGAACAACTTCCTGGAACAGTTTGTAGACTTTCCTTGCTGGTCTGTGTTTCTTCTGTTGGTTGCAATGTGAAATCAGTAGGCCATTCCGCCCCGACACACATGTAGGTGCTTCATATGGGGTCAGCGGTAACTGCGCGGGAAAGATTACATACTATAATCACTAAAACATACAACAACTATGATACTCAAACTATAATTACTACTTCAGCATTCTGTCTTATTTGATATACATTGAACTTTGTTTCTGTTGATGTAGTGTCACAAGGATTCTTTACCCCTGGAAAGTTTTACCCCCTGGAAATCTTTACCACCTTGTCGGTTTCTGGTAATTTCAAAGGAAAAGTCAGAAGTCACTTTAAAAATTCATATCATTGAATGTGATCTCTCAGTGTATGCACTCACTTTGGTCAAGATGGCTTTAAATCCGAAGATTTGGTAGGGGGGTAAAAATTTCCTAGGAAATTATTACCCCCCCTGTCGGTTTTTGGTTACTTCAAAGACAAACTCAAATGTTACATTATAAATTGATACCATTCCGTAGTATCTCTTAACAGACACAATCACTTTGGGCAAGATGGCTTTAAATCCGAACATTTGGTAGGGGGTAAAAATTTCCTAGGAAATTGTTACCTTCCTGTCGGTTTTTGGTTACTTCAAAGACAAACTCGAATGTTACATTATGAATTGATACCCCCCCATTGTATCACTTAACAGACAAAGTCACTTTGGGCAAGATGGCTTTAAATCCAAAGATTTGGTAGAGGGGTAAAAAATACCTAGGAAATTATTACCTCCCTGCCGGCTTTTGGTTACTTCAAAGACAAACTCAAATGTTACATTATAAATTAATACCACTCCGTAGTATCTCTTAACAGACACGATCACTTTGGGCAAGATGGCTTTAAATCCGAAGATTTGGTGGGTGGGTAAAAATTTCCTAGGAAATTATTACCTCCCTGTCGGTTTCTGGTTACTTCAAAGACACACTCAAATGTTACATTATAAATTGATACCACTCCGTAGTATCTCTTAACAGACACAATCACTTTGGGCAAGATGGCTTTAAATCCGAAGATTTGGTAGGTGGGTAAAAATTTCCTAGGAAATTATTACCTCCCTGTCGGTTTTTGGTTACTTCAAAAACAAACTCAAATGTTACATTATAAATTGATACCGCTCCGTAGTATCTCTTAACAGACAAAATCACTTTGGGCAAGATGGCTTTAAATCCGAAGATTTGGTAGGTGGGTAAAAATTTCCTAGGAAATTATTACCTCCGTGTCGGTTTCTGGTTACTTCAAAGACAAACTCAAATGCTACATTATAAATTGATACCACTCCGTAGTATCTCTTAACAGACACAATCACTTTGGGCAAGATTGCTTTGTATCCGAAAATTTGAGAGGGGGTAATATTTTCTTAGGTAATTTATATCACCTTGTGCGTTCTTGGTTATTTCAAAGAAAAAAATCTAATGTTAACTTATAAATTGATATTATATCCTGTTATCTCTTAACAGACGCACTGACTGTCGGTAAGATGTCTTTATATCAGAAATTTTATAGGGGTGCTTATACTCTTGTATTGGTTCTGTGCTACTTCAAGGATAAGGTCAAAGTTTTACATTATAAATTGATGTTATACCGATTTATGTCTTAACAGACGCACTCACTTTGTGGACGATGAAGGATGGTTTTATTTTCGAAAGTTCATAGGGAGATAATATATAAAGAAAGCTAAAACTTATTTTTATTTTAAATGAGATGTTGAAATACCAAATTTGATGATTGGGGTTTAATAGAGTCCGGAAATGTACACGTTTTTATAAGATAATTTTCACACTTAGTCTTCGCTTCCGCTTTGAAATTCCAAAAATCGTTTCTCTGTGATATATCACGTCTCAGGTCCCATGTACTGACCAAGCTTTGTTTCCAACTTCAGCGGTTGCACATACGACTTGAGAATCTTCTTTCTACAAGCCTTGTACGTTGTTCTGGTGGCTAGCTCGCACTAGCTAGCTACGCCATTTTCAACAGTGTTGACAACTTTATCAATGTTTATTATATTTCTGGTACGGTTTGAGAAATCGAAGTGTTGTAAACGGTAAAATAATTTGAACGTTCATTCAAACCACACATGTAACTAGATATAATATTTACCTAAGATTTTTTTTAATAAAGACTTTCAAAAAATTTAAAATTTTCAACCCCTGTAACTTCGTTTCTATCATTCGAAAAACGTCATACCATGACCATGATATTCAGCGCTAAAGTTCTTTCGAACTATATTATCATGTGCATCTCTGTTGTGCTGTGTCTGCGTTAGAAGCTTCCAAACTTCGGATATTTGTGATACCATAATATGTTTAACTTGTAACACTGATTAATAAAAGTGATATTTTAAGTTTACATTTGACATGTTGGTTTGAAATATGAAACAAATTGACGTAGTGCCATTTGAAAAAATATAAACTTTTATTTGGTTGGCAACACTGTTGTGAATTTCTGTCTAAACCCGTTATAGCGGATGATCATGATAAATTGTCTACCATGTGTATATAGGGAGAGAGAGAGAGAGGAATAAATTGCAACAACGTTGTTTTTAATTGAAAGATGTGTTTTATGTTTACAATCATTTATGTTATAAACTGTGTAATAGCAGTTATCAAGATTATAAGGCAACTAATATCTAATATTTTACACTGCAAACTTGGTAATATTTTGGAATCTAAGTCTGCTTTCTCAGTTGCAAATAACAAAATTTAAAGTTAGATTTACTTACCTTTGTTTCAAAAGATTGTTTATTCTCTATATATTTTTCTTCCCACGTTTTCCACACTGTCAAAAGAGTCAAATCGAGTTTCAAAATCAATATTTTCCTTTCGACGCTACTAAATTCTTAAATCTCGACTACTAGTAGAACAAGTCAACAGCTGCTTTCACGAACGAAACTATGAAATATTTTTTAACAGTGCAGTGTTTCGGAGGAAAGTTTCTTCCTCCTTTTATACTAGGCCGCTAACCGGCCTCCTTTATCCTAACCGGCATAGCCCTAGGACGTAAAACTAAAAGATTTCGTTTCATTTTTTTCTTTAGACACCCTCGTCAGACAGCAAATCACGTGCAAAACTGGAAAAGCAATTATTTCCTAGGAAAACATTACCGACTATCAAGATTTTGGTCATGAAGCCAAATTTTCGGACATAAAACAATCTTGACCAGAATTAATGCGTCTGTTAAGAAATAACACGGAGTAGCATCAATTTATAATATAACATTTGATACTGTCTTTGAAGTAAACAAATAACCGACAGGCGGTATAAATATCTCAGGAAAATATTACCCACTATCAAATTTTCGGACAAAGTCATATTGACCAAAGTGAATGCCTCCGTTAACGAATAACACAGAATGGTAATAATTTATAATGTAACATTTGATGTCTTTAGAGTAGTGCTCTCAACGGGTCGGGTCGGGTTGAAGACCGACCCGACCCGACCCGTGACCCGAATTGAGTGACCCGAACCGTGATCCGACCTGATTGACCTGACCCGACAACCCGACCCGACCAGACCCGTAACCCGACCCGAGCTTACCCGATCCGGGTCGGGTCACGCGTCGGGTCGGGCCAACCCGATCCGTTTGAGAGCACTATGGTCATGACACTGGGTGAACGCCAAAATGCACTCCCATTGGGAATTAAACGCGGACCACGTGTACCGAAGTCTTGCACGTTAACCACTAGCTAGATCAAGCGAGGGATTTGTATATGCATCTTAATGAATATTTGGCACTTTTGAGGTCTGGTTATTTCTTTTTATAACTGATGCCAATGTCCGACGTGGGATTTTTTTTCTTGCTTTAGTTCTATGTGACGAAATTTTTCTTCAAGGTCAGTGTTCTCACCTGCTTGGACGGCAGGGGGTCTTCTCGGAATGCAGTAGCAAGAGTCTCTTGGCGGAGACAAAAGGAAATCGTTTAGCTACAATGATAAGGGTCGAGGAAACAGGAGAACACATGTGATTTTTTCCAACCCTTCAACTTTCATTTCAAAATAGGTTCTTATGATTCCGGGACCCGTGCCACTTTGATTTTTCTTTCTCGGTAATTAAAACGTATTTTACAGTATATATAGTTGCACGTAAGAAGATACATAATATGAATTTTGTAATTTAAAATTTAAAAATACAGTATGATATTTAATTATAAAGTACTAATTTTATTTCATCACTTTCAGCCCAACAAATGAAATTCAAACGATTCGCTCCCTGGGTCTTGGTCATCAATACTGCGTCTTATTCTTTGTCTTGCAGTCAAGTATTAGTCCTGCATTTCGTAGTCTTGGTGGTCTTTCACGGTATACAAGAGTTAAGAATGCTCGCCTCATCGGTACAAATGAAGACCAAGTGTGATTTTGATTATGGTCTTTCATACTATACGGAAAGCAAGAAAATACGCTCATCGCTACTTGGTGATAACCAAAACAAGGCCAAAAGCAAGATTACTATGCAATTCGTCTTGCATATCCAATCTTTATCTTGTTCTTGTATCGATGTCATTGGGCTTGGTGAAATAAAATGAAATATTCAGTTTAAGGTCCCTCGATTCTGCACCGAGGATAAGGGATATGGTGACCATGAGAAATGAATGAAATGGTGGAATGAAGAAAGTGGGAGGAAACAGGAGAACCCCGAGAAAACCCACTACACGGCGTTTCTCCATCACAAAGCCTACTTAGCACAAGCTGGGATCGAACCATGGACACCATGCACCAGAGATGAATTCTCTACCACTGAGCCACGGCAGAACTGCTTGGGCTTGGTCGTCCATATCCAATCTTTCTTTTGGCCTTACTTACACAACTTCTAGTTTTGTCCTAAATCCAGACTCCATATTGGCGTAGATATTAATATTACAGTCGATTTGTAAAATCAATCTTCCACATTTAAAAATTAAAGTACACACAATTACAAAAATAAGCATTTACCATAAAAGCACTAGCTGCAAGTGTTCAAAATAGATTTATGGTTTCTATAAAATCAATTGAATTTGCTATTTTTAATTAGGCAGCTAGTGAAAAACAGCAGTTTTCGACTCCAGCCGAGTTTAAGCACAACCTAAACTCAGTTGACCAAAGTGAACTGACCCGACAACCCGACTCGACCCGACTGACCCGACCCGACACCCCGACCCGAGTTGACCTGACCCGACTCGACCCGTAACCCAACTCGACTCGGGTCTTGTCGGGTCAACCAGACGCGTTTGAGAGCACTACTTTAGAGTAACCAAAAACCGACATGGGGTATAATTTCCTAGGATATTTTTACCCCCTACCAAATCTTCGTATTTAAAGCCATCTTGCCCAAAGTGATTGTGTCTGTTAAGAGATACTACGGAGTGGTATCAATTTATAATGTAACATTTGAGTGTGTCTTTGAAGTAACCAGAAACGGACAAGGAGGTAATAATTTCCTAGGAAATTTTTACCCCTACCAAATCTTTGGATTTAAAGCCATCTTGCCTAAAGTGATTGTGTCTGTTAAGAGGTACTACGGAATGGTATCAATTTATAATGTAACATTCGAGTTTGTCTTTGAAGCAACCAGAAACCGACAGGGAGGAAATAATTTTCTAGGAAATTTTTACCCCCTACCAAATCTTTGGATTTAAAGCCATCTTGCCTAAAGTGATTGTGTCTGTTAAGAGGTACTACGGAGTGGTATCAATTTATAATGTAACATTCGAGTTTGTCTTTGAAGTAACCAGAAACCGACAAGGAGGTAATAAGTTCCTAGGAAATTTTTACCCCTACCAAATCTTTGGATTTAAAGCCATCTTGCCTAAAGTGATTGTGTCTGTTAAGAGGTACTACGGAATGGTATCAATTTATAATGTAACATTCGAGTTTGTCTTTGAAGCAACCAGAAACCGACAGGGAGGAAATAATTTTCTAGGAAATTTTTACTCCCATACCAAATCTTTGGATTTAAAGCCATCTTGCCCAAAGTGATTGTCTGTTAAGAGATACTACGGAGTGGTATCAATTTATAATGTAACATTTGAGTTTGTCTTTGAAGTAACTAATAACCGACAGGGGGTAATAATTTCCTAGGAAATTTTTACTCCCATACCAAATCTTTGGATTTAAAGCCATCTTGCCTAAAGTGATTGTGTCTGTTAAGAGGTACTACGGAGTGGTATCAATTTATAATGTAACATTCGAGTTTGTCTTTGAAGTAACCAGAAACCGACAAGGAGGTAATAAGTTCCTAGGAAATTTTTACCCCTACCAAATCTTTGGATTTAAAGCCATCTTGCCTAAAGTGATTGTGTCTGTTAAGAGGTACTACGGAATGGTATCAATTTATAATGTAACATTCGAGTTTGTCTTTGAAGCAACCAGAAACCGACAGGGAGGAAATAATTTTCTAAGAAATTTTTACCCCCATACCAAATCTTTGGATTTAAAGCCATCTTGCCCAAAGTGATTGTCTGTTAAGAGATACTACGGAGTGGTATCAATTTATAATGTAACATTTGAGTTTGTCTTTGAAGTAACTAATAACCGACAGGGGGTAATAATTTCCTAGGAAATTTTTACCCCCATACCAAATCTTTGGATTTAAAGCCATCTTGCCTAAAGTGATTGTGTCTGTTAAGAGGTACTACGGAGTGGTATCAATTTATAATGTAACATTTGAGTTTGTCTTTGAAGTAACCAGAAACCGACAGGGAGGTAATTTTACCCCCCTACCAAATCTTTGGATTTAAAGCCATCTTGCCTAAAGTGATTGTGTCTGTTAAGAGGTACTACGGAGTGGTATCAATTTATAATGTAACATTTGAGTTTGTCTTTGAAGTAACCAGAAACCGACAAGGAGGTAATAAGTTCCTAGGAAATTTTTACCCCTACCAAATCTTTGGATTTAAAGCCATCTTGCCTAAAGTGATTGTGTCTGTTAAGAGGTACTACGGAATGGTATCAATTTATAATGTAACATTCGAGTTTGTCTTTGAAGCAACCAGAAACCGACAGGGAGGAAATAATTTTCTAAGAAATTTTTACCCCCATACCAAATCTTTGGATTTAAAGCCATCTTGCCCAAAGTGATTGTCTGTTAAGAGATACTACGGAGTGGTATCAATTTATAATGTGACATTCGAGTTTTTTCTGTGAAGCAACCAGAAACCGACAGGGAGGTAATAATTTTCTAGGAAATTTTTACCCCCATACCAAATCTTTGGATTTAAAGCCATCTTGCTCAAAGTGATTGTCTGTTAAGAGATACTACGGAGTGGTATCAATTTATAATGTAACATTTGAGTTTGTCTTTGAAGTAACTAATAACCGACAGGGGGTAATAATTTCCTAGGAAATTTTTACCCCTCTACCAAATCTTTGGATTTAAAGCCATCTTGCCTAAAGTGATTGTGTCTGTTAAGAGGTACTACGGAGTGGTATCAATTTATAATGTAACATTTGAGTTTGTCTTTGAAGTAACCAGAAACCGACAGGGAGGTAATAATTTTCTAGGAAATTTTTACCCCCATACCAAATCTTTGGATTTAAAGCCATCTTGCTCAAAGTGATTGTCTGTTAAGAGATACTACGGAGTGGTATCAATTTATAATGTAACATTTGAGTTTGTCTTTGAAGTAACTAATAACCGACAGGGGGTAATAATATCTTAGGAAATTATTACCCCCCTACCAAATCTTTGGATTTAAAGCCATCTTGCCCAAAGTGATTGTGTCTGTTAAGAGATACTACGGAGTGGTATCAATTTATAATGTAACATTTGAGTTTGTCTTTGAAGTAACTAATAACCGACAGGGGATAATAATTTCCTAGGAAATTTTTACCCCTCTACCAAATCTTTGGATTTAAAGCTATCTTGCCCAAAGTGATTGTGTCTGTTAAGTTAAGAGGTACTACGGAGTGGTATCAATTTATAATGTAACATTTGAAATCTTTGAGTTTACGAAGCGTGCATAAGGGTGAAGAAGAGAGAGCACTCAACAAGCAGAAGAATCAAGCAATGAAGGTGTTTTTTTTTTCTTAACGCATGCGCACTATAATAGCCATATGCTTCCAACTTGTCTTTTTGTCTGTTTCGTGTGAGTATTCGTTCCTAAATCTTGTCAATCTCTCCAATGCAGACGCGAATTGATTCCAGGAATCATATGTCTAACTTTAAATCCGAATCCAAATGAATACTTTGAGTCCTTGGATTCAAAAGATTCCGAAGTGAATCCGAGTCCTTTGAGTTGTTTTCAGTATTAGTTCCTTTGAGTACTCAAGAAGAGTCGTTACTTTGTAACGACTCCGCAAGTAACGACCCATCACTAATCCACACGTGTCACACGCCTACTCCAACACACTCTGCCTGCTCCGCGCACCGGTAGGGAGTCGACATTTAGTTTCCTACTGCTTCCGAAAGGCTGAAGCAGCATACCTGGGAAATAGGAGGGGTACCCCATTCCACCCTGTTCCGTCCCTCCTTGCCCTACTTGTTTAAGGATAAGTGGATGATGTATCCTAAAGATTTTACACCTCATCTGTACTGTTTCTTATAAAATACATCAAGAGACATATGTGGCAGTAATTAACAATTACATATCGTCTTTTCGGATGCAGAATAACACAGGTTCAATATTACATAGACCAGACGTATTGAACTCCCCCACTCAAAAAACTGTGGATCCCTCCCAAAAAAATCTCTGGGTACGCGCTTGCCACTAGTACATAATGTTGCTCTACGAAGTACTAGGTTAGGTGTTTAATTATAGGTAGAGATTTATGATCTTTACTCTTTCTGTTTCCTGGTAAGTTATCACTATACCGATTATGGTAATGCATTACCATGCTGTATTTTTTCTGGAGGGTAATATTTTTATAGCAGTATTTTGAAGGGAATGCTTGTGCCACATTTAACGTTCTTTATTTCCAAATATCACCGATAAAATTAGTTGTGTAGGATTATGGTTCCTCCCTTCGATTATGTATATCCTTTCCTAGAATCCAAATGCTCTAGTCCTCTGTGTAATCTGGACTTATATTGGTGAAAACAAGGTTTTGATACACCTATGTGTCATTTTGTCTATTGTGAAGTATGATCAAGTGCCATTTTATACAGTGCAAATTCGATTGATTGATTGAGTTTTACGTCCCGTTCAGCAGTGAGGCTATACGAGACGTGGACCTACTGATTAACGTGGAATCCGAACCACATGAGCTCCCGCCGGGAATGAAACCCGGATCTCCCGCGCCAGTGCAAATTCGAATCCGCGTCTGAGTACATACATGGTGTTAATGTATTGTGCCGTAAATTTAGGCGGATACTCCTTATATCAAATAATAATCATATCACTTTAATTTTTAATTACCAGTGTCTTGAGATAATTGACCATTCAAGTGTCCATAACGTACAAATCCTTTGTTAGTTCATCATAGGTAAAAATAAACGTATTTATATGCAACCCGCATGACCGTGTCACTCGGCGGGTTAACATAAATGACAGGCGATATAATGTTAACATTTACTGCAATCTACTATGGTTTTTATCATATCACTTGAAAGCGAAAACTTCCGGGATGACCGAAGCGAAGCGGGGCGGGTTAACATAAATGACAGGCGATATAATGTTAAGATTTACTGCAATCTTCTATGGTTTTTATCATATCACTTGAAAGCGAAAAAGTAAAAATTATCTAAGTAACAAAGTTTATTGCGTTCCGGGGTGACCGCAGCGAAGCGGGGTGAACGCTGCTAGTAATCTATATATATAAAAGAGAACGTACAAATCCTTTGTTCCCTCATCACGCTAATACGGCTGAACCAATTTCTTTTATTTTTGGGGGGTTATTAGGATTTGGACCCTAGATGGTTTTTATCATATCACTTTAATTTTTAATTACCAGTGTCTTGAGATAATTGACCATTCAAGTGTCCATAACGTACAAATCCTTTGTTAGATCATCATAGGTAAAAATAAACGTATTTATATGCAACCCGCATGACCGTGTCACTCGGCGGGTTAACATAAATGACAGGCGCTATAATGTTAACATTTACTGCAATCACTTGAAAGCGAAAAAGTAAAAATTATCTAAGTAACAAAGTTTATTGCGTTCCGGGGTGACCGCAGCGAAGCGGGGCGGGTTAACATAAATGACAGGCGATATAATGTTAACATTTAATGCAATCTTCTATGGTTTTTATCATATCACTTGAAAGCGAAAAAGTAAAAATTATCTAAGTAACAACGTTTATTGCGTTCCGGGGTGACCGCAGCGAAGCGGGGTGAACGCTGCTAGTAATAATAATAATAAGTTCCAATAATGATTGGTCGGAAAACGCACTCTTTCAGAACAGTGTAATTGGATATGGAATTTTGCTTTGGGGTAACAGTAGTTAAACACATCATCGCATGAGAACCAGAGGAACGTAACTCCATTTTCGTAGGTTTACAGGTGAGATGACAAAAATATTATTTTCTTAGAAAGATGTGTTTTTAATAAGATGGTAATTGAGCTACATTACAACAAATGATTGACAAGAAGAACAGATGACGTTACGTTCCATTTACACCAAGTGGGGCTTTCAAAATTATGTTCAAACATGAAGAAAACGGAAACCACATTTATTGGAGTTACGTTCCTCTGGTTCTCATGCGACGGCATGATGTCCTAGTTTTGAAAAAGAAAGCTGTCGGAATTATTGATGGAATACATGAAAAAGAACACTATAAACCACTATTTATCAGGCTTAAGGTAATGATGGTAGTTAAGTTTATTTATTTATTTATTTATTTATTTATTTATCAAGTGCTACTTTATACTAAACAAAACTTTGCAAATATAACCGAGATGAAGTGCATACATATAATACTAGATGGCGTAAGAAAATTGATGTACCCTTTACTAGATTATCGAAAATCAAAAATAATTATTTACTCGTAGGACTGAAGCTGTTTAATAAACTAACAAGCTACATACAGCAAGTGCCGTTAAAGGTTTATATTTAAAAATTTATATGATTGGTTAATAGTAAATCCATTCTACATGATTCAAGAGTCCAGTAAAAATGAAGAAACTGTATCTCAATTTGCAGTATATTTTTATTTAAAATCTTATTAGGTTGTTTATTATAGTATTAACCAGCAACTGATTTTTTCTTGAGTTTCTAAGGTTTTATTTAAGTTTATAATAATACAAAATAGTTTTATATTGTAAAGAATTTTGTTTTGAATTGTTGTTCCTAATAATGTGAATCCTCCCTGATAAACACCACCTTTACGAAGACACTTATGTGTCAGGTGCGGAGGATTGCGTGCTTCAGTGAAATTTAGAACTATGTCGGTGGTAGTTCACTACCAGAAGGGCCACCCTACCGAATTGGTCTAAATGGAGTAGTCAGACGAAGAGTGTTCTGGGAGAAGGCAGCAGTTCTCCAGTAGTGAAGTTGGCGGAAATCATAGTGATTGGTACGACAACTTGGACATTTAGTCCCAGGCGTGGTCAGAGTGACTTTAACGGCTGGGATACTGCAAAGTGGAAGGCAACGGGAAGCCACCACTCTATTTCCCCTAGTTTGCTGGCAGCAAAAAGAGAACATATGTACAATGGTCTTTCGCAAGTCAAAACATAGTTCTGGAAGTAAAATATCCCCCCATTCGGATCTCCGGGAGGAGGATGGCTTGGGAAGGACTATTAGACGAAAAAGTAATAATGGAGGGAAGAGAAGTATAACCGCCACCAGGTTATAGAAGTATTTTTTGTGGATGCTCTGTATATTTCGTAAAGACAGTGATTAGTTTTTCGATTTATACTTTATTCTGCGACGCAAACAAGTTCTTTCTTTGGTGGGAATTGCTTCCTTCCCACACAACTGGACAAAGAAGTCTTTCTTTGTTTTTTATATATATATTTAAAACATTGCTTTGTGGTGAGAACGTTTCAATAAAATGTTAGAAAACCTAAGGATGGGCTTTGAAGAATATGGGATGAAAATAAATGTTAGAAAGACAAAAACCATGGTGATTGGAACGAAGAGATCTGTGTCAAATATAAAAGTGGGAGGGAAGCAAATAGAACAAGTGAATAGTTTTCAATATCTGGGTAGTATTCTTAGTAATGACATGAAGTGCGAACGTGAAATAAAAGCAAAGATAGGAATGGTGAAAGAAGCCTTTAGGAGGAAGAAAAGTCTGTTTTGTGGGACCTTGAATAGAGAGTTGAGAAAAAGACTCATAAAATGCTTTGTGTGGAGTGTTGTACTGTATGAAGCGGAAACGTGGACATTACGTAAAAGTGGTGAAAAACGACTGGAAGCATTCGAAATTTGGGTGTGGAGAAGGATGGAAAGAATTAGTTGGGTCGAGCGGAAAACGAATGAGTGAGTGTTAGAAATGGTGGGGGAGAAAAGAACACTTTTAGATATTGTTAAGAAGAGGAAGAGAAACTGATTGGGACTTTGCCTAAGAATAAATTGTATCATGAGGGACGTCATATAGGGTATGGTGGCGGGAAAGAGAGGGAGGGGGCGAAGGAGACTACAATTAATGAATGATATAAAAGCAGAAAGATCATACGTGAAGACGAAGAGGTTAGCGGAGGACCGTGGAGCATGGAAGCTTCTCAGCTGCTGCAAATGACCTGCGAGTAAGGGCAGAATACCTATGATGATGATGATAATGTGAATATTCCAAACATTAAGTATATCACTGAAACAAATATTAACTGAAATTGTGAAACACTTGGAAATGAAATTTGTGAGTTTTACGTCCCACGGTTATGCCGGCTAGGCTAGAGGAGTCGGTGATGACGAGGAATGAATGAAATGGTGGAATGAAGAAAGTGGGAGGAAACAGAAGAACCCTGAGGAAACCCACGCACACGGTGTTTGTTCACCACCAAGTTCCCTTGGCGGGAGCAGGGTTTAAACCCGGGACCCCATGCACCAGAGGTGAACGCTCTACTACTGAGCCACCGCGGCCCTGTGAAACACTTGGCTTGGCTTGTCTCTTTCCAGATATTTTCCGTTCTTGGATTCAAAACATTCTTCAGAACATCGTCAAATTGGTTGTCAGTCTCCTAGGATGTCTGTACTTCCGTCTTATTGTGGGTTATAGAAGAAAAATCTCGTCCAGTTCTTTACCAGGAGGTAATGTGCCTAAGATCGATGACACATTCCCGCGCTGGATGGCGATGCTGATACGTTGGAAAAGGAATGCAGTAGCTCGGGGATCATCAATTTTGATCGCTATATTAATGAAATTATATCCTTCGTGACCCCATGATCCACTTGTTTCTACTGCTGTCTGTCTATTATTATGTCTGTATATTGATATTATGCTTTCGTTTTTCTTTTTCATCTATATCTATATGTATATCTCATTTGGACGTTGTATATTGCTTGTAAAGCTCAATGACAATAAACTATTCTAATCTATTCGATAAATCGCCGAAAATTCAAAACGTCGCATTTCAAAATGAATTGGCTTGAAAATTATGGGAACTATCGCAAGCGGTTCAAGAAATTACAGAGAAATTAGTATGAGCCCTTTATAAATATCAATCTTTCACAACCGTCCGGTACCCATCTAACGAGTGTTCAATTAGTTCTTAAAATTGTATGTTGTACCAAACTTATTTTATACCATTCATTACTCTGGTATCCATAATTTTCAAGCCAAGATATTTTAAAACGTAATGTTTCGCATTTTCCGCAGTTGAGAATTCTGAAAGGAGGCGTTTTCCGCCCCATGTATATTATAATATTTTTCTTGAATCACCTTCTAACACCGTGTATAAAAATACTTGAGTAGGTTTAATTTATATATATTGTAAAGTTTTCTGTCTTTCAGGGTAGAACTAAAAGATGCTACATGGAAGTTTTGACTTCCCCATCGCCTTTTGTTATAAAAGTTACCTCTTGAATACGATCTTGTTTTTCACCCCAACCGTAGGTTGGTGGGCAACATGGAAATTTTAAAACTTTTCTCTCGCTTGGAAGAGCTGTTTTATACTTTAATAAGGCATCTTCTTCGTAACTGCGTCTAGATATGCTATCCTTGGTCTTCTTCTCCCTGGTTTTCCTTTTGCCTTTCCTTCTATCAGCATGGTGATCCAATCGGAGTGCCGAATAAGATGGTGAAGCATGCTGTTTCTTTTTCCTATTATCTTCATGATCTGTCGTCCTTTGTTAGCTTTCTTTAGTACTTCTTCATTCCTTTTTCCTTTCAGTCCATGATATGCGCAGCTTTCTGCGCCAACACCACATTTCAAATGCTTCCAGCTTGGATATTTCAGCTTTTCCCAATGTCCACGTCTCTGATCCATCTTGTATACAATAGTAATAAATATTACAGATAAGTTCCTCTAAATAGCTTGGTGATTTCCTGGTGAATTATAGGGGTCCAATGACTATGCTTCTTAGGGCGTATTAAATAGGTGTCTCTCAATGATCATGCGTCTCGAGAGTATAGGATAGGTTCCTTTCAATAACCATGCGTCTTAGAGAATTGATGGTTAATCAATCGATGGAGATTAACACCTTCTGTGGCGTTTCGACTCCTTTCATCCATAAATGTCGCTGACTACTTGGATTTACATCACTTGTTGGCGATGGTTGACGAAGTTTTCTTCGTAGCTGTCGTCTGATGTGTGTTTATAGCCAGCACGTAGTGCTGGAAACACGTCGAACCTTGTAATATATCAAAATACAATAAGAAAATAAACGAAATTACAAGACTTTCGACCGTTCATACGTTGTCTTCATAGCGAGCTAAGAAAAAGTAGGAGTAGGAGTAGGATACAACACATCAAACTGTACAATAATTTGCAATAATTTGCGTTGCCATCTTCCATCATGTGATGGAGGAACTAGTCGTTAAATTAATTTGGGAAACGTGTTTCAAAAAGAAGTGGTAACAAGGGAGCGGTCTGTAGATCTCTTCATCTAAACATTTTAAATAAACTGAATATCAATTCTTGCACAGATCAGTTGACACAGAAAACGACATAAATTAGGATGAGACTTCTTAAATGTATTTTACATACGAAATAAAAACTTTATCTTATTTTGTACCTATTTGCTTGGGAATGAGAATTGTGTTTTGAAATTCCATAGTCCGTATCGTATATAAAAGTATATTGTAGTGGTGAAGATGTTACTTGTATATTTGAAAAGTCATGAGGCATGTGAATGTTCAGTACAGTACAAAAATTTATTCCGGGACCATAAAGTGTATTTTTTTTATTTTTTATTTTTTTTACCACAGTTTATTCTCATTTGCAGTATTACCAGCGTGTTTCCTTCTCGAGATACGTAGCGGTACCTCGCGACGTGCCGGCGGCTTTCTGAGTTTTGATCTTAATTCAGGAAAATATGACTGTCATTTAATATTCCTTAAATAAAAACAAAAATAGTATCTTCACTTGGTATATCAATCTGTATTCATACAAGGTAGCCCGATTTGTATTTATACAAGCAGTAGTACCATTTTACTATTAAGAGCCTGGCACTAAAACTAATACAAAATTTATCATTTTTCTTTTGCTTTGCTTGTTTTCCATAAGTGGAAGGAGATAATGAAATGCAACTTACCACAATCACAGATAATGTTATTTTGTAACAGAAAATATGAACCTTAAGAATTTTCAATGTTGCCATCCATAGAAATTGCTAGAATACCATTTCCCCCAAAATCTAAGTTAAGGCAGCGACTAGAGGAATGAACTCAACTGCATTTGATTACATATCATATTGTCTTGGGATCCTTTGAACTACTTTTTAAATAATAGTTGTATTTAGTTTGTAATAAACAAAATAGTTTTAACATATAGTTATTACAATTAAATATTAATGTTATTACTGAGCACTGAAAATTCTTCAGGTTTGTATTTTCTGTTGTAGAATAACATTATCTATGATTGTGGTAAGTTGCATTTCATTATCTCCTTTCACTTATGAAAAACAAGCAAAACAAAAATAGTAAATTTTGTATGTTTACTATGTCACGCTCTTACATTCAGCCTATAAGCATATAGAGTGAAAGTATTTGAGAACAAGATCCTGAGACGAATATTCGGACCCAAGAGGAATGGCGAAAACTTCATAACGATGAACTACTTAATTTATATGGTTTACCAAACATTGTTAGGATCATTAAGTCTAGGAGGCTTAGGTGGACAAGTCATCTAGCTAGGATGAAAGAAAGTAGAAATGCTTTCAAAGTCTTGACTGGAAGACCAATCGGAAAATGACCATTAGGAAGATCTAGGCGCAGATGGAAGGATAATATTAAGATGGATCTCGCAGAAATAGGAATACAAAGTAGAAATTGAATCTAGTTGGCTGATAGAGGTCAGTGGAGAGCTTTTGTGAACGCGGCATTGAACCTCCGGGTTCCATAGTTCATAGAGTTAGTTAGTTAGTTATGTCACGCTCTTAACCGTTCCCCGTCAGGCTGATTGTGGTTTTCGATGGACATTGTTTTGCCACTGATGTTAGTGTATTACGTGGATAGCGTGCGTGTGTTATTATTGAGGCCCCAAGTTCGTTTCCGCTGAGAGAGCATCGAACGCACTACAATAGTTCAGGTCTCAATTTAAACTGTAGATCTCGTCTTGTATAGCCTCACTACTGAAGTAAGGGCGTAAATACAAAACAATCGATCAATGTGTTACTGTAGAGGAAGTTCCTTATCTAAGGGACAGAATGTAACAGCGGACATGGCACCTACAGCTTTCCTCAATTTCTTTCTTTCTTCCAGTGATGTTATTTTCTCCAAAAGAGATTTGCGTATCAGAAAATTGCATACGATAACGAAGCAAATTAGCGAGAAAGCCATTTACGTTTTTCGTGTATAAAAGTAATTTTTGGTTTCGACATTTTGAACTAGTTTTCTTGCTGGATACAGAACTAAGTGACAAGCAAATAATGCAGTTTATTTAAGACGTCTATTTTCTGTTTCTACTTGTAGGAAATTTTATTATGCACTTCTTTTCTAGAATTGGATCTAGTTTATGATTTGGGCAATTGTCGTACCAAGTGACACGCATCTTGATGTACCAAGGGAAAATACTTTCAGATATAATCTGGTAAAACTAAAATGTATTTGTTTTTAAACGTAGATTGTGTCTCTTGTTATTAGTTACTTTACGGAGCAAAAATTCCAATTTTAATGAGGAAGAGAAAGCAGACTGATTTCTGTATAGTACTTTTATCGTTTGTTTTGTAGCAAATAAATTCGTCATTGAAAACAATCGACTATCATTACATTTAATATTGTCCCTAGAACAACAATCACTGTCTCTTGGTAAATGACCTCCCCGACAAAAATTGCTCTGGTATTTTTCTTATTGAGCAATCCTCTTGTAACTTTTACAGTATGAAACAGAAATATCAAGCTATCAGGACATATTTGTCGTTTAGACTTGCATAAATATACTCACTTCTATAAAGTGTCTCTGGGGTGAGAACTTCGACCACCCCCCTGATCTAAATATATATGACGAATTTCTTGCATAAATAGACATCACTGAAATAGAAATTGGGCGCTACGTGTGACCTGTACATTAAATGTTACATCCTATTATATATTAAGGCTATTCTATTTATTAAAGGCTGATCCATCCTATATATTAAAAGCAAAACACTGGTGACGGTGAATCTTCACATCTTCTTGATCGAAAGAGATGAAATTACGTATGGTTGTTATTTCTAACTCCCAGGTGCTCGATAACAAAGAGTTATTAAATATTGAATCCCCAAGAGGGTTAGAAACTTTTTTTTTTTTTTTTTTTTTTGCTTCACGTCAAAAGTAACTCTTTTACCGCTGGACGTAAGCGATCAAACAGAAATTTGGAGGCTTTTTTGATGGAATACCAACATGTTATTGACTTGCAACAATTAAATATGACAGCAGGAAAACTGGGAAGGGATTTTCAGTACCTTCGTATGTTGAAGTTTTACTTTAAAAAAAAATCTATATATACACAGAGGCTGATCTGTTTCCATTGGAAAAAATTGAAGTTCTTGCTTACCTAACAAATTCCACCCAGTCACCATCGATTATGCTTGATGTGATGACCACCGGTATGAATCATTGCGATATCCCACTTTCCACTGCAGCCGAGTTCATTGTAGCTGTACAAGAGATATAATGTCCCACTTCTGCTTCCAGGTTTTCCAGAGGCCATTTATCGTGAGAATCCGACGTGATGAAAGGCGTCGTTTGAGAAGTTCAAAAGCACAATAATCTATGGAACTAGTATCGAGCCTCTTAGCGAAAATAGCATAGATAACAGTTGCAGCTGTTATGCATCAGTAGAAGGCCAGCGATATTTTGGTCGTTTGACTTAAAGCTTTGCCCTGATGCAGTTCCACACGTTAGGTGTTGTTATTGTCATCATCTGCGTAAACTGGAGATATCTTCATACTAATAGCACCATTGACTTTTGGATCTTAGGAACCTTGAGCTTTTTTCTGCAGCAAAAGCCCGTAACCAATTTACTTTACATTTTAACGCAAAAACTTGGTTCTGTCTTTTTCGTGCACACCTCTGTAGGTAATGGCGCAAATGTTTCCACAGTCACTTCGATAGCAGTTTCATGCTTCGTCCATTGTCACAACTAATTTCTAGAGGTTACCAGCTAGGTGGCGGTCCGCTCCGAAATATGCCGTGGTATTAACCCATGCACGCTGGCCCTGCGAACAGTTTGCCGTCTCAATTTGAGATGGATTGCGCGGTTCACTATTGATTTGGCCACATGTGATCGCTTGGCCATTATGCGCTATGTAATTGATATTCACCATATTCCGAATTTTATCTAGCATTAAGTTTTGTGAGTTTCACTATCGCTTTCTTAAATATGATTACCTTGCTGATGTAAGTTGTGGAGGAGGCTGCTAGTATCTGACACTAGTAATAATTCAAATACTTAAACAGCCGTTAACACCAAACACAACTAGCCATATTAGTGTCCACCACATTCAAACATTGCAAATGTTCACTTGTCTTTCTTCCCTTATCATATTGTTTTGTTCAAGAAGTTGAGTTCAAATTTTGCAGAGAATAGTTCTAACATGGAACACAGATGTTCATAGGAAACTACTTTGCGGAAAATAAAATAGCTCACTAAATTAATTAAGTAATGAAAATATATTTGACAATTTTAACAACAAAAATGAAAAACAATTCATAACAAAATAACCAGAATGTTTTAAGTATACAAAACTTGAGATCAGTATTATAATATTAAACAAAACAAGTGTACAGTAAATATCACATATAATTTAAAGCTATTTGTGTGTTTAAGAAGCGTTAAGAATAGTTTTCTTGTATAAATGCTATAATTAACAAATAAGTTTAACAGAATAAATTTGGATAGAAAACCTGAATAAAGTATCTTAGTGTTTGCTGTAGTGTGAAAAACCAGATTCAATACCCACAAATCCTATATGAAAAGAAAAGATATATCGTCAAATTGACATGAATTTTACAAATAACGGTGTGAAAAGTGGCTTCAATTCACATGTGAATTTTGTTTGTGTACAGAACTAATTTGTTTTTATCTGCTGCAGTTCAGAGTATCAAAAATATGTGATTTTTTTTTTTTTTAAAAAAAAGATGAACATGTTCTAATGCATTATTTGAAACGCTGTACGTGGTTACTCTTTGTGTCTTGTAGGAGATACCCCATATCATCTGGTTCTTCTTCTATTTCTTCTTCCTCCAGTATCTCCTCCTCCTCTGGAAGATGTCCTGGTTCTTCCTCTTCCTCATCTTCATTCAACAGCCCAATCTCATTATGAGATCCAAAGCGCTGGAACGGCGTCGTTGACACCGGTGCCACCGGTGGAGATTCCTCCCGTGATCTGTTCATTGCCGAGTAGCTCCCGTCCATCATACGCGTCGACGAAGAAACTTCGCGAATCCTCTTCCTTGCTTTAGGGCTGCTCGTACCCTTGGACGCTGATAACTGGCGCATTGGGAATCTGGACCTATCTGTCACACCAAAATCACTGCTTCCACTGTCGATATAAAGTCCAGTTATTTGTAGCTTGTAGATAGCACAGAAAAAATCGTAGGCACTTTTGATAGTAAAGCGTAAGTGGTGGGCTGAAAATTGCTCACTGCAGAGGACATTTATTTGAAGACAGTCTCTTAGCTCTAGATCTGTAATAAGATTAAAACAAAAAAGTTAGAAAACACAATACTTATTGATTAAATATATTTCAAATACAAAAATACAACAATATTTTCAATCTTAAGATACATATCTGAAGAGTATGTCAATTTACGCCAAAATAGCTTATATATTTTTGGCTCACATATTATTGTTAATATATTCTATACGAATTGACCTCTATCCTCTATGCAGAATGTTTTGAACGCTATTCAAAATACATGGCTTTGAATCGCTAACCATTTCACGTATAATAACATATCAGGGTGTCTACTAAATGTTCATTTTCAAATTCCAGGTTTTATCAAGGTTTTCAAGGTTTATTTTTCCAGGTCTATTCAGTAAAGTGACATTTATTCTAACACGTATAAGTTAATGCAATTTTATATAGTTCTTAACAAAAACTGGTTATAATTAGAGAATGCATATGGCAAATAATAGTTTCTTTAAGTGACAAGATGAAAAGAAAAAACTGACTGAAATGTAGGTTCTCAAAACATTTTACACAAGAAGATGTTTAATTAAAATATCCCCTACCAGAAGGCCGGTTGAGAAAAATATGCAATAGCTTTAAATATCCTAATGTAGGAATACTATACAGGGGTGAACCTTAATTAAACCGATAAACTTCGGGAAATGATTCTCAGCACCTAAACAAGAAAAAAAAAAAAAAATACTCTTTAACTCTTCTCCAGGGCGCATAGCTTCCGAGCTAAAAGGTGCCGAAAGTGTGGAAAAATGAACTTCGGACGCCTATATTTCCAAAATTATCCAAAGTATAGATTACTGCTTAAAATCCCACAACGGAAATCATATGTTTAGAACAGATAAGACTTCCTTAAAGAGATATTAAGCTGGACACTCTACGTTGGATAGGTTTGGAAATATAGGCCTCGGAAGTTCATTTTTCCACACTTTGGCACCTTGTAGCTCCAAAACTATGTACCGTGGAGAAAAGTTAGAGAATTTTTTTTTTCGGGCTCGGGAATCACCTCCCGAAATTTATCGGTTTAGTTAAGGTTCACCCTGTATAATAGTAAATTTCCGTCAAAAACATTACTTCAAATAAACTAATATTATAGTAGTAGCACGTGAGTGTTGATGAACAATGACAAAAATTGCGGGAAAATAGCTTACTCACCGCTAAGTTATGGGATAAAATACCACAAGAGTAATTTACTACAAGCACTCCCCTTTAAAGTACTCTTGTGGTATTTTATACTAAGTACTGGTAGGACTTAGCGGTGAGTAAGCTATTTTCCTTCCATTTTTGCCAAACTAGTATTAGTATCGAAGTAAAAACAAAATGATCATATATAATACAAATTTTTAACGCAAAGTAGTCCATATTGTTAAACGTTACTGCACATTCTTCTTGGATGGGGACTGGCCATCAGTTATATTTTATTTTAAAATGTATTGTAACATGAAAGTTTAAAAACTGAAAATGTTATGGAATCACGCACATTATATGAACAAATATAGAAAACAACTTTCACAGTGAACAGTTTTTGACATTTAACTTCTGGAGTTCAACATCCCTTTTAACTTTTTCGCCTGTTCTTCCAACGCATCTACTTCTGCTTCGGCGTCAGTTAGTATTCTTTTCTTCTTTAATTCCAACTCTTTTATTTTCTTCTTATTATCTTTCTTTTCTCGAGCTGTTTTGTCTTCTTTTACACCGCGGTCTTCCAGATATTCATTTCTTCTGCTTGATGCATTCCTCACATACTGGATCATACTCTTTGTGATATTCATATTACGTATGTCACCAGCAATATGCACAGCATCCAACACACTTCTCTGGGCAATCAAGCACTCCTCTTGGAGATTTTCAACAATGCACTCTTTGTTAATGGAGAAACTCCTTTCCACTGCTGCATTGCTATGGAAAAGTACACATATCTTATGCATGAATGTTTTAAACGTATTGAAGACACCTTTACTTAACAGATCATGGAGAAAAACGTCTAATCTGTCATTTTTGTAACTGAAATTTGACAGTTTTCGTGCTGTGTCTTGGTCTGAACAAAATTTTAAATATTCCCGTTTCACCATATCAGCATTTACAGGTGTTATTTGCTTCTTCTCGACAAATGTCTCCAGGGCGAGTGTGATACGTAATTCACGAAGGGTTTCGTTGGTCATAGTTTCTGGAGACAAGCAATTTGCGGCTCTTGTTACACTGTATTTTAATAGACATTTTAGCATAAGTTTTTTACACAGTTCTTGCAAGAATCTTCTGCATTCTTTCTTAAAGTTCAATATATCAACATCCTTCACTCCTTTAAGCGATGTAACCGTAGAAAATCCAACAACTAGATTAAGTGGTTTTAAGATTTCCTTATCAAAAACATGTATTGAGGTCAGTTTTTTTTTTAAGTTTTAGCTACTTTTAAGACATCATCTTTCACGAAGCGGCTTAACAAACTACTAATCAACGTGTTTAGGTCATTCCATAGAAACGGTAGTAATGGACTGTCTGTCTGGTACTTAGTGAAGAATTCTTATAGTTCTACAGATACGGACTGAAGGAACCCTAATCTAGCAGGCAACAGTAAATCAGAGATGTGGGATTTTACTTTAGAGAAGTTTGATGTTTCAGGAGGTTTTGTTTTCACTGCATCAACATAAACTTTTAGGACAGAAATCATAGTTATAGCACGGTTGATAACTTTAGAATTCCCCACCCACCTAACAAAACAAAATTTAAGAGGGAAAACTGCTGTTCCAGATGCTGCCATGAAATCTGCTCTTCTTGAAGGGAAGTCCTTGAATAAATAGTACAACGCTCTCAAAAACTGTCATATTCCAACCAGCTTTGGTATGCGCAGTCTTAAAAGCCCATTAACAATACTATGTAAAGAGCACGTTCCTGTCTCCAAAAGCTGTGGACCTTCACCATTTTCTTCACTCAGATAGGCTTTCAAATCACTCAGAAATTTCAAATTAACGTTTTCAAGAGAAACCTGAAGTAACTTACAAAAATCGAGACCCTTGTCCTTTAAAGTATTTATAAATGCACTTAACAAATCCTGGGCAGTAGCATGTCCGAGGAATACTGATGTTAAATAACGTGTTAAAGCTTTATTTTCGTCACTATGCCAGAAACGAACTACTAAGTCCGTTTGACTTTTCTGTGAGATAGTGTTTAGGCTTTCGTCGAACGATACTGCAAAAATTCACAATTTTGTAGTTCACGAAGTAACGTCTGTTGGAAATTTGGACCCAATCCAAAAGTAATCACATAACCTATTTTGTCTTTGTGTAACTGCATATTTTTAGCGACTTCACACTCAGGAAACATTAAAGGAAACAAATCCGTTACACTCGCTTGGATTCTGACCGATGCATGACTTGTAACTTTGTGTAATGTCCAGATTATTTCTGCTTTCGTCACTTGATCTTTGATAAGATAACTCTTTATTACACCACTAGTTTTTGCTGGGCTTTCATTTTTCTCCTAAACAACTGGAATAAATGATGTGCCAGTCACTGAACTGGAAGACGCTGTAGAATTTTTTGCACAGGAAGGCTCCTGGTTAACATTGCTTGAGAACTTTACGATCGAACATTGTGCATTAAGAGCTTTAACAGCTATTTGATGTTTCTTTCCTTTTTCATGAGATTTCAATGATCCAGCTCCCATATTTGAAATGTCAAAATCAGTTCTGCAGAGTTTACAACCTGCTTTAAATGGATCGTTGGACCTAATAACCCATTTCCCCTTGCCTTTCCACGAGTCCTGGAATTTAGTTTTACTTTTCCCCATTTTAATGGCTGAAAAATAAAATGTTAATTGTTAGTGTGTAACAGGATTTATTGCAAGACTAGTAAAATGTTAACCTAAATACAAAAAGTGATTCCGTTAAGATGTGGGCAATTTTACTTTTTTCCGGTGATACACCTTTCGGCCACCGGGAATGGTATTCACTGCGACATGCGCGGGCTTGGACTCCTGTTAAAAAGCTTCGGCACAGGAGTATGAGCGGAGTGTTGTTCCAGACCTGTCTACTACTCTTGCTACAGAAACATGTAAACCAATGTCTTCACAAAGCAGCAAATATTCTTGATTCATATGCAAATAAGCAGCAACTACAGAGAAAGCTTCTGGCTTGTATGCCAGTATCCCCTCAGTGTAAGACACAAACTTAATAGATGATGAAATTTAACTTTTTCAATTACCTTACTCTTATCATCGGGACTAATTTAGCTCTTTTTGTAGTCACTGTTATTCACAACGACCATGCCAAACAAATAAAATCTTATTCAGTCTCTTCTTGTACCCTCAACATACTTTCCAAAAACATTCGCCGCCTGCACTCTGCTCACGTCTCTGTCTGTCTTTCTCAACTACGTCTCCACTGAATAAATTATTATTGGCTTTTAACTTATGCTGCAGTATATAACTTTCTTGCATTTTACAAAAATATACTTATTCCATACCAATCCCAAAAACAATATTTTAAAAACAATTTTAAAACTTCCAGGTTCCTCGTCCAATTCCAGGCTATTTCCAGGTTTTCCAGGTCCAAAAGTAAATTCCAGGCTAATTCCAGGTTTTCCAGGTCAGTAGACACCCTGCATATTCAACATAGTAAACCTAAAGTCTATCAACAACCTCAAAACATTAGAAATGAAACCTGTTTCTTTCAAATGCGTTCTTATTCAACACAACACTGTTTCTGAGACATACCGTATTTGCGCGAATATAGACCGCACTTTTTTCCTAAATTTTGGCTTGAAAAATCATGGTGCGGCCTATAATCGAGATTTTCCTTTCAGATCATACATAAGTATTTCAAAATGACATGTACATGTATCTTGTGGGTTGAAATGAATACCACTACAAGTTACTGTGCTTATTTTTTGTAAACCATCAAAGAAGAAAATAGCGAAAAACTTATCTTGTTCGCAAAAACACCACCTTCATTGGGTACCGCTAACACCTTACAGTGGCACAGAAAGCACTCCTACACTTAATACTTTTATTAACAGAGATACGTATCTTTGTTACACAGTATACGGAATATTTATATACAGTAGTTTCCTTGAAAAGAAAAACAACTTTGTTTCGCAAAACTGTATCAGCTTGTTATTACCCACCCAAATCAAGCACAATCATTTCCTACAATCTCAGCATTACCAGCGTCTAATTCTTCACCCTCTCTAGACGATCCAGAATGCTGCTCAAAGTCACTATCACAAACAAAGTTATCTTCAGAGTCACTCTTAGTTATGCGAGAGTTAAAGAACGGGAGAGAGAGAGAGATACATCTTAAAGTACTGTCTAATTTATCTTTCTCGTAAAGCTAGTTCTACGGCCTATATTCGAGATTTATTTTTCTATTATCTCGTGTCAAAAGTTTGTGTGTGGCCTATATTCGTGCGCGGCTTATATTCGCGCAAATACGGTAAGACATTTTTATTTTGTCGTAAGTGATTTGGAAGCACTTCGGCAAAACATGTCCTGTCGTAACTGTATCTGTCACTAACTGATGTTATGTGATTCAGTTTTCACTGGAAATAAAGAAATATAGATCACATTCAACTGCAATTAATTAAATTGCAATGCAGATAAAGTTAGAATTTTAACCAACAGCAATTTTTGGTGTGCAGGATCTGGTGTTTATCCTAAAATAAAACCGATACATACAGGGTGGTGCATATGTAACGCATGAGTTGCAATGTGCCAACAATTTTTTGTTTGGTTACTGATTGTCGTTTTTGTTTTGCAGATCGGTGAAGTAAACTTGGGAGATTCATCATGGAGAGATCGAGTCCTGAACAGCATACGAAAGTGATAGGACTACTTTGAAAATCAAAGATCCATTATCCTCACTAAGAGTGCATTCCGTGTCGCCACTTCAAAGTGTCCCAACTGTCTTCATCAGATTACGATTTTCCGTCTGGTAGCACGCTTTCGACATTATTAAATATGCAAAAACCCAAGAACGGGTAGAGCCAAGACGTTCAGCTCGGACACCCGATAACATTCAATGAGTGAGAGCAGCATTAATGACAACCCAGAACTATCAACCCGATGACGTGCCACTCTGCTTCGGATGACGCGAAGGTCACTGCAAAGAATTCCAAAGACGGAGTTTAATTGTTCCCGTACGAAGTGCAGCTGGTGCAGGGATTGAGCCCCAGAGATACACAACCAGTCTCAGGTATGCAGTTCGCTTCAGAGAGTTGGCGATGGAACAACATGATTTTCTTCAGAATCTAATTATGAACGACGAAACCCATTTCCACTTCAATGAGTTTTCAACAAGCAAAACTGCAAAATATGGGCCCGGGAAAAACCCAAGGCCATCTGTCAGCGTGATTTGCATCACTAAGTGTACAGTGTGGTGTGATCTCAGAACGGATCATCGGTCCTTATTTCTTTGAAGAAGGTGGTGGTTCCGTAACAGTAACAGGCAAGCGGTATTGCACAATGATCAGGGATTTTTTTTTAAAGATCGGCTGCAGTGAATAATCCTGCAGTTTTTCAGCAAGATGAAGCTCAAATAGCACGTGAAACCAGGGCACTGCTAACAAATTTTTGGAGAGCAAATGATTGCCAGGTACGCAGATTTCAACTGGCCTTCACGTTCTCCAGACTTAACAACCCCAGATTTTTTTCGAAATGAAAAAAATGAAATGAAATTTTTGAGTTTTACGTCCCACGGATATGCCGGCTAGGCTAAAGGAGACGGTGATGATGAGCAATGAATGAAGTTGTAAAATGAAGAAAGTGGGAGGAAACGGAAGAACCGCGAGGAAACCGACGCACACGGTATTTGTCCACCACAAATTTCACTTGGCGGGACCCCAGATTATTCCCTCTGGGGATATCACAAAGAACGTGTATACATCAACCATCCAGCCACGATAGTGAAGCTATAAAATAATATTCCGAACAAGATTCGTGAGTTACAGTCAGGAATTCTCTGCGAGTGCAAGTGAGACGTGCAGGGCAACACATATCGAAAGTACCTTAATGTCGAATACTACGATCATCATATGATGTCTTTAGAACAAGTAGAAACGAAGTTGCGAGGAACTGAAAATTTTACTTTTTTTTTTTTAAAGCAATTTACTTCGAGAAAAGTGTTTAGATAAGTTTCACATCTGATTACGTACATGGTTACCAATAGACAAAGATCATCAAACTGTTTACAGCAATTTCATATCTCAAACAGTTTCGGAGACATGAAAAAACTGTAAACATTGCTATAGTGCTTAAAATGACGTATTTGTAGGGACATTTTAAAACGGTTGTTGTTTCCTTTGATTCTATGACATCTGACCAACAGTTTTTGTCAAGCATAATTACACGTTCTCAGTATTACACACCGTGTTGCCAACTTTAATATTGTTTGCCATATCTCTAGAATAGTTTGAGATATCAAATTGCTATAACTGGCATTATGGTGTTTACATGCATTGAAAACCGTCAGTGTGATTGGATGCGAGACTTGTCCAAGCAGTTTTCTGAAATAAAGGCTTTTGAAAAAACAGTTAAATTTTTAATCCCTTGTGTCTTTCTATCTATTCATTCGAAATCCGACATATCATGATCACAGCATTACACACTTAAAGCACTTTGAATGTGCATTGACTCGCCAGTCTCACTTGCATAATCACTGCTATCAAGGTAAGCAAAACTTGGATGTTTGTGATACTGTGGATTCCTCAGTTTGCAGCACTTAATAGCAAATGTGATATTGTACGTTTTCGTTTGACATGTAGCTTTGAAATGTATAATAACCTGACAGTGTGTCATTTAAAAAACAAAACTTTATCTTGGGTTGGAAACACTGTTAATCTGTGGTATAGGTACTTCCGAGATAAACCTCTTTGCGAATTTAAGAACATTACAATGAAAACATAAGCTAAAATACCAGTAACCGTACCCCCAAATCCACTCATTTGCTTGAGAAGCTACCTCCATTTAATGCAGAACAGGAAATCGAAATTAGTGGGGGAAAAAAATTGTAATTACGCGTGCATCGAAAATGAATTACCGTTGCATCGTTGATCCAACTACACTTTATGGATGATTCACCAATATGATATTCCGCTGCACAAGTGAAAGTAAAAGATAAAGTGCATATCTTCACCTTTCACCTTTTAGGAATACTGAAGGAACATCTTGCTGATAAACGCTTCTGCAGTACAAAAGTCAAATTAAATGTAATCTTTAAGTTTTACGTCCCACGGATATGCCGGTTAGGCTAAAGGAGACAGTGATGATGAGAAATGAATGAAATGGTGGAATGAAGAAAGTGGGAGGAAACTGGAGAACTCCGAGAAAACCCACGAACACGGTGTTTGTTCACCATAAAATCCGCACGGCGCGAGTTGGGATCGAACCAGGGACCCCAAGCACCGGAGGTGAACGCTCTACCACTGAGCCACCGTGCCCCCACTTCTGCAGTGCAGTGGCAGCGAGACCATCATAGTGTGTGTGTTGATGGTTTAACGCACAAGCGAACGAATTTTCTCTCATTGGTATCAAAAACTTAGTAATATGTTGGGACAAATATCTCAATGTCAATGGGTGCTTAAAAAAAAGGATTGTTGTTCACGTTCTTAAAAAAAAAAAAAAAAAAAGTTTCTGTGAGTATATTTTCGGTTTGTTGTCAATAAGTTACTCATTTGCTTTGTAATTTTTCCCTCATATAATAACGACACGGCGAAATAGCTACTCAACTGAGAAACAGCAACGAATGTTTTACAAGCCAAAACTATTGTCAATTCCACACCAGCAAAGCAATTAAATAATAATAAAATAAATACACTGACTTTGTTAGACGAATGTAAACTTACACCGCACACTCAGTGTTTGTCTCTCCCTCGCTATTTAAAAGGTCAACTTCACACTAAAGTCCTCCAATCTATAGGACTTCACTTGTTCTACGGACACGCAATAGAATTTCTAAAGAACATTCAATAAATGTGTGCTATTCAACAATTTACAAAAAAAGTAACAAGGCAATTTGAATTAAAATCTAATCACTCACTAGGTGTCTCTAAGTAAATTCCGCTTTAAAAGCTTTTTGGTTTATGTTATTAGTTGCATATGATACACGGGTTCCAAAGTTGACCACATGAGGCGCTGTTCATCAACCCATCAGTAATGAAGTTTGGTGGTGCTGGAAAGGTGTTCTGGGTGACGAAATTTGAGAAAACTCAGTATGTTCTGCAAGTGAATATTAGTGGGACAGTTTAATCAACAGAATTGTTGAATCTGGGGAAAGAAAATCCACGCAGAGTCAATGAACATGAAGAAAATTCCTCCAAGCTGAATGTGCTTTATACTAAGTTATGTCGCATCGGAAGCTGTACGACCCGTTTGTCTTCGTGGAGAACACTGTTACAAGCATGTCCTATTTTGACATGCTCCAGCTTCGATTGATGTCACAACTGAATGAGGATTCAGGTGATTATCTGTTCCAACAGGATGGAACACCGCCTCACTATTATTATGTGGTTCATGCGTACTTCAATTGAAGTTCTTTCAGAACGTTGGATAGAACGAACAGGCCCTTCAGAGAATGCTCTTTTGAAATGTCCTTCAAGACCACCAGATTCAACCAGACAGAAATTTTTCTTGTGGAGTTGCATTAAGGGCCGTGTGTAAGTGTCTTCTGTTCCACGATACATTTACGAACTGCAAATGAGGAATGGAGAAACTGTAGCTATGGTCAACCAGACATCTTAACCAGAGGTAGATTACTGCATCGATGTTTGTCGCGTCACACACTGTACTCAGGTTGAATCTATGTAATGTCTTCGTTCTACCACAAAACCTTAAGGACCTATGCATCATGTAACACACACACACACACACACACACACACACACACACACAAACGCATAATATATACAGCAGTTTTTTAATAATAAAGTTGTTAAAGTGGGACATACTTTAGAGACACCTTGTATTAAAATGCTTCAAAACTTCATTTGCTAAACAACTACTAACCAAGTAAATAATTATTTCACTATAAAATTCAATTGTATCTAAATAATCTACATTTTTCTTATCTTTTTACCTTTCTCGCTAACTTTCTCAAATATTCCAGGAACTTTACTTCCGCATTTTTCAACCACAATTGTCCTCACTGGAATTAAAGGAAAAATTATGATCTTGTTAAGTTTCACATCAAGACAAATTTCAACTACATATAAAGTCTTCAAATATTATACAAATAATCATAATCAAACAACACTCCACAAAAAAGTATACATTTGTACTCCATTGAAGCATCCAGATTTTAAAACGGCGTATCAAGTGTGTTAATACACATGAGTGTTTGTCGGTATTTCCGAAGACAAAGATAAGAAGTGGAACTACTTGTTTTTAACAAGAAATGTTAATAACATCGAACCAAAGATTTTTTTTTTTTTTTGTACAAATGGAGGATACTGAAAAAAAAATTATGTAGTTCTATCACCAGCATAATTTTTTTCTAAAAACAATAAGCATGATGAAGATGACAAGATGTCATTGAAACGTAGCGTCGGTTTGCCGTTTTGATATTTGGATGCCTCAGTGAGTACTAAAGTTTAGTTCTATTATTAATATGCATTATATTGAGTCATTAAGTAATCAGCATTACATGTTATCTTTGCAACCATAGTCAGCAGAACATAATCATATGCAAACACATGTAGTTTAAAACTATTCTTTCTCCGTAACATAAGTCCTTTTTCCCTTACATTTAAGTCCTTTTTTTATCCTAAATCAAGTTCATTAAATACAAAAGAATAGTAACTGTTAAATAATTACATGTATATATAAAGGAAATTAATGTATTTTATCCTATTGAAAATATGGTCTCTTAATCTCATAGAAAGTCAAATTGTATAAATATTGGAGAACAGTAGTTCACGTGTGTAAGTGAACGCCTGTGCACTATAGCCCTTACTACTAAATTCTTGCATAATGGTATCCCCAATCCTAATTTTAAGTCTGCCTCTCCACTCTTGCTTATTAAGTTCCAGTTTCTCATGTACTTTTTGAATCAAAGGAGAAAGGGAGAGTAGGGTTGCCAAATGGCCGGTTTTTCACCGGCCTGGCCGGAAATATTGCGGTTATTTTGATTAAAGTCGGTGACCGGTACTCACTTCTTCTATTCGAAACAATTTCATCTAGTTCGAAGTATAGATTTAAAAAGTAACTTTTATTCTGTAAATCCAAGACTGTCACCTTTCACCATCTATCAACGATTAATATATTTTGTTCGTCTGTTTTGAAAATTTAGAGAGATGACAGGGACTGTATCAGGGAAAATCTGAAATTTACTTGTAAAGAATTTTATACATTTATTGAGAGTGAAAAAGGACTTTTTAAAGCGTAATTGAAGTGTAAATTTAAATAAATTTCGTTTTCCAAATGCAAAATTGTCACGTAAAGATTAATATACTTTTGTTTATTTGTTTCGGTAATTTTAAAAAAGTGCAGTTACTGGTAAATACAATAAAATGATCAATGCCGATTTCAGTTTCTCATTTATAGCACAATGTATCTATTAAGCTTATTAGCGAATGTACCAAGGATATGCAGAATACAGATGCTCATGCACTTTTTTTCTCGATAGGACATTCCCTTTCCATGGATGGGTCCAAACAGAGATACTTCACACTTAGACCTATATCATAGGGAATTTTGAGGGGGTGCCGTTTTTATATATATATATATATATATATATATATATATATATATATATATATATATATATATATATATTCTCCAGAGTTGGTAACCCTAAGAGAGAGAGAAACTGCTCTTCTGACTTAGTGACTGTGTGTAGGACGTTAGGAAGAGGGGTCACACAACCCTCCTCTGGATAAATACTCAGACAAGACAAAAGAATATACTCTATAAGAATTACACATTTCCTACTGATGTATACCTTCTTCGTAAATGTGGTCCTACCTCGGGTTCTAAAAGACTGTCTATCTATAAGCGTTCTGTTTGTTTTAAGTAAACGCAATAGAATTTCACTAGAAACTTTATTTAGAACAAGAAGTACAGTATATTTTAGTCTCAGGTAATGGAATATACTTCTAATCTAGTAAATCGTTTCGGAAAAATATTTCCTCCCTTAAGTAATGTTCTTTTTTGTTATTGTTTTATCCTGCTATTAAGTAGACTATTTACACTTCAACAAATAAGGAGTGGAGCATATGTTGCTCAGCAGATAACATTCTTTGAAAACATAAATACCATAAGAAATACTTTCAATCTGCGCGCCCTATTTAAAGAGCAAACTGACTACACAAGTTTACCACTATGACATTATCTAAAACATTCAGACATTTTGTTTTTTATTTAAAATGAACACACTTTCTTATATATCAACTTCTCCTAATTTTCCCCACACGATATTATTTAAATTTTGTATGCATGGTCCAAGTACATCTTGAACTTTAATTTTATCACAAATAAATTTAGGAGAGGAAATACAATTGCAAATTCGGTCTTTAACTCTACTACAAAATGTCACTACTTTTGCTTCAATAGCTTTCATGCGAACGAAAGACCAAGTTCTATGCTTTTACTCTGAAGGATGAATCAGGGTGTCCTTCGACTTACACTATCTAACAAGCAATAATTAAGAACTTGAATATAAAACAAATAAAAAATAATAAATTAAATACAGTAATTATTTTTTCCCCAAAAGTACGCTAAAAAGTAAGTAAAACAAACAAAAAAAAAGTTTCGCATGAAAACATACTTCCTATAAACAATGAGCCTAAATTATTTTATCGGCGCGCCACAATTTTAGTATCAATAACACTATGAAGCTTTCAAAATGTGGATGTGGAGGAGAATGAAGAGAATTAGCTGTATGGAGCGGAAAACGAATGAGAGGGTGTTAGAGATGGTGGGGGAGAAAAGAACATTGGATATTATTAAAAAGTGGAAGAGAAGCTGGTTGGGACATTGGACAAGATGGAACTGTATCATGAAGGATGTGCTAGAGGGTATGGTGGCAGGAAAGAGAAGGAGAGG
Organism: Thermobia domestica; assembly: GCF_964235325.1. Classification (NCBI taxonomy): domain Eukaryota; kingdom Metazoa; phylum Arthropoda; class Insecta; order Zygentoma; family Lepismatidae; genus Thermobia; species Thermobia domestica. Next base: position 39,349,943 of record NC_137459.1, on the reverse strand, counting down.
ATGAAGGAGACTCCAATTAATGGACGATATCAAAACAGAAAAATCGTACGTGAAAACGAAGAGGTTAGCGGAAGATCGTGGAGCATCGAAAATTCTCAGTTGCGACAAGTGACCTCCCAATAATGGCACAAAACCTATGATGATGATAATGAAACATGAAAGAGATGTGATTTATTTTCAGTATTCCTTTAAATGAAATTATGTTACAAATCCTTACATATACATATAAAGACCTCCTTACCAGCAAATAATAAAACATAATCCCAACAACGATGTGTGCACTTCACTTCTCCGATTAAAATGCTTTAGACGATAGGGAGAAAAGAAAGAAATAATCATAAAGAAGAGAAACTCTGAGAAGCATCCTCGTGAGAGTGACTGGAGAACCTTGCATTCCCTGATGGCGCCCATTTGAACGCTTCTTAGCTTTTGCTTCTCTTTCTTCCCTACTACCTCCCTCCACATCTGATAAAGTATTATAGCGAAAGAACTAAATTTTTAATTTTTTTTTTTAGTTTAGTTTATTTAAAGAGTAAATAAATAAGTATGACTCATTCAAAAAATAAATAAATAAAATTAAGGCGGAACCTCCCTATAGTTGAAACAGCAACAATTCGATTTACAATATAAGTCATAGCGTTTATATCACAGCGAACTGCAGTTATAGTTATGTCGACTTTAAAATTACACTAGCAATTCTTTAATACACTAGCAATATTGGCTGCCTTGGCGGGAATACAAAAGTAAGAAGACGCAGGAGAAACTGTTTCTCCTTCAAAAATTATACAGTTAAATTGTTAGTTCAATTTTAAACATCCCCTCAATACGAAACCGTTCTCGTTCAGACTCTTATTCGACTGAAGAAAATATTCGTGGGTCATGAAGGCTAACAATGAAGTGAAACAAAAAGCAGAGTTAGGAGAAAATATTCAAGAAACTTTAATATTTTCATTTGAAAGTATATATATATATATATATGACATATTTTGATTTTCTTTACGGTTTTCTCCTTATTAAAGCTATGCTGCAAGTATCAGACAATGTAAAACCACACTCGGAAATTCCATCATTCTACCTACAGATTTCTGCAATTCCAAAATATTGCATGTACTTTCGAGCTTTCCACTCTCCCCTGGAGTCCTGTTCACGGAGGAAAGAAACAGGAAAAAGAAAAATCAAAACATCAGGGAATAAAATGGAACTGACTTATCAAGGGAAGAGCTGTGCTGGAAAACACGTTGTTAAGTGCACCGATAAATATCAGATGGTGATGACGTCAGCTGCAATATAGCGGAGTCGATTTTTGTGATCTCTTGATCTTTAGTGAAAGATTACCAGCTCCTGCTGGTATTTTTGTTGATGTCAATGCTGTGCAAATTTTGTAATTACTGCTTCCCATTCATCACTTAACCACCCCTTGTCAAAGTTTAGTTTTGGCTTTCTTAAATGAATAAATACATTTTCAAATACGAGTTTTTGTACTTCATTCTGGCCCCCATGACATTTTTGAATCTTCCACCTTGTGTTGAGTTTCTTTTAGATGTTTCGACAGATCTGACACCGGGCTTTCCGGTTTTGAATCCCTGATATGCTCCTTGGCTGGAACCTTTAGATTTCCTTTGGTTTTGCCTATGTAACTGTCATGGCAACTGCATTTTATTTCATAAATACTCGATTCTTCATTGGGATCCATGCAGTAACTCTTAAATTAGGTAATGCTCTTTTTTAAGGTTTTGGGGAGTTTCAAAACTGTACTTAAACCATGTTGCGTATAGATCTTATTCAATGCAGTTGTCAATCTAGGAAAAATAGGCAATCTCACCTTTTTATGTTTTTCGTTTCGGTTTTAGATCTATCGGAACGTAAGTCCCTTTTAACCTGCTTATACCAGTTAATAAATAATAACAATATACTCCGCATCACCCGAATCGGCGTATGGTATCAGGCAATAAGCTCGCAGTTCGATGTTATTAAATGTTCAGGGATCTAATCAATCATAATTGATTCTTTCGTATTTGTGGACAATTATGAATGATTAGATTCGTCCCTGAAGGTTTGGTAACAGCGCACTGCGAACTTATTGGCTGACAACATACGCCAATTCGGGTGACGTGGACTATAGATACCCATTCATACTAGCTTGCTTCAATAAATGGTCAACCTCTCTATCTGTACCAGAGACATAAGTCGATTAGCATTGTAAAAGGAAATTCTTCCAAATACTTGCAGAATAAGCAGATCATGTATGTACTGTGTGTTGGCTGTAGGTTTGTGGTGGACACTATTAATGAACTTATTCATAAATCTTCTTATATTGACATCTAAATAAGCAAGTCTACCATGCTTTTCTTTCTTTAAAGGTAGTCTTAGAAAAGAGCGCACAAATCGACTTGGCCATATTTCAACTTTCATCACCATCATTTGACGTGTGATCGTTGAACCTGACAAAGTGTGTCCCAGCACCGCTCTTCCCTTGGCAAGTCAGTTCCATTGTATTCTCTGATGTTTTTCTTTTTCTTTTTCGTGTTTTTATCCTCTGTTACCAGGACTCCAGGGGAGAGTCGAAAGTTTGGAAATACAAGTACTATTCATGAATTACAGAAATCTGTTTGTAGAACGATATGCTGTGAGTGAATACCAAACTAGATTGAACTAATCACAGTATAATTATTGCAGAAAGTACACAAATGACTTGAGCTGATTTGGGACATAATGTGATAGAATGTGAACGATCTTATTAGCAATGTAAGGTAATAGTAGCAATAAGAAAGAACGATCATATCATAAACATAAAGTATAAGAGATGAACATAAGAAGTCTCTTACCGAAGTAACTTCTGATCTTAATTGTATCTATAAGGACCAAGGAGGGAAATGACAGAGTGAACTGTTGGGGAAAGAGCCCACATGATGCCCAAAAAGTATCAATCTTCCTGGAAAGTAAAAACATTATTTCAGGAGAATACATATTTATTAGAACTGCAAACATAAGCTCACTAGGCCTATAATCAATTAATGTGCTAGGAACAGAAACATTTGTAATTTTAATGACATGCACTATTTATGACATACACTCTGAATCAGATCCAAAGCTCAGAACACACACAGTGTGCTCAATGAGAAATTCAGTCAAATAAAAGAAAGGTCGTCTTGATCCCTTAAACTATGTTCAAAATTTTGCTGGAAATTTAGAATCACCAACAATATTAATACAAATATGGCTTGTTTTTTTTTCTTTCTTCTTTTTGGTTGCAGGAAATATGGATAAGCAAAGTTTGTAAAATGTTCTTCTGATCTAGAGACTAATTTTGAAAAGCAGACACCACAATAATACAAATGCAATTTAATACATAGGTCTACATGTTTTGGCACTTAGATTATAGTTACTAGTATAAAAAGTATAAGTTACCCTGGTGTATATGCTTTCCCTCCAAAATAACAGCTAGTTAAGGTAATATAACTGAGGTTTCACAAGCAGTAGTGTGTGTTTTATGTCCATGCACACATCTTGTATTTGAGTACTGAAATACTCAATAACCCCTATGAACTTGATATCGAATTCATTATTAGCTTTTAATCCATTCAATCAGAAAAAAGTCGGAACTATTGGCAGATAAATAATAAATAAATAAACTAGGTGTCAGACTCATATTCCCCGTCGTCATGGTGACTTGGCGCCCGGGATTATTTCTAGGAAAATAAAATATTCTCTTTCAGAATAATGTTTATAGATCGACTCAAAATATAGCCATCGCAAATTCCAAATGTAGCAAATTTCTTTGTAACACGTCAGAAATTAATGGTGAGGAAACTGGCATGCTTGATCCACCCAATGTCTAGTAGCATAAAAACTAAAATCTCCTTCGAACGAACAGCTATAGTTCACCACACTGCTTCTTTAAGAGATGTCCCGCAGACCTTATTCTCGGTGTATATTATTAATTTTAAATTTGGAATATTTAACACGTATTAATAAAACAAAACTGATCAAGGCACGAAGTATATTAATAACACTTGTGTAACAGTTTCGCCAATGTAAATCGTCATCATCAGACACGTTATGGAAAATCACTCAAAGAATAACAACTTAAATATCCACAAAAAGTGAAAGGAGGCCATGCTCACTCTTCCCAGAGCGAATCAAATTTTTCATACCAATCTTTACATTCCCCTGTACAAAACGTAAATTTTTAATTAGGTGTTTCTTACATACTTTTCTCAATTATTTGCACACCTGTCCTCAATATTTCATTTTCTGCTTATACTTAAGTTGTCATTCTTGGATTGATTTTCCATAACGTATCTGATGAAGGTGATGTTACTTTGCCGAAACGGTTACGCAAGTGCTATTAATATATTTTATTTTATTTTATTAATAGTTATTCTTGTCTTTCTAAATGGTAATCCATTTCATTTCAATTCAAACAAGTTTCTAATTGTCTCTGAATCAACAAACAAAAATTCTGTCCCCATTGGGCATCGAATCCAGGGCGTTTAACCATTTGGATGTACGCCAGCATGTGTAAGCATGTTAATGATCCAAACAGTTCAAAGCGTGAGCAGAGATAACAGATTCTCGATCTACATATATATATATATATATATGTATACTTACCTAATAGAATGTACACTCATGTCCAAAATGATTGTCGCATATCTATAACTGTCTCCTTGTAAGAATATAATTTGATAATGATTTTGCAGGGTACTTTTAATGCTGATACTATGTGTATAATCAGGAAATGTATATTTGTAGCAAATTGCATAGGAAAAGAATTATAAATACGAAAATTAGAATGAGTGAAAAAAAAAAAAATGTTGCTAAATGGAAAAGAAAGTTTTATTTTCGTTTTATTGTTCTTATTTACTGCTCTTTTGACATGATATTTGCCACATACATGTCGTTTCAGATTATACACATACTAACGTTATAAGAAACACCGGGCGAAATCGTAATCAAATTATTTTCCTACAAAAACATATTTATAGACATGCGACAATAATTTTGGACATGAGTGTACGTAAAGTTACATTACAAAATGATATTCTATCCTTTAAGCCACTTATGCTAACCTCTACGTGAAAGAACATGATTTAAAAATCAGTAAAGATTTAACACAAACGAAGATGAAACAAATGTTAATTTTGAGATTCTACAGATGCGTACAAATATAGCTCTTAAAAATATAAATGACAGTTACAATTCCACAATTGCTCGATTAAGAGAAAAATGTTCCCCAACTGTTTTTCATATTGAACTGTGTACACGTTAACCAATTTTTTTCCATATCTAACAAAAATAATATATTGTATCTAACCAGGAGAGAAGTTAATAAATAGCCCACTTCTCGAAAAGAACATTTGATTGATGAAAAGGTTTTTCTATTGATATATGATAGCTCCCAAACAATCGTTGTAGAAAGATAGTTCCTACATTGAAAGCAATATTGAACACAAAAATCAATGTCTAATCTGAGATTTTCGATATTATTGGAAGTTTCCAATAGCGAAGTTTGTGTATTCTTTCGTTTACAGAAATATGCATAATAAAAGAAGTAAAATTACGCACTTTGCTGCTTTATTAAGTTTGTCCATTACTTTGTTTCATGCATATTGTTTTCCTCTTTATTGGCTGTTCCGACTCGCTGTTCCGATTACTGTGAATTTTTAAGTAACAATTCTTGTATTCAAACCATTTCTAATTGGAGCACCAAATGAGAACACTGTCCTGTTTTACACAAAATATAGGTGTTCTTATTTTGCTAATAATAGTTTTTTACGTTAATATGTTCTTTAAAAAGCTACAGCGAACAACCACTGTTACTCAGACAAAATATAACATACGGTCCTACGGCTGAAGCCTGTATAAATAAGTTTTACAGTACTCTCTCTCAGTAAATTTTAATGTTGGCATCCACAATCTTAATCTCTCAAATCACATGGCGGCCCCAAAATACAAAATTTACGACAAATTCAAAGTACCAGACGAAATGACAGAGAGAGAGAGAGAATGTAACGAAGGTCATCAGTGTAGGGTGATTAATTAGGCAGAAAAACAAAATTAAATTGTGAACTATATGAGTTCGCGTATTGATGCGATATTAGATGAACTGGCAATAGAGTATAATATAGCACTTTTTCGGACCCACTGTTTTCTTAACTAACCTAGGAGTGTATGCTGCAGTAATAAAGAACATAGAGAAAAGTGGAGAGGAAACTAATAAAGAGGCAGTTATATCTTAAACAAATATCATGAAATGAGGCAAAATTCTGTTTGCTATTCCATTTTATGGGAGCATAAATTTGTAAAATCCACGAAAGAAATATCTTGCTTGCTTTCACAATAGGATTGTACAAGTAATCAAAATATAACGGGAATTAACTTCTTACATGTATAATAAGGTAGAACTACAAAATGAAAAGTATGCTCTTTACCACATAGTACTCCATAAGAAGGACATAATGAAGTAAAGTGCTATGTAAAGGCAGTGTACAAAGTAATCATGCAAGTGCCGCAAATCTGTGCCATGCACAAGGAATGAGTTTTATGAAGTGTTTTTCCACTATCGCGTACGGGTGTACCTACCGTCGCTTAAGCGCCCATTCCCTGTGGACGAATCTCCTCGCTAATACTCGGATGCCCTTGTTACGTTTGTCTCCTGACTTGGTTAGCTAATGTTTTTCGTGCTTTTTAGTGACCACCTAGTAGAAGTTGATTTGTGTTTTTAAGTTAATTGATGTTCTATGCACTGTAGTTTTTATCCTATATGTGCACACGCTGTAGCTATAGTCAGCCCTTCTAAAGCCAATCTGCACCCATTAATGCAATTTCTCCCTCAAGAAACACTTTTTAAGCCAGTAAGATTGCATTTCCTGCTAAGAAAAGTTCACGAATATAAGTATTCCCTTATATGGCAACCTAGTACAAAAGGAAGTACTTTCCTATGCATTTTGTAATCTTTGACATCCCAGGGACATGTATTTGATACGGGACTCCGCCCTAAATCCTCCTCTAAAAGTATATTTACGTAATACTGTAAATAGTAATTATATAGTGCTGATTGGACACATGAGAAGGTAAGGATGCGTTGTTTTCGTTATTTTAGAATAGTACATAGTTTGAACAGTTGCAAGGTACTAATTTTGTACTGTAATATAATACAGATGAATTCGTATATAGGGAAGAGCAAAGAAAAGTGAAACTAAATATTTGTAATTAACAATTAAGAGTGAACGATGGAAACGAAAGAGATTAAATTCTTGTTAAGGTAGGTTAAAATAACGGCATACTCGACCAGACGGTTCTACCAAATTTTGATAGATTTCTTAAATTTTTAGGTAAGGATAGAGCTTTCAGGTTGGTTCTACCATTCAAAATTTATTTCAATATGCTGTGCACTGACAGAAATTACTTATATTCACACTCTCATTCTTTCACGAAAAATGTTTTACATCATATTATGCTTATAAATTTTCCATTCGGTAGAACCTTCTGCTCGAGTGAATCCAACAACAAATAAATAGCAATACAGCATTGAAAATGGGTTTCTGTGTGTTAAATCTGAGGCTGTCATATGCGGAAGATTAGCTTAAAGTTGTAACAAGTAGACAATGCTTTTACATGTTTCCTTCACAGCAACAAAATACTATATAGTAGAGCATACACAAAATTATCATCGCTTTATAGTCAAAACAAAGAAAAACAGAATAATATATATAAATTTAAAATGAGAAATCCATACAGATTAAGAATACGAGGTCATTTCCTCTCATGTACACATACTTTACTTGGCACAAATAAAGTTGAGAGACCTCACCATAAGTAATTGTTCAAAAATTACATGCCTTCTAATTTATGCCATGAAACGAAAATTGTGAAAATCATGCACCACAGTGTGATAGGTGGTCACTACAAGCTAGCTTTGTATTTATTCCAGTTCAGAAAAAATAAAATCTTTCAGTTTTACATCCCACGATTATATCCTGTATACTAAAGGAGAGGTACGATTAAATTTTAAAATATATATATATATATATATTTAGTATCTCCCCCACATCCCCATTGTTACTTCACAAAATATAGCTGAGCGAGCGAAAGGAGTTAGAAGTCCTGGAGACCCCTGCTTTTTCTACCTTTATTATAATTTAGACAAAAACAAGGTACTCGTTTCAGGAGCCATGACGCGAGTTGGGGAGATATTAAATGTCATCCAAAAAATGAATGATAGTATGGAAGAAAACCCACGGACATCATGTTGTCCATCCCTAATTCACATGATCGGGGATCAAACCCGGTAGGGGAAGGTTCTAGAACACAGGTCCCTCCATATGTCAGTATCTAGGTTGGCTCCTTTCTGTACCAAAGTTTAACATTTAATTCACATAGTATTGCAGAGCGAGCGACAGCGAGTGAAGGCGGGATAGAGCCCTGTAGGGCACGTTGTTTTCTGTCTTTATTTTAGTTAAAAGGGAAGGGGGACCTGTGTCCTAGAACCTTGCCCCAGGTAGTCCTCGCACCAGAGGAGGATGGTATAATATCAGTTCAGGGAAGTGCAAGATTGAAAGAGTGTGACCACACTTGCAGGTATGTTAGCGATGTTCAGCATACACTGAGCGGAAATCTGTCAAAAGCAAGCACCAATTTCAGGTAGGTGACACTAGAAGCTACAGTATGAACCACACTTCTTTAACACGTCTTTATGTGCACGGATGACTTATATATACTTGCCGCAATATAAATAACTTCTTTAAAGATTAGTTTTTCCTTTGGAATTAACATCAGTTGTCAAAAAATGACTACATATCCTTAATATGCACCATAAAATCAACAAATCTAAATAATATAGCTATAGTTTCCTTGTTTATTTATCTTTAACTCTTTAAACTCTTTAAAAACAATGCTTATTCAAATCACACTCCTATATAAAATTTACCAAGAAATTATTGCAAAATCATAAATATTCCGCGCTATTATTTATGATTATTGCTATAATATGAACTTATGCCTTACCCGTCAATCATGTTACGACAACTGTACTTTTCATGACTAGATGTAGCCTGAGAAATAAAACACCCATTTGCAGCTAAAGCAAGTTCTTCTAATGAAGCGCTCATAATTGTACTTTTTTGGGCAAAAGAGATAACAAATGTATACAATTATAATTCAACATGCTATTTTTCCTACAAGACAGATCAATACAAAAGCAGACTACATCAACGCTCAGCTGTTTCCATGGTAACCAAGAATAGGATTTCAACTCTTTCTTTACTGATTACTTTAATGTATTGTTTATTTACGCACTGTCTTCCCCATGCAATCAAATCTCAACCTAAATCTTAACGAGTATTAATGATACTGCATATCTTAATAATTAATACAATTCATATGAACTAAAATTTTAGTGTCATGATCATATATGAAACATCATGCGCATTATGTAATTCGTAAATGTTGTGCATGGGCCTTATTCCGTCTGAGATTGTGTCAACGCATTTCAAAATTTGCGTCTTGTTTGCGATATTCAAAGTGAGTATTTATTCTGTAAAATTGTGATATGACGTCATTGACACAAATTCTGTTTTACCATCATCCGTCCATTACATTTTTAAGAGACTCACTTCCATAATTGTCTCTTTTCTAAATATTGCATTGTGTTACAATTCGTATTTTTTTTTTTTTAAGACTGATACGGAATGAAGTCCCAGAACCAAACTTTGCTGAAGAATTTTTAATAGATTCTTTGAACGCATGAGGTCTTATGCAGAGTCGTTTTGTCGTGTGATTAGAGTTATACTAACAGCTTGTTCTACTGCAGGAAACTTATGTTAGTCGAACTCTTTACTATGGCACTAATAATGCGTCAGAATGACTCTGCATAAGGCCCATGGTGTATAAACTTTCTTAAATATCACAGCGTTTCACTATATTGTGTTAGAATACAGAGGATGGATGGCACTATAGACTTAGTTTACCAAGGAAGAATACACCTACGAGTATCATTTACCTATTTTGAATTTGAGTTATTATAAGTGAAAAAATATATAGTATCCTATTAGTTATACAACTTTGAGTATCCAATTCCTATGACAGAAGTTACGTGATTAAGATTAACTTCACTATACTGAAGGAAGTGCCAACCACATTTGTTTCTTTCATTAGCTTTTTTGTTTTATTTTTGTACTTTACTTTTTCCTTCCCTTTTTATTTAAAAAAAACATACACTCAAGCACATCCAAACAAAAATTGGGGGAAATTATGCTACTTTAAACAGACGCACTACATACACACACAAATTACTTCTATCGTATTACTTTATTTCTGAAGAACAAAGAAACATTTAAGTATTGGTTAAAATTGGTTAACCAGAATTTCCCTGGATTTTCACGTTTTACCGAAAATTCCCCTTTTTTCCTTTTTGCTAAACTTACCTTTAACTACTGTGAAAATAGCAAATAAATTGATGATGATGCTGTATTAAACTCCTGATCAATCAATCAACCAATCAGTTTCACTCTTGTGACGCCGAATGTAAATAATTACGTAGCAAAATTTAAGGTAAATTGATCAGTTTCAATCAGGCTTGCTTTTATACAATACACCATACAGACGATAAATGTCATAATGAAATAGTATAGTGTTGCTTGCAATCTACTTATTCCTCTCTCACTGTAAACTAGTAAAGAGATGGTGATTTTACGTAACTAATTTGAATAACAGAAGACATCGTTAATCAATTTTCGGTGACAGTTGACCAAACTGTGTCTCCACCTTATATATATATATATATATATATATATATATATATATATATATATATATATATATATATATATATATATATATATATATATAAGGGCGGATCCAAGGGGGGCAAAAGGGGCTATAATGAACTGGACCGACGGACTGAAACAGGTGATTCCTTACATCAAAATAAGGGAAAATGTTCGTTTGGATCCGTGGTCAAAAGTGCATAGTTTCAGAGCTAGGACTGTCCAGAACCGTGGGAAAATGAACTTTAGGGGCGAATATCTCCAAAACTATTAGCTATTGAGTTGAGGTGGCATGTTATTGTCTTAGACTTGTAACCTACTCTATTTAAAAATGTATGATTCTGAATCGTTCAGTGGCGACGTAAAAGAGTCCCCATAGGAAGTGGGGGCTTCCGGGTATTCCGTTAGAATAGATGGATCAGATTCATGACAGATAGAACAACGTACCACAAAGTAACAATAAGTCGTTGAAAGACCATCAATATTATGAACAAAATCAAGATGCCGAAGGATTTTTTGTGTGTCGTCCGTGGTTGCATAACTACAGTTGGGTTGATAAAAGAAAATTAAATATTATCATTACATCTGCAGCTTCATCACCCACAGTCATGATCTAAAGGAGACAGGCATTAATAATATGTAATAATTTTGGAGAATTGATCCAATGAGGATTTGCGAGAAAATGGGAGTATCCCCCGAAAAAATAAAACAAACAAACAAAAAAAAAAAAAAAACGAAACTGAGAACAATAGATGCAATGTTCTTTATCACAAACTCACTTGGTCGTAGACCTAAAGTGGAACCCCTTGTCACATATGTGCACACTAACACTGAGTTACCATGTGCCTCTTTTCCCCTTCCCACGTAGCGAACAACAGATTCTTTACACGTGTAGGAGCTGAAGACACATAAAAGCAACAATACTGGTTATGTAACAAAAAGAGGGAAAAGTCATGTTAAGAAAGTAGGTATATCGAGAAGAGTTAGTAACTTGTCCTTTCAGATTGGTTTGAAATAAATTAACATTCCACAGTGTTGCGTCTTAAGCTAAAGGAGGCGAATATCACAGGTCTGCAAAAATAAAACAATGCTAAGCTGTTCCGTTTTAGTTAACTGATTCGTATGTGTTGGAGTGCGCTGAATTCAGGAATGACAACCGTTTTGTTCTGGGATATTTGGGTTCCGAACAAACGGGTGGTCATTGTTGAACAAAAATATGAACACAAATACATTGCAATTTACAGAAACACCATTAACAGCGTAGCACAAATTAATGTATAGAAACACACACACACACGTGAAGACAAAAAAGTAATACTACCCTCAATCACATTGCTTGTGAAATCGTCTTTTTTTTAAAAAGGTCAAACTTTGTTTGGAGCTTGTCCTTTTGTAGGTGTCCTAAACAACATCCGGCAGTGGTCTGTCATCATCGTAACACTCCAGTTCCCCTAATACCTTCATTCCATTTCTTTGATATCTTGATGAATACGTTCCCCCTGCTCTTCACTCATTACTCACAGATTGTCAGGCAAGTAGTCAAGGTGGGAGTTGAGAAAATGGACTTTTAAGCTCATGGAGCAACTGAGCTTTCTGAACGCATGTAACATTTTTTCCACCATTTTCTTGTACTGTGGGTCTTTCGGTTTCCCAAAAACGTTTTGATGACCACAGTAAAGGCAACCCAAGCATCTTTTTGATTTGGAGTCATTGAACTGACGATGTATTTGTCGGATATGAGTTTTCTAATATCATGGCCAACAATAACTTGCGTACTCGTAGTATTTGAGCAACAAACAGTTGAGTTGATTTTGAGTTTTACGTCCCGTTCAGCAGCGAGGCTATATGAGACGTGGACCTACTGATTAACGTGGAATCCGAACCACATGAGCTCCCACCGGGAATCGAACCCGGGTCTCCCACGCCAAAGGCGCGTACGCTAACCGCTTAGCCACGAAGGAGCTCTGAGCAACAAACAGTGTAGCCAGAACTACTTACCAACATTTTACAAATCTAAGATGTAATCTTACTAAATTCGTTTTATGTACAGATTTATTGCTTTTGTTTTTTCTTTGTAATCTCTTACTCTCATTCATGACACATTACTATATGTGGCAGTGATCCCCATCAGGACTAATATACATGTATTTTCATGTTTCGGGGAGCACAAATACATTTAATCTTCCATGTTTATGTTTATTTTCGTGTGATGCATTTGCAATCTAGCGATTTCCAGCTACCTGTTTTACCACGTTACATTTCGATTGTACAAAACCTTAACGTCCCAGGAAGAAACGGGAGTTATTTTCGACTTCGGTGCACCGAGAAGCGTAAAAATAAGCTAAACTTATGCACACAGCTTTTCGGTTGCAGACCTGTGTAATTAAAGAAATGTGAAAAGAGTTGGGAAAATGAAAATATGCTATACAATGGGAGAACCGCGATGAAACCCATGGACACGTCTGGAGAGACGCCTGCTTATTCTGATGACCAACATGGAAGGTTTCTTGGCCATGTGGGTCACGTTGTAGTTAGTAATAGAAAATATGACACACGGAATTGCCAGGCAGTAACAATGGAGAGAGTGTCATTGACAGATCAGGAGCACACGGACATGTCTGGGAACAATATCATAATCTACACTGAAAATAATCCCTCTCCCTTCACCTCTCCATCCCTCTTTAATATATATGAACATACGAGATTATCACAGGGACAGCGAAAACAAATTGCAGGTAAGTTGAAAACTCATTGTTTAGGGGTGCACACATTGGCCACAACGGATGAATAATATCACGCGCTACCTTGTAATCAAGGGATCCCGGGTTCGATTCTTAGGGGTTGCAAGAGGTTCAAAGCCAAAGATTTATCATGGTTTTATTTGTAGTGGTATCGGTACTGAAAACAATATAAGATAACTAGTGCAGTAAGAAACATACCTGTATCTAGTGCTGACCCTAAAACGGTGAAAAACAAAAATATAACACGTTTTATCTCGAACACGAGGAAATATGAATCTGGTAGCCTATAACCGTATTCATAGATGAAGTCGTACATAAGCTAACAAAACGCATATGTCAGCAATATCCGGTAAGTTAGTAAGTGAGCAAGCGATTACGCAGGAGGCATAAGGGATTCCCAGACATGCTTGGACGTAAGGGTTTGTCCAAAATATGTAAAACGTAAACCTTGACGGAATGCGTTAATGTGAAGTCAATCTAGAGGCCAGATGGGAATCATTGTGTCAACTGTGCTTAATTGTGTAGCAATAAAACAATAAATAACAAGAGCAATGAAATGAGGACATCAATTTTTATGGAAGACCCACCTCTAGAGAAGCTGCCTAAAACACCGTCCTCCGTCAATATAGACGTTGCAAAGGCGACGCAGTGAGTCTTCAATACGTGTTAACACATGTGGTGCATCAATGTTGCTATGGCTAGCAGTAACAATTCTAGCTTTAGCTTTACTGTAGATCTACGACCAAGTGTGTTTGTGATAAAGAATATTGCATCTATTGTTCTTATTTTCGTTTTTGGGAGGGGGATACTCTCATTTCGTCGCAAATCGTCATTGGATCAATTCTCCAAAATTAGTGCCTGATGAAGACAATATTAAGTTGTTGAAACCGTTACACAGTAATTTAGTTTTTAATAAATAAGTGTGTATACTCTGGTGTTTATTATTTCTTTAGTGAGTTTCAGAGTCGTGATGGATAGAGTTGCATTCAAAATTAATACGTATTATTAATGTCTGTCTCCTTTAGATCTGTGGGTCATGAATCTGCAGAGGTAATGATAACATTTAATTTCCTTTTATCCGCAGTTATGCAACCACGCACGACAAAAAAATCCTTCGCCATCTTGATTTTGTTCATAATATTGATGGTCTTTCAACAATGTTTTGTTACGTTGTAGTACGTTGTTCTGTCATGAATCGAACCAATCTGTCATAATGGAATGTCCAGAAGCCCCCACTTCCAGTGGGGTCCCCCTTGCGCCGCCACTGAACGTTTCAGAATCATTCATTTTTAGATAGAATAGATTACAAGTCTAAGACAACAACATGCCACCTCAACTCACTAGCTGATAATTTTGGAGATATTCGCCCCCAAAGTTCATTTTCACACTGTTTTGGACAGTCTTAGTTCTGAAACTATGCACTTTTGACCACGGGTCCATATAAACTTTTTTTCCTTATTTTGGTGTGAAGAATCACCTGTTTCAGTTTGTCGGTCTAGTTCATTAACAACCTGAATATATATATATATATATATATATATATATATATATATATATATATATATATATATATATATATATATTTTGACGCCATCTAGCGGTGAAATTTTTGAACACTTCTATCTTATACTGTGACCACTAAGACAGCCACAGCTATCCTGTAACTTTGAAATATAATGAAATGTATTCTCCAGTAGTCCTGTTTCTTTGTGAAACTTAGTATGCGCATTTATTAAACCACTCGTTTTATGATATGTCGATTGATTTAAATATTTTTATTCCGTTCTAAAACTTTTATTATTGTATTATTTTGCTTTTTAAAAACCTAAAATGTGGAAAGCAGGGTATCATGTCTTAGAGAATCTATAACATTTAAATTTGACTTGCAAATTACTTGAGCTAATAGTTGATCAGACACCTGTTTACCTTCCTTGGAAAGAAACAGGTATTGATTAAAATTGTGGTGGGAAGTATTTCCTTGTTCTTTTAACAATTGCAACTCTTTGTTTTCTTTAAATCGGTACTTACTTATCACACATACTCACACAAAGGCATATTCACACATATTTTTAGTAGATACACATGCGCGCGCGCGAACGGGGGCGCCCCATTAAAATGTAATTCGTGCGGACAGCTATTACGTTGCGAATATCGTCATGGTTACAGGAAGCTATCGCTCAGTCTTTTTCGTTTTTAGTGTAAAAAATCGATAAAGTCAAGACTCGCTGCTTCTTGAGTGGCCATCGTGACCTGTATTACCCCCAATGACCAGCAAACCTCCTACAACTTGTTAACTTCTCAGCTAAGTAGCATGGCAGTCAGTGCATTGTTGCCAGACCGATCACTTCAGTTTTCCCTTTTCGTCTTATGTGTTGTTTGAAACATCTCGCGCGGCAAGTTTGGATGTCAATAACAGTCGCAAAGATATTATCTCTAAATATACCAATGTAGGCGCTGAAGATAGAAGATATTCAAACACAAATCGCATTGTCTATTCTAAGCAACTTTGGCAAGATTGCCAGGTCAAGTAAGTACGAATAACTTTTCCAATTTTAATATGTTGCTTTAAGAGAGTAAATGAAATGTTTAGATTAACATGACGTAATTATGCTCTGCAGGCTGGCGGAGACGCATGGTATTATAAATGCAAGTGAATGATGTGAAAAATCGGGGTGAAACTGAAGAGAAAAACGGAGAACCATTAAAAAAAAGTCACGGATGCAATACTACTCGTCACAAACTTACAAGACATGGGATCGAATGAGAGTTGACCATTCTACAGTGAGTCAGCGGGGTGGCTCAGTCTAGTGGCTAGCACGTGCGCCTTTGGTGTACGGGGTCCCGGGTTCGATTCCCGGTGGGAGAGCCTTTGTGATTTTAACTGTCCTCGATATTTCTGTGTTCGTGTCCCTGTCGCTCTAGGTAATTAGAGAAAGCAAGTTAAAAATGAGTAAAGCAAGTAAAATTACATATAAGTAGTTTAAGTAAGTTACTGGAACACGTTCGGTGAGTCAGTTGACTTTAAAAAAAGTGGTAGAGCGTTCACCTCCGGTGCTTGGGGTCCCTAATTCGATACTAGCTCGCGCCATGTGGACTTTGTGGTGGACAAATACCGTGCTCGTTAGTTTTCTCAGGATTCTCCCGTTTCCTCCCACTTCCTTCATTTCATTCATTTCTCATCATCACCGTCTACTCGGCATAATCGTGGGACGTAAAACTGAAAGATTTCATTTCATTTTTTTTTCTACAGTGACTCATCGTGACCCGACATTCTGTTAGTCATATTGTGTACTATTAAGTAAATTCTGGCCAAAAGTAATTTGAATAGTGACTTATGTTGACAGATCTAAGACATTATTTACTCTTTAATTAGAATGCACAGTACTTGCTTTCAGCTTGCTTCTTCGTTAGTTGCGTTTCAAGATTAACATTCTTTTTTTTCAATATCATGGCTATATGAGACATAGACCTTCAGCTTAACGTGGGATCCGAACCACATAACTCTCACTGGGAATCGAACCAGGTCTTCCGCGTCCTTGGTGCACGTGGTCACGGGTTTGATTCCCGACGCACTGAACAGTGAACATTATTACCAGCTTAAACATGTAGGTCTACGTCCCATATATCGTCGATGCTGACATGGGACACTACACTTTAACAAATTCGATTCCCGGCGGGAGCTCATGTCGTTCGGATTCCACGTTAATCAGTGGGTCCCGTCTCATATAGCCTCGCTACTGAAAGGAACGTTAAAATCAAGTCAACTCAACTCAACAAACTTCAACAAAGAAAAATAACAACAAGGAACAATAACAACAATAATATACAGCCACGAAGGAACTTACACTTTCAACTTCCATTTGAAGCATTTTCTAACTTTTTAGTTGCTACATTTTAAATACTCTGTAGTAAACGTTTGATATATAATGTATTTGGATATCCATGTTAATATGTTATCATAGGAAGTAAACAGCCTTCATATACGTAAAAACTGAAGGATGAATAAGAAAGATATGTTTTGTCGAGTTAGGTTTTCTTTGAGGAAATTCTCGAGTAATTTTGAAGAATAACTTAAGATATTTGTATAGATTTATTGAGATCTTATAAATTTATTGAGATTTATTGAAATCTCTAGGATATACTCAGAAAATAAAATCGTGTAGCTTGCAGGTCTAAAGAAGACAATAGATCTTTATTACACTTAACTTGGAATTGATTTGAAAATATTATTTGAATGGTAAGGGAAAGAAAGAAGGAATGTCACAAAACTACATTTTCGAGAAAACGGCACTTTAATATTGAAAAGCTGTATAAAATGAATAGGGTTAGTCAAATCTTTTCCCCGTTTTACATGGACATTTCTACACCTACGCATGCATGCATATACAGTCAAATAGTACCAAGAGTCACCAACAGATAGGACAAGGCACCCTTTAAAACACACATATGGACATTCCTTGTTTTTCCCCTTACCCTTCATTTTATCTCCTGTAATTTTTAGAAATACGGAGCATTCAGACCTTCAATACCTCTTCTTTGTACAGTCGTGATATCATGTATGCATTTAAAATATTGCTAACGCTTTTACGTAATTTGTGACACATCCTATAATAAAGCCGTAACTGATGGTTCTGTGTCGAATTCGTACAATAATAAAATATATTCAATTATCTATTTAAATAATGGTTATCTCTAGTTCTTACACGGAGGGCACGGTGACTCAGTTGTAGAGCGCTTAACACTAGTGTGTGAGGTTCTAAGTTCGATCCCCGGCCAAGTAAGCTTGTGGTGGACAACATCGTGTCGTGTGTTATCTCGGGGTACTTCCATTTCCTTCCACTTTCTAATTCTACCGATTCTTCCATCATTACTCACTTGCCTTAACCATCGTCTCCCTTAGCCTAAAGGACATAATTGTTGGACGTTAAACTAAAATATTTCACATTATTTTTTCTAGTTCTTTCATAGATCTTATTTTGTAAACAAACATATCCGTGTCGTAATAGATAGTGGAAAATTTTTGTCTGACAAACAACACAGTGAAACTCATTTTTAAAGTTTAGTTGAAAAAAAAAACCCTCTTTAACATGATAAGAGTAATTCAAGTGATCTGGTCATCTTGCATGCTAATTCAATCTTTTTTTTCAGGGGTCGCGATGACTCAGTGGCAGAGCATTCACCTCTGGTGTATGGGATGCTAGGTTCGATCCCAGGTCGCGCCAAGTGAGTTTTGTGGTGGACAAACACCGTGTGCGTGGGCTTTCTCGGAGTTCTCTCGCTTCGTCCCACTTTCTTCATCCCACCATTCCGTTTATTTCTCACCATCACCGTCTTCTTTAGCTTTGTTGGCATAATCATGGGACGTAAAACTTAAAGATTTCAATTCAGTCTTTTGGTCAGTAAATTGTGTCATATTTTTAGACCATCTTAGTAAGGATATTTCTCTCTCTATTTTGTTTCGGCCAACTGAGGACCACGTTTATTTCAACTATTTTCTACGGACTTTGACATTTGCCGAATATGTCTTCATTTGTAGCAGGTGCTGCTGCTTCGTCTCTTCATACCTTTTTCATTTTGAACGTCTGTCTCGGTTGAAAGCTTTGGTGTTCTTAAAGTTTTACTTAAGTGGCTTCCTCTGTTGGATATCTTCGCATGTGATTTCAATCTCTATTAGGTCTTTTTCTATTTCAATGAACCAGGAAGATAATAATGATAAGATATTATTATTATTATTATTATTATTATTATTATTATTATTATTATTATTATTATTATTATTATTATTATTATTATTATTATTATTAAGCGTTCGAAACTTCATACGTCAGACAAGCACAACGTTGAAGAATGCTTTGAAAATTAAGAATCTGTCTTTCTTTATTTTTTATTTTTTATTTATTTATTTATTTTTGTTATCGCAGAAGGTTCTGGATTGAAGATTATGGTGTTCACTAAGTTTCTGTCTATTGCTATGTTTCTTCAACAATTTTTTTTTAAAATTTTCGAGATTTTGGGTAGCCAATTGGCTAGAAAAATGAGATTTATACGGGCGTGGTTCTGGATATTATTATAGTGTGATACGCATTGCCTGGATTCCATTCAAAATTTTAAGTTCGGTTTCAATCGTTATATGTCAATTACATCATGTAAGGATCCATATAAATTCAGAAAAGCTCATGACAATTTCAGGAAGTCATTAGTAGTTGGCGAATGATATGAAAGGTAAGAAATTAAAGCTTTTCACCAAGCACCACAGTGTTTCCTGTTTATTGGGCCTCGGTGGCTCAGTGGTAGAGCGTTCACCTCTAGTGCATGGAGTCCCTGGTTCGATTCCAGCTTGGGCCAAGTGAACCTTGTGATGGACAAAACACTGTGTCCGTGGGTTTTCTCGGGGTTCCCCCTTTTCCTCTCACTTTATTGATTCCATTCATTTTTTATCTTTACCGTCCCCTCTAGCCTAGCTGGCATAAACGTGGGACCTAAAATTCAAATATTTCATTTTTTCCTGTTTGTATATATGTAACTCAATAACAATTCATAATATGACAATATGACAGGCTGGCCCTTTAATGCTTATAGTACAGGGTGACTCAAAAGTAGGTATACACCCCTGTATTGATCAAGTATAAAATTCTAGTTTGTAGGCTTATTTGCATCGGCTCTTCAGAGCTTAAGAGGTAAGTAAACACAGATTAAGAACAAATAATAAAGAAAGTAAATCTACCTGATGAATAACAATAAGAAATGATATAAAATGCAGTACGTTACTGTATACCTACATTTGGGCCATCCTGTATATTATTAAATACTTTACTGGTTATTTCCAGTCTCTCATACGATAGAGAAATTTGGATGCCTGACAGTTACGGTTCATAAACTTCACCCATAGATTTCTAGGCAATGAGAAGGAAAACTTGAAACTCTCGATTAGTTTATTTAGTATCATTTTGAACACATGCAATGGCTCTCTTTCTTTATTTCCACTTTTCTTGATTATTCATGAAGTTGAGTTGAGTTGATTTTGAGTTTAACGTCCCTTTCAGCATCGAGGCTACATGAAACATGGACCTACTGATTAAACGTGGAATCCGAACCACATGAGCTCCCGCCGGGAATCGAGCCCGGGTCTCCCACGCCCAAGGCGCGCACGCTAACCGCTTAGCCACGAAGGAGCTCAATATTAATGAAGTCCACAAGAAGTTATCATGAAGAAAAATAATTCATTGAAAGTTTGGGAGGATAGAGAAAAAAATGCTTGCAACATTAAAACCAGGTAGAAACTTTAAAATCTGTATAAAATATGGGTTCGTGTTTCAAATATAGAAGATAAACGTTTTAATGTAGGTTGTACTCGAGAAAGGAAAAGGGCAGTGGGTGTCAGAACCATTTAGTTAATGTAGAAGTGGTACTATTTTTGAGAGGTGTGCATGTTTTTAGAATAATCTTCGTAGTTTTATCATGGACCATGTGGAGAGGAAACCTCAGCATTATGTTTACACTATATATTACAATTCTGAAAAAAAATCTCCAGGTGCCTAAATAGTTCTTGCTGTTCACGGCAAGAAATCTGTGTTCGATTCCCAGTGGGTGCAAAATATTCAGTGTTGTGGTCACAAAATGTCAAATAGTACGTAATAGTAAGAAAGAAAAAAAGAAGTAAGAAAGTGAAAATATTGGAAGATAGTTGAAAATAGTTAAAACATGGTTGTAGTTCACTAATGTTGAAATGTCATGTATCATGCATGTGTCCTATGAGGCTCGTGAGATGGATTTTAGGTCACAGGTTGCGCCCACGAGATATTTTGCGCAGAACATACATACATACATTTATAAGTATATCAAGTGTTCTAAAAAATGGCGCCCATGGATAACAAAGAGTTATTCTTCAGGTCAAAATAAAGCGAAAGTCTTATTTAATGGTATACCTTCCAGGGCTTGCTTCAGCCGCTATATGAAATCAAAATTTTGCTGATTAACTTTGGTAGATCTTGTCTGTGGTTCTTTATCTGCGACGTTGCCTAATAGTGCAATTCCGGTCTCCAGGCGAAGTTCCGGAAGATATACAATTATATATAGCTTTATTTTGACTTGTACAATACTGCTTTCTAGTTCGTGGGCGCCATTTTAGGACACCTGATATATATATATATATATATATATATATATATATATATATATATATATAATGGTACAAATGAACTTTAATTATATCATAATAATGCTTATAAGAACATTAGTTAAGATTCCAAATGATTAATCTACAAAGCAACTCCAGTCTTCATTACAATTCGTTTTTTATGGGGGGGGGGTGGAAGATTAGTGACTAATTTGAGGGAATTACCTCTAAACACTTGAGGAAATGGCCACCGCTGTATGTATTTTATTTTGAGTTCGTTAACAGTTAGATCTTGGATTTAACATCGCAATGTAACGTGTAATTACTTAATTAACATTTTAATAAACTGCATTCAGATACTACGTTAAACCAAAGTTCTGTGTCTTCTCAGCCTTGGTCCCAAACAGGATCTTTAAATAACAATCGATCAATTAAAATTTACAGACTAATGTTTTGGCTTTTGACATGAAATAACCTAATTGTAAGTAATATGCGCACAACACATTTCTTCAAGTAGAGCAACGTTTCTTGCAGTAATGTTGGCTCATCATTGTTGATCTGCAAAATTTCTATTCGATGAGAAAAGTAATGCAAATTCTTTTTATCAACCTATCTTTTGTAAGCGGTAAGAAGTTTAACTTCCAAATAGTGGATATTACTATTTTTTCTTAAGCTGCGTTCGATTCCCGGCGGGAGCTCACGTGATTTGGATCCCACGTTAAGCTGTAGGTTCACGTCTCATATGGCCTCGCTGCTAAAAGTGACGCTAAAATCAAATCAAATTAATCATTTTTTCCTAGTTACGTACAAAAATGCAGTTTGTCTCACAACAGTGCCAAATTAAATGACCAAACGGACAGCTAACGAAATCTACGTAATGCGAAACTTTACAATATATGCTAATAACAAACACAATATGAATAAAATAAAATGGACGCTTAAAATAGGCGGGAAATTCATGTTGTAAGGATAGGGTGTATATAGTTCTAGTTTGGGAGCCAGTGGAATAAACCAAGGGGAAGTAGGAAGATAATATACATTTTAGTGTAGTTAGCAATAATTCTGGCTGAATTGGTTTGACCCAAGATAGGATGAAATAACGTTTTTTCTGTTTCTGCGGCGATGAATGTTCGGCTTTTAGGCCGTAAAAGTAGCTTTACGAAAAAGAAATAAAGAATAAACACTTGCGAAGTGGCATGACTGGATCTCATACTTACTTGCGGATAGGCAACTCACATAACAAATTTGCATTGTGGGTCACATAACTATCTACGGAACAAAAGAGTTTTCGTCACCGAGTGGTTTGTAATGCACAGTTGACACAAATATCTTTCCTCTTGCCGACGTTTTATGCATATTCATACACGTTACGTCAGTACCTTCCGCTTTACGTAGAAACAATAGAAATGTAAACAGCTGGGTGCTTTCTAAAACCCTTTGCTTCACATTTCTAATCTTAAAATACGGCATATGTATCTCAAATTCTCACATGGCGAAACAACGTTGTTTAGTCTATCTCAAAGATGTCTCTGAATTTTTCTTCTCCAAAAGAGAAACTGAGAAGGAAATTGTACTCTGATTTTAGTTTTTCTGTTGCTTAAATGAAATTGGTTTCGGATCGTGAGAGAGTCACACTGTTCTTTTCAAGAAACAATTCCTTGAAATTATGAATGAAAGTGACTTTGATTTTTATGAATCAGACTCAGAAAAGGAAATATCGGATCTTTCTGATTGAAACCGAGGTAGACAAGGGTAGGAGATGAGAGAAAGTTCAAACACCTAAAACAAGGCAAAGAGTTGAAGTAATGATTCTCAAACTGGGTGGAAATCTTATGCTATGGAAGAAAAAAAGCTGCTTTTTTTTTCGTAATTATCCAGGTATCAGCAAAAATGTTTCTTTTCCAAAATAGTGGATCTAGTTTTAGTGATAATTCACGCAAATGATTAAGCACACAGAGAATGTGATATAGTATACGCATGTATGAAAAAAAATACAGAATATTGGTAATACTGCTGATTCCTGCAACACGGATAACCAAAACTTAATTAATGCAATTTCCTTTTACCATTGATGCGACATATACTTAAAAAAAAAAAACGTTGCAGGGGGCACGGTGGCTCAGTGGTAGAGCGCTTACCTCTGGTTCATGGGATCCCTGGTTCGATCCCCGGTCAAGTAAATTTCTTGAGGACAACATCGTGTCCATGGGTTTTTTTCAGTTTACTCTCGTTTCCTTCCACTTTCTCATTCCACCAATTCTTCCATCGTCATTCAATTGTCTTAATCATCGTCTCCCTTATCATAGATATGTATCACAAGTCGTTCATGTGATACAGTGCCGCTGATTATACATCACACATACATACACACAGAGTGAAACTATAAGTTCTCGTATGGTTACAACGGGAGCTAATATATATATATGAGTGGTGTGTGTGTGTGTGATTTGTGGGAGACATTTGCCCTAAATGCTCAATTGGAAAAGATGTATTCGTTATTAACAAATTAAATATGACAGTGTCCAAACACATACTTTATAAGCTAATACATAAATGCTTATTTGATTCCAGGGTGTGTACATTTTCATCATATTTTGACATATAATAAGCATCGAACACAATGTTTATTGTTTTCAATTATGTAAGTACTGTAAATAAAATAAAAAAAGACAAAGGAAATAATTTAAAAGAACGCTCTGTTTCACCAATTGATAACACTGTGCAACAAATTTAAACTTATTATTTTGTTCTTCAAATGAAATTGTGTGATTTTAACTAAATGACAGATGCTGAATTCATTGATCGAAACCAAAATGTTCCATCACGTCACATTTTTGTTGGACACGCCACAAATTCATTACAGGAAATGTACACTCATGTCCAAAATGATTGTCGCATATCTATAACTGTCTTTTTGTAAGAATATAATTTGATAGTGATTTTGCAGGGTACTTTTAATACTGATACTATTTATATAATTGGGAAATGTATATTTGTGGTAAATTTCATAGGAAAGTAATTATAAATACGAAAATTAGAATTAAAAAAAATTGCTAAATGGACATGAAAGTTTTATTTTCGTTTTATTGTTCTTATTTACTGCTTTTTTGACATGAAATTTGCCACATATATGTCTTTGCCACTTATACACATACTAATATTATAATAAATACCGGGCGAATTGGTTATCAAATTATATTAGTACAACAACATATTTATAGACATGCTACAATAATTTTGGACATGAGTGTACATGAAAGCAATACCTTCTCTATCTAATGTTTTAACAAAAATCTTCATCAGCCCAAGCTTGATACGTAATGGTGGCAAACACACATCTTGAGGGTCCACAATTGATTCACGAGTTATGTTCTTGGTGGCAGGATGAAATCTTCATCTTTGAGGCTAGTATTTACGGGTGTAGTGGTTTGCTTTGTCAGGGCTATCCCACTCAGATAGAAAACAACAATACTTTGTGTATTCTCGCTGCATTCCTGTGAGAATACAATAACTTTCAAGTCCTTATACACATGCCATTTGAATTTCTTATATTCAATGAAACGCAATATCACACTCGTAACTTCATACCTCCTTTGTATGAGCCACATATCTTCAGAAACAGATGGGAGAACGTTTCCAATATGGAGAAGCATTGCTTTCGGACTTAGTTTCGAGCTGTCAATAAACAAGTGCTACTCACTGAGATTATGTCCATTTCCCAAAGATTGAAATAAGAAATCTCTACATTTTTGCAATAAATAATGTCTCTAGTTTTAACAAAGTAGTCCTCAAAATGACTGTCATTTTCTAAACAAACTTATTTTAACATCTTGAGCTAAGAGATTCCAACGTTGGTAGCCTGGAGCCCAACAATTCCGCTTTTACTTCAGGAAGATTTAAGTCTCATTAAGGTCGTCTTGTGTGATCAAATGAGGCCATGTTGACTGGCATGTAGATGGCTGAATCTTTCCTATTGTTTGGAACGTCTGAAGTATCTTCTGCTGAATCAATAGTAATGTTCTAGAGCATTAGGTACTGAAAAATCTTCACTGTGGGGAACTGGTCGAATAGCTGATTTTAAATTAGGGTACTGAATCTGCTGTTTAGATTTAGAGGGAAAGACCATTACATCTGCCAAGCAAAAGCAACAAATCAGTTGCACGATCGATTTGTTCGCGCTAAATCGTAGGAACAGCAAATTTCATAGAGCTCGTAATCAGTTTCTCAAATTCCTGAAACACGTAGTGCAACGTATATGTGGAACCCAAGACCTATCCTGGTCTACAACCCCACAGCCAAAGTACAGTTCATAAGCCTTTTAATCTAAAGGCGTAAGGCTGCTTTTTATTTTTTTAAATTCACCACATATATAACAAATATAATTTTGAGTTCACCACACACATAACAAAAGTCAAGTTTAGTTTTAGTTACACGCACAGGATATTACACATAGCTATAAATGTTTATTCATCACTTTCTTGAAACCCAGATGCACAGCACACACTACTACAAAACTACGCAGCACAGCAAATCCAACCACTACTAAGGAAATACAACTCAGCAAATAACAATATACTAGCGAGTGCAATCGAACCAAAAAATACTCCAATACTAGAGCATGTGACAGCATAGTTAGGCAACACAAATCTGATCTCGTTTATCACTGTATATTAATGTTACTATCTGAAATAAACATAAAGAGTGAGGAAAAATACGAAAAAATAGTGTTGCCTATTATAATGCAGAAAAAGACTCTTACGTAGGAGAAAATTGGTAGGATGAGATGAACACCTCTTTAAACAGCATACACATTCCGTAAAAAATAAAACTTATAGCTTGGATGATGTTTAAATGAGCATATATTGTAAGGTATATTACATATGCAACAATTCTTATGTTAAGCACATTTCTGCTGTCCCACTGCTTTAGTGGGTATCCCGCACGCCTTCGGTGCAGGGATCTCGCGTTCGATTCCCGGTAGGAGAACATTGAACGACACAGTGGCTCGGATTCCACCTTAAACTGCAGGTTCACGTCTCATATAGCTTCTCTATTGAAAAGATACGCTAAATTTCAATAGCCAAACCAAACATTAATCATATTTCATCACTACCCGTAAAAATCCGGCATTTCACAGCACAAAATTCCAAACTTTTAAATTTTTCACAAAATTGGTATGTGATACATAAAAAGTAATTATAGATTTTATTTTCTCGTGCAAAAATACATAAGAAAAACATATTTCCATGTAAAGGACATGTTTCATGTTGCACAGTGTAATCTTATGGCAAACAGATTAATTAGCGAGGCATTGCAATATTTCGTGTTAAGAGCTTGACATACTAAAAATAAGTACAAAGTTTGCCATTTTTCTTTTGCTTGTTTTTCATAAGTGAAAGAAGATAGTGAAATGTAACTTACCACAATCATAGAAAATCTTATTCTACAACAGAAAATATGAACCTAAAGAATTTTTAGTGTTGCCATCCGTAGAAATTACAGTGTTGCCAGAAAATCATTTTCCCCAAAATCTAAGTTAAGGCAGCAACTAGAGGAACAAAACTCAACTGCATTTGATTACGTATTATGTTGTCTTGAAATCCTGTGAACTACTTCTTAAATAATAGATGCATTTAGTTTGTAATAAACAAAATAGTTTTAACACACAGTTATTAAAATTAAATAATAAGTAGTTCACAGGATTCCAAAAGAACATGATACGTAATCAAATACAGTTGAGTTCGTTCCTCTAGTCGCTGCCTTAACTTAGGTTTTGGGGGAAAATGTTATTCTGGCAACACTGTAAATTCTATAGATGGCAATACTGAAAATTCTTCAGTATCCTATTCTCTGTTATAGAATAACATTATCAATGATCGTGGTAAGTTGCATTTCATTATCTCTTTTCACTAATGAATAAAGAAGCAAAAGAAAAATGGTAAATTTACCATATAGGATAAGTATACCATATAGGATAAGTATACAGTGTAAAATTCAAAAATAGATTATTATTAACCATGTAGTTGTAACAGTTTACAAAATATTGAAGGAGAAAAAAAAGTTCAAGAAGATACAAAGTAACTGCTAATACAGTATGAAAATAAATATTTCTAAGTTAAACACTTCAAGTAAAATACACTTCTTCGTAAGGCAGGTAGTAATGACGAAAAAAATTAGCATAAAAATCATATAACACAAATAAAAAAATCCATGACCAAGTTTTTTAAAAATAAAATGCAGTATACGTAGTAAAGAAGGAATTAAGCATAGAAGAAAAGAAAAGATGATAGGAAAACGAAGACGAGAGAACAATAAAAAAAAACATAAAAGAATCTATCAAATGGCACTTACATACTTTACAAAATGAACTCCAGAAATATAATAAAAATAAGAAACAAACATGTGTATCTGTTAATAATAATAATAATAATAATAATAATAATAATAATAATAATAATAATAATAGTAATACACTCTGTAAAGAAAAAATAGCGACACTTGCTCGGATATAGTTTTCACAACATACATTAACCAATATGAGTTTTTACATGAATTACTGATAATATCACAATGCATATTCTTAATGAGCAGTTCATTCTTAATAGTTGCGCCGCAGTTTCAGGTTTTTTACATGCATATAATGAATTTATATGCACATATTGGTAGCTGTGTGTGTTTTCAGCAAAAACGTCTCTGGGAAGAATTATACATAAAAGTATGAAAAATCAACAATAATAGCACAAAACAAAAAAGAAAATGTAATTTCTTAAGAGTAAGACATATTGTGTACGAACATTGAGATGTACAATACATCAAACTAGATTTCGTATGTGGACCATGGGCTTTAGGACTTGCAGGGGAATCGTCGAGGCCTTTTGGTGACAAGGCTATTGCAAAATGCAACCTTGGTTTCATGGAATCACTCCCGGATTATTTGTTCCGTGAGTTTCATTCTATCCGAGATAGTTGTCTATTGAGTCTTCTGCTCATATCGACCCAAACTTTACAATTGGATTCATGTCATGTGAGTTTGGAGGCCACATGAGTCTTTGAATAGTCATATTCTTGCATTACGTATTAACGATTTTCGTTCATTGACATGAAGCATTTACGTCCTGGAAAATGAAGTAGTCCATATCTTCTTCAGGAAAGTTATCTTTAGCTGTTTGAAGAATTTTACGTACCAGAATTTGAAGATATTTTTGTACATTAAATGACTCTTCACATATATCCATTTTCTGACGTCTTTGACAGTGAAGCAAGCCTATACCATCACTCAGTAACTGAATATTTGCATCTCTTAAACAAAATCCATATCAAGTTTCTCGCTCATTCGTATCCACAACTTCACACTACTATCGTTTCCAACTATTCTAAACCTTTTCCAACGGAGAAAACAACATGCTTCCAGTTGTCATAAGTCCAAGTAGCATATCGCCTCACAAACGTACGTGTTGAAGTCTTCAGTGTTTTTGTTAGTTTCAACTTTCCAGGCGGTTTTTTCTTCATAATATCCTCCTCATACAGTTAAGACAATACAGTCGTACGACTGACTGCAGATCCAAGATCAACACGATTTTGGGGGAAATCATTCCTTAATTCTGCAGTGCCATTGATTTTATTTGGCGATCAGCTCTCGGTGATTCTTTCTTTTTTCTATTACACTGTTGACGAAGGGATGATTTCTTATACTATTTTTGCTTGTGAATTACTCTTTCTGCCGTCGAATGGTAAATTCTGAGTATTCCAGCCATCTCCCTTAGAGATGTAACTTAGCTGTGCAAAGCAAGAAATATGTCTTGTTCACGTGACGACAAGTCACATTTCTTACCAATCATACTTGTTTACAGTTCACATGTAGCAACAATTTCATACAAAAACAACACTGCACAACAACAATATTGCCACTTGACACTGTTCAAACAATTACAAAGCATAGAACAATCACAAAATGCTAATTACCTGGGCTTACACATCACAAATGCAATGCAGAATTCTCACCCCAATAATTTACGAGACGCTCTCAGGTGCCATCTGGAGAGAATATTACTTATACATAAATAATTAGTAAGCGCCATTGTACACCATAGGTGTCACAGATAATGGAAATGAATTATCACACTCATAATTTCTTTCTATTCCTCTTCTAGCCGGCTGCAACTATGGTTTTCTGTGTAAGTTACCTTGAGAATTGAGGTGTCGCTATTTTTTCTTTACAAAGTGTAATAATAATAATAATAATAATAATAATAATAATAATAATAATAACTAACTCTATGGCCTATGGAACTCGGAGGTTCAATGCCGCGTTCACAAAAGCTCTCCACTGACTTCTATCCTTGGCTAACTGCATCCAGTTTCTACTTTGTATTCCAATCTATATTTTGTATATTTTAAACTTCAAATTCCTCGACAGAATTCGAGACGACAAGAGATTTTGAACCGAATAGTAACACGAATTCCCTGCTTTTAGTCGACATTTAATTTCTTCGTGAATATGATTTTCCTCTGTTAATATTGATCCTAGATATTTGAAAGTATCCACTTTATCAAAAGTATTATATAATATTTTAACGCATCCATAATTTGCTGTATTCCGGTCCCGACGTACTTTCATATATTTAGTTTTCTCTGCGTTTACTTCTAAACCCATGTCCCTGCAAGCGTTTAATAAGATCTCTGCATTTCTTTCTATTGTTCTCCTATTATCCCCTATTAAATTTACATCATCAGCATATGCCATAACCTGGTGAATACCGTTCAAGTGTAGGCCCTGGTTGCTATCTTTGATTTTCCTTATAGCGTATTCCAGAACGAAGTTAAATAATAATGGCGACAACGCATCTCCTTGTTTCAGGCCATTTTCGACGTGAAAGCTCGTGACAAAAATTTTCCTACCCGGACTTTACTTTGGGATTCATTTAAACATGCCTTAATTAATCTAATTAGCTTTCTCGGTATTCCAAGTTCTGTAAGAACGTTGTATAATGTTTCTCTCCTAACCGAGTCGTACGCCTTTCTAAAATCAATAAATAGTTGATGTACCGGGGTATTGTATTCCCACTTTTCTTCGAGTATTTGGCGAATGGTAAATATTTAGTCGATAGTTGATCGATTTCGTCAAAATCCGCACTGATAATCTCCAATAATTTCATATGGGTATGGGGTCAGTCTTGCTAATAGAATATTTGAGAGGATTTTATAAGATAAAACTGCTGCAGATCACTATGTGTGCATGAAAGCATCTTAATCAACCAAGTGTTTTTTGTATCATATTCTATCAAACAAACTTCGAGAAGTAGAAGAATTTGTGATTTTATTTTTATATTTTTAAGACTTACAAGAGCTTTGTGGGAAATTATTCTTGCCTAGGTCTTGTAATGTTCTCTTGGTTAAATAAACATTTAATGTAAGACTCCCAGCAAGTCTGCACATACAAGAACCCGTATTATTATTATTATTACTGATCTGGTACCTTTCGAAGAGATGACGGGTTGAATTTTATAATACCATTTTTTCGTCTGCACTGCTTTGTTTGGTTTAGAATAAAGTCTGCCAAGTTTCGTATTTTTATGTCAAAAGTTTTCAAACAAAAATGTGAGTGGCATTTATTATTTTCATATACAGTATAGTGATCATAATAAATTTTAAAATATTATTAATATAATCCTAAATCATTGGAAAATGTGTATATTCAATATTATTTCCGTAAAATATGGCTGTATTTCAGTTAACGATCTTGCTTTCAAAATATTATAGAAAGAGTACCACAATTCGTGCTCCTATTCTGTATATTTGACATCATATAATATGTTACCTAGAAAATATATTTAAATAATATTTTAATTATTTTTAACAATGTATCTTTTTATGAGTCGATTAGGTTATTTTCGTACTACATTTTTTTTTTTTTATAAATCAAGGAGAAGGTGGTTACAATTAAAGTGCCGGTATTCACGGCGGGTCCAGCGCGGGCTGTAATCAACGTATTACATTGGCATATAGTAAATATGTGAATGAGACCATGCGGAAGCGAATTATGTTGGAAAAATATTAGTTCTACTTTCCACCACCAGGTGAAAATGTGGGCGCTGTACAGGCCATAACAAGCGCTAGCTCACACTTCACACACACGATCGTGTGAGGAGCAGCATGGCTATTGTTAAGAGAGATTGTGCACTGTTAGTAGAATTGGCCTATCAGATCGGGAGCAATTACAGTGCAGCATTGAGGGAATATCGGCATCTGAAGGGAATGAGAAAATGACCGCTATCAAGAAATGGCTTAAAGAAGATGGTACTGAAATTCAAGACAACGGGAAAGTTGCATGTGGCTCCAGGAAGAGGAAGACAACCCATTCCAACCGAGGTTGTTGACGAGGTTGATGTGGCTGTTGTGGATCACGAAGCACGTGTTTCATATTCTTTTGCCAGTGCTCGGGCCATGCTAAGGGAATTGGCCATCCCATGATCAACAGTAAGGAAAGTTCTTAGAGCCATTTTACACTGGTATCCTTGCAGAATTCACACACTAGAGCAATTGAAACTCCAAGATCCACCGCAACGCCTTGAGTTTGCCCTTCAGTTTTTGGCGCAAATGGAAGTGGATGACATGTGGCCGTGGGGTTTGCTTTGGGCTTATGAGGCATATTTTACATTAGAAGGGGCAGTGAATACGCAAAACTGTCGGGTATGGGGCTTGGATAATCCGCATGTCGAGAAGGAAGAGCCATTACATTCTGCGTACGTGATTGTGTGGTGTGGATTCACAGGAACGCTCATTATTGGCCCGTTTTTCTTTGAGGAGATGACACCTCAAGGAGTTGTCTCTTGTACAGCGATATGGACATGTTATAGGGACCTTTTAGTGTGACATGTGATTCCTGCGTTACAGACAAGAAACTATTTGGGGACGACTGTTTCCATGCAAGACGGGCAACACTACACATCTGTCGCCACGTAAAAGATCTGCTTCATGAAGTCTTCACTGCTGATCGCATCATTTCCCGAGGTTTTCCAGATAAGTGGCCACCAAGATCACCTGATCTAAATCCGTGTTACTTCTGGCTGTGGGATATCTGAAAGCTCGGGTCTACCAGGAAAATGTCCAGTCGCTGGTGGATCTCCAGGACAGCATAAGGCAACATGTTGCAACAATTCCGCCGGAACTGCTGCAAGCAACTGTTGTACGCATCGTTCTGCAGATACAACATATCGATGTGTCTGATGGCCATACGGAGCATGTTATGAAAATTGGTCATTGTAACAACAAATGTTAATAAAGTCATTCCCATTGCCCCTTTTGTTACCGTTAAATGGAAATAAAGTTTCACCTTTTGTTACCCTCACGTTGTTCCTAAAGTTGTTCCCTTTGCATCTTTTGTTACAACCACTTGCCCTTTATCTTATCTCCACTACATTTATCTGACATGTTTGACCTCTTCGACCTAGATAGTCGCCATATCTATACATTCAGGACCATTTCCACATGCGAAATACCTATACAGCGCCGCATTTTCCCTTGCTGGCGGAAAGAGGAACTAACATTTTTCCAACGTAAATCTCTTTCGCTTGATTTCATTAGCATATTTACCAAATTTCAATGTAATACGTTGATTATGGCCGGCGTTGGACTGCCGTGAATAGCGGCACTTTAATTGTAACCACCCTGTATATATATCGTATGTAATCATAGAAACTTATCAAATCGGCCTTGGTCAAACTTAGCATAGCGGTAGTTTTTTTTTTATTTTTTTTACGAGCTTAGTAAGCATATGGGATACTATCGTGAACAAGCTTGTTGTTCCCGAGTTATGGACTACCAATTTTAGGGTTTAGACTTACCTAAATTTTCGAAAAAAAAATCTAATTGCTATTTAGAACAAAACTACATAGTACAAACGTGTTATTACGCCTTAATTGTAGATATAAGGAAGTAAATAATGAGATACTTGATTAGTTAGTTTTCCCTTTTACATCTCTAAAATTGGTAAAAGCAACCCCCCTATTTTTAGCTTTAAGAATATGGCTAATGTAAACTCTTTCCTAATGATTAAATCTTATATTCACCTGGCGGACAGCGATAGTAATTCACAATAAAGAGAGAAGTCTTGCGTTCGAAAGGTCTAGTGTCCCACCATCCTGAGTAAGTTTTTTTAAAATTGTTTCTCCTTAGTTTCAACAGGTGAATCCCAGGATGATATCTTTAGACATAAGACCTATTATTATTGTTATTGATTGTTAATCCAGTGTAAATAGGACTTGCAGGGTTTGAATTAACTCATGAAGTAGTTAGTTATTCGGAGTTTAACTCTTTGCAATCCAATTTTTCTGCCACCTGCTTGTACTCCAGTTATTATTTTTTGGGGTGTGTGTCAAAAGCTTGATAAATTAGTATTTAACTATTCTAAAAAGAAAGTTAAATATGAACTGACTTGTTGATTATGTAATATATTTTAAGTTTCATAAAATAATTGAAACTTTTTAAAAAATATATTGGTAATACTAGAATACCACTGCAATGTATTTATCAGTTTCACGCGGAGAGCACGATGGCACAGTGGTAGAGCGTTTACCTCTGGTGCAAGGGTCCCTGGTTCGATCCCCACCCAAGTAAGTTTTTGGTAGAGAACATCGTGTCCGTGGGTTTTCTCAGGGTACTTCCGTTTCCTCCCACAATATCATTCCACTAGTTCTTTCATTATCATTCACTTGCCTCAATCATCCGTCTCTTAGTCTAAAAGCCATAACCGTGGACGTTAAATGAAAGATTAGTTTCACTTTCATCGGTTACACGCATACACCCTGCCATTTTCTTACTACCACAACCGAGTGAATATAACGCACGATGGCCTGTTTACATCAAAACAATCGTGCTCCGCTGAGAAATAGGAGGAGTATAACGAGTGCGATATCTTGACTAGAGTCCTTACTACGCGAGGAATTCTGTGGACGTCGTTCGAAGTCGGATCAAAATAGGAAAATCGTTGTCGGACGACGTCCGACATAGAATCAGGACAACCCGTTCAGCATATATATGCATGTTAGCCTTGAAATCAAGCCATAGAAATTGTCATTGGGAATCAAACCGGGGTCTCTAGTATAAGAGGAGATAACGCTATTTAGCTACGAGTGAACACAAACTCTGAAGGAGTAAAAATTCTATGAAATATAAATGAGAATAAGATAATTAATGGGACTCTTGTAATTCGAGTGGGATGTCACCAAGGCTATCTTGAATTATCAAAAACTCGGATTATACAAAGAAGGAGACAAAATTTTAAATCTTAGAAATTTTGTGCAAGTGCTGTATTATATAAACTATACTGTATTTAATTTCAATCCAAGTTCTCATTACGACTAATTCATACTATAGTGTTAAACTGCTTTAAAACAAAATTAGACTTCTGGTCTTTGGCATCCACGGGCATGTCAGCTTGTCATATATGAGGGATGGCGTCCCTCAACGATCACACTGCCCGGGGAGTTTGTGAGGAAGAAAGGATTGGAGAAGGAAGGAAGTGACCTGGGACCATTTTGTTAGGTACTATCCCAGTATTTGCCTGGTGTTAATGAGGAAAATCCAAGAGAAACTTTCTCAGGATGACCGACCTGAAAAAGCTGTTATACCTTCCCGACCGAGTGTCCCTACTGGGAAGATAGCTCACCCCAAAGGCGGGTTCTCAGATTGTTGACACTAGAGTTATATAAATTGTATTCACTCAGAAAAGAATATTGGAGGAATGGTAAGAAGGAATGTTTTTTCTCTCTGTGTTAGATGTTTAGTTTTCGTTTCTCTATCTCATTCTTATCAGCCACAAATGCGTTCCGAGTTTCAGTGCGAAAAGTTGACAACCCAAGCTGTTGAATAATACCTTTAATACAATCCCTGGATTTTTACCTTTCAAAATACCCTTTCCGTTTTTAATAGTTATTGTTTCCAAAGTAAAACGGCTTTAACAGTTGTAACATATTTAAATGAGAGACTGCTAACTGAGGTTACATTTCCCACAAAACTTCACGTGCCGTTGGATACATATTAGTGGCTCGTAGCCTTTTCACCTGCAGAGTGAAAATAGGAGTATACCCTTTTATCTATACTAATACTCTGCGCGTGGCTGATGTGTAATCTCACTTTTTCTT
The DNA here is from genome assembly GCF_964235325.1 of Thermobia domestica. Lineage (NCBI taxonomy): Eukaryota > Metazoa > Arthropoda > Insecta > Zygentoma > Lepismatidae > Thermobia > Thermobia domestica. The sequence goes on along the minus strand of NC_137459.1, from coordinate 39,314,176 downwards.
TATTTCTTCCTCTCAAAAGCTATTTCTTATCTCCCGGTGGAAAGTGATGGCCAATCCTTCTGTAGTCACGCAAATGTCTGAACCGGAGGTCTCTGGAGCGTGTAATCTACCCACAAGGTTGCTGATAAAAAGTCACTAGAGTATTGCACCGTTCATATTGCGTTCATAATGCAGCTGCTATTTAACAAGCAAAATAACAACGAAGTCCTATCATTAAAATAATCTGTTGTAAGCGACTTTTCTGCCATAGCAACAACGTTGCTACAATGTTTCATACATTAAGCCATCTTTATTCAGTGTCTAGTGTCTGGTTTCAAATGTATTATAACTACTCTCTTCCATAATTGCTTTGTTCGTAAGTTTTGACGTCCTCAATGTAATGCATATAGGAAACAAGTGCAACTTTAAACTCTTCAAAACGTCTTTAAAAATTGGTCACACTTTCAGTATTCTAAGGTATAACTTCATTCTAGAGAAAATTAGCACAACTTTATTCATATTATATAAATCCTAATTGGAATGTAATTTACTTTCATTAATTTAATTTAATTTATTTATTTATGACTGAAATAAAATAACACAGCAACACACACGCGCGCACAAAAGTTCTGTGCAGTTGACTCCCAGGGTATGGATTTAATGTATTTTGTTACACCAAATCCAAATTTCGATACCTCAGGACGATTTACTGTGTTAATTTTGATTTATGAGCGAAAAACTTGAGCGATTTTGGATAGGGAAGATACACTTTTTTTCATATATCAAAATTAACATGGTAAATCGTCCTGAGGTATCGAAATTTGGATTCGGTGTAACACAATACATTAAATCCATACCTTGGGATCAACTGCACAAAACTTTCGTGTGTGTGTGTGTGTATGTGTGTGTGGCTGTGCAATCAATATAAAATAATTACTCATTATTCTGCACTAACATCAATTAGCCGCATCGCTGGTTTAAAATAAGAAAAAAATGTTCCGCTAGTCAGTCACTTTTTACTATTACTAAAGCGCTCTTTGATATCGGATATTTCCGATAATTTTTATATATCCCCCTCCTCTCCCCATGTTGTGGAGCACGGCATCCGAAGTGTCATTGTTCATCTGAGCAACACCAAAAGTTATAGATTCGATACTTATATCGGTCATTTTGGATCATTTTTAATTATCTCTCGAATTTCCCCTCCCTTAAGTTACGCCGTCAAAGTGATATGACAAATAAAACATCTCATGCCCGAACCTCATCTATGTTGGAAATTTGTTCGAGATCGGTCGGGTGGTTCAAGAGTGATGAAGTCACAAAGACAGGCACTTTGATGTTTATTTTTTATATATATATCTCCTCCTCCTCTTCCCTACCTTGCACCGTCAAAGTTAAATGATAAAAATTATACCAGGCTCGAACGTCATCTATGTTGAAAATTTGATCGAGATCGATTGGGTGGCTCAAGAGTTAAGTTTTATTATATTTATATATATATATCTCCCCCTCCCTAGGTTCTACCGTCGAAGTGAAAATATTTTTTTAAAAAAATCTCTCCAGGCCTGAACCTCATCGATGTTGAAAATTTGATCGAGATCGGTCGCGTAGTTCAAGAGTTGTTTTATTTATTTTTAAATATTTTACCCTCCCTCAAGTTTTACCGACAAAGTGATATGATAAAAACACTCCCAGGCCCGAACCTCATCGATGTTGAAAATTTCCATCCATCTGTGAATGTTGAAATAATGCGTGTACTGTGATTCTTGGCCGACTTCCTTTCTTATTGTTTTTAAATCGTTGTTATTACTGACTACCAGCAGTCACGGATTTGCGAAAGGGGTTAGGGAGGACTAGCTCAGGAGAGTAATGCTCCCGGAAGTAGGAACGAAAAACACAGTTCTGATTGGTTGGAGTTATCTATGTCTTGCCACGTTGCATTCAAATAGCAGAATTCAGACGATTGTTGTTGTCGGTCCTCTTGGCAGAGTGGGCTAGCGCTATATGCTAGTAATGAAAATCTCTTTTGGCGTGAGTTCAAACCCGGCCCAAGGAAAGTTTCTTTTAAACATTTTTTTACATTTTTATAACACTTTTTAAATTAAAATAATACGAAAATAATACTCAAAAATGCGATTTACTTACTTTTGTGCAGATAAGTAGTAGTAGTAGTAGGAACGGGTTAGAAGCCCCGCAAGGCTCGTTTTGTTGCCCTTGTACTCCATGATATAAGGCTCGTTTTGTTCCCCTTGTACTAAATGATATAGAATTTGTGACCAACTTAAAACAACTAACTAGGATAGCGCATAAAACAGCTGGCTAGAGTAGCGCGCGAAAAAACGTACTTCCGGGAGTATTACTCTCCCGAGCGGGTCGTGGTTAGGGAGGGTGTCTTTCGGACTGAAGCCTGTTCCCCGAAATTACGGAATTTCTAAAACAAACGAAATATTAATTATGCATTTACTAATAAATTTCAAGCTCCTCTCAATGAAAATTACGAAATTTTAGAAAAACTAAACATTAGTAAGAAAACCCCCCTCTCAAAACATTTTTCTAAATCCGCCACTGATTATCAGTATGAAATGGTCTTCAAGGCTGTATCCGGAAGGTTATTGCTGAATATATAAACGAAACGTAATAAACTTCAAGCTCCTCCCAAATAAAAATTAGTGACCTTTTTTTTTTTTTAAAAAAAAAAAAACAAATATTAATAAGAGAAACCCCTCCCAAAATACTTGTCTAAATCTGTTACTTATTATTTGTATGAAATGGTATTGACGGTTGTACCCAGAAGATTATTGCTAGATCATTGCACAGCTACAGTATAAGAGAAATGTGAAGTACGCTTTGACGGATATATTGAAAAACATAAGTTTAACTTATGCGCTTGAATGTAGAGTACTAAGCTCTACAAAATGAAACACGGATGACTAGAAACGAAATGATCTAGAGAAGAAAAAATATCGATAACTCAAAAGTTAAAATAAAGTTAAGTTAGCCTCTGAAATTACCGTCAAATGCTGCGTACTTTATATACACTTTGTTATAAAACATATGTGCTCCATCCATTGTGACGGTGAATTCCAGAGCGAAATATGGCATTTAGGTCATGAAATCTTACTTAACTATAGAGTATACCATAAGAAACCTATTTAGATAGAACCAGTTGAGAATGATCCAACAGCGTTGCCAGAACAAACTTAAAAAGAATGGAGATATGGAGCGGGAAGGATAACTGTTATTGTTCCTACATGTAAAAGTAAATCTTTTTATCTGCACCTTCTCTTTCTCGCAAAAATTAGCAAAATTTCATCTCTCTATGACTTACAGTTCTCCAGATATGGCTGCTTAAATATCTAGAAATTCGAAACTTTCTGGCCAATATCTGGGGAACGGTGATCAGTTAGCCAGTGGCCACATGTTACTATTTTGTACCAAAATATTCACCATCCTCTTAGGTATTAATCCTTCAATAACGTACTGTTTCCTGACTGTCTGGGCACCCCAGCCTGTTTGCTGAACGAGTACAGAATTTGTTTCATTAGACGCATGAACTCAGTCAATTCCTGTGTTGTGTTGCTGAGGTGAGTTTTCCACCAGATATTTCATTCGCACTCCGGCTAACATTCCGGCTCACAGTCAAATCGGGACTTTTCTTGCTTGCAATGAAATAAGCTGTAATAATGGTTTGTCTTCTTATTTTTTCCGAGTATATTTATTTGAACAAAAAGTGAAAATTACAACTAGACTAGAAGATAGTCACAAGGGGTCTTAGCCCCCTTTTCATCTACGGCCTGCGTCCCAGATTTGTTCTGTGTCGGAAATTACCAGTTTAAAGTCCACTGAAGCAATAAGTGTAACCGACCCAGGTTCAATTATTGTTAAGCAAATAAATACCAGAAACAATCTTATATATTTGAAATGAGCCTTATCGTATAATTAATTAAATTCAGTTTTAAAAAATTTAGCTGTAATTGAAAGATCGCTTTCACTATCATGTTAGATAGTAGCGAAACACTGGATGGATCAACCTGAACCGGCATTAATTATTTGAAAGCTGGAAACGAGAACTCTCACATTACCTATTCAGGTCTCATAACTTTTTCAGGACTCTTTAAGTGGTTTCCATTACTAAATGTCACATGTCAAACATTTCGACGGCTGAGAAAGTATTAAAACCATAAGCACGAATTTTTAGTAGTAATTTAGTTTACAAATCCTACATCAATAAAAAAATACGGGCCATCGCACTATACTTTCTCACTCCAATTCCTTAAATTAAATAATGTTGTGCTGCAGTTATTAATGAACCTTTTTTTTTTGTGAAATATAAACAAAACTAAGACGCTTTCGAAAAATTTAGCTCAAAGAAAACTTACCCCTAAAAGTAAACTACCCTTTATAGATTTCTCCATAAGAAAATGACTTATGCTGTATGTTGGGGTTATTAATGAAATATTTGTGTATAAAGTTACCAAATCATACGAGTTATATTTTACAAAACGGTGAAAAACTCACCTCAACTACAAGAATTCAGATAGTTGTTACTTGCTCAAAGCACCGACGTCCATCATAGTTATTTTGGGTTTCTGAAGCAAGTGCTTACCAGTTTTAAGGTCAAGTAGATAAAACCCAATGCTTGAAAGTGTTTTTCAGCAAACAATAATAGTACTTAGGAGTTAGTAGTTTTTGGCAAAAAAAAAATATATTCCCGTATATCTTATCTGCTTGACACTAAGGGAAAAAAAACTGAAAAATGCAACATGAGAAAATCCTGTAATTTCCGGACTTAACGTCCATCCGTATATCTGACATTCTGCCGCGAGCATATAATTGAAAACTGTGTAATATACATACTGTCTGTATAAGTGTAATGCCGTCATCTGCAGCAGTGGTACATTCGTATACAGGATGTTTCAAAACAACACCTACAACGTTTGGGAGGTGATTCCTGACACCAAAATAAGACAAATAGTATAGACCAACCTGGGTGCACAAATTCTTCCTTTCGGAGTTATAGGCTGCCGAAGAAAACACGAAGAAATGAACTTTGAAAGTCCATAGCTCCAAAACTGTGGGACCTACCGTAGTCGGGTCAAGACTTCACTTAGGAACTAATATGTGCGCTATCCAAAAATACATGTTTCAGTATCCTGCGGTACTCACGCAACAATTTTTACAGAGGGAGTTTGACTACAGGCATATAATTTGAAGTCCTCACCAACTTGTTCTACATTGTTTCTCATGGTACTTTATTAAAACTGTGACATTTCTAAATAGGGATACGTACAAGACAGGAGATTTCGAGGTGTCTCGTTTCGAAACTGTATCATGATTGTAATGTCTCTTTCGAAAAATGCACCCATTTCTGTTGTAAGAGCTCTGTTTTGTTTCAAATCTCGCTACGAAAATTATCTCTCATCTCGTCTCGTGCGCAATCCTGGTGGTGCAACCCATAGAGATATACAGTATATATGACCGATCAGAGAGTCCGTTTTCAACTATGTAATGCGTGGTCAGAACATCGATTCCCAATGTGCTTTTTAAGGCTATTCAAACTTGAATTCGATACATCATAAATCAAATATCTCACCAATTGTTGCACAATGCTTATTAACGTTAAAAATTCTAATCCTCTCACCAAAATTTAAAGCTAGAATCACACGCCTTAAAGATATGAGAGCTGATTTGAGAGCTAGGCTGAGTAGGCCTATTTGTAAACCCATTATGTAACACGAAAAACTAATGATATCAATTAGTTGAAAAATCTGCCCCATGTAGGTAAGCAAAATCAACTAATATATTATAGCTACTTTGTTTTCGAATGGCTTAAACTAACTGTTTCATGTATTATTATTATTAATTGAGTGGTTACGCCTACGTCAGGACAAACGCCTCAGTTCTTGCCAGCACGGTAAAACATACGATAATTACAGGAAAATACTTCAGATGTCTTGATTAACATTAATTTTGCTACTACTTTAGTTTTCTTAACAGTGATACTTTTACAAGCATTGTTTTAAGGATAAAAGTTCGTAATCGTATTTTCAAAGGCACAATTAATTAATTTAGGAATCGTTTCCGGATGTCATTTATAATACAAGTAAAATCCGGCAGAAAACGCCGTGAAGAAATGACAACTAATATTCTTTAAAATGTATCAGAAACAAAATCGTTAATAAAATCAACGATTTCCTTGTAGAAATTTTGGGAAATAAAATTTTATTTAACTGATCTTGAGAAAGTGTACTGTACATTTGTGCTTGTTTTCAGTTAGCCACTGTTCAGGTGGAATTGCTGCCGAATTTGTTATGGGCGTGCCAGGATCGATAAAACGCTACGGAAAGTTTTACTTTTTAATCACGAGATCATCTGATGGTTACAAGTTGAAGGCAAATGCCTGTTGCTCTTACTCGGAAACATTTAATAGCTGTGTGAAAATATTCAATATTGTTTTTTAAAGTAAAATGTAAAATTGGATATCGGAAAATTTCATTTCTTTGTAGAAAAATTATTTGTTGTCTAAATTGCTAAAAAGGAAAAGTGTTTTCTTAGAAAAAAATAGTATGGAGATAGTTTTAATATCATTTCTAAACTACCACATAAGCTCTAGTATCGCGGCAAATATGGCATTTAAAATACTAAGCGAGGGAAATAAGCAACAGATAAATATCTTCGTGTAAAAAAAAATAGTGTTTACGTCTATAGTGACCGCAACGACTCGTGAATACTGGGTTCTACACTAATCATAGTACTGCTTTCCCTCACGTGTGTACTTCGGAAGACTTCGGTATGATTCATGCAGCTGCCTTCCGAACGCACACTTGAGAAAACGTGAAACAGCAGAATTACACCAACAATGTTGCCAAACTTAGAAGACATGGCAATTGAGTGCCAAAAAAAGCACTATAACACGAACACTAACAGTTATTCGAATTAAGCGGTAACAATAATAATACCAAAAATATAAGACAATAACAACAACAACACGAATAAACAAAACGAAATTTAGTGGTAGTCCGACAACACTGTACCCTCAGATGTTCTCCATACATGTATAGTGCGAGAGACGACACTGGTAAAATGTCATGGGTGGGGATTGACCACCGGGACACACCCTCGCGTTCTACTGGATCCTGAAGTTGGTAGATCTAAGTCAAGCTTCACGACTCCTTGCGATCATTATACTATAGTGAAATCTTCTAACGTTTCAAAATAATTTAAAATTTTGTATACTTTATTGTTCTCAGTAGTATGAATGAAGCAGCAACCTCTTTCCTTTTTCAAGTATTTTCACAAATGTAGCGTATTAAAAAAAATAGATAAGCACAGGTTTTATTGTTTGCTTTTCTACACTTCAAGGGAAATCCGCAAAAGCTGCTATGGAATTAATATAATGGTAGATAAATTGTGCATATCTGCATTGAAAACCATATTTACCTCTCCTGTAGCATCAATTTAAGTCGATACATTAAAAATTAAAAGTATTCGTGCACAATAATAGAAAATCCTCTGTTAACTCTTCACAATTCAATTGATATGTAAAAGACATAGTTTTAATGTTCAAAATTTAACTGTTAAGATCTTAAAACAGCCTCTATACTTTAAAGGCCTAAAATGAAATAGTTAATGTTTCGCAAAATTGTGAAAGGTATCAACTTTGAATTTTCTTTACTCCATAACGTCGTTTTTACGTTCGGAATGACATTGTCATTTTTAAGAGGCGAAAGACAAATTTTTAATTTGATATTTGTTATATTATTAGGAAACAGTATAAGGTACATAGTTACAAAATAATCAAAATTCAAAAAAGTAAAAAAATACAAATAAAATAAAATAAAAAGTTTAAAAAGCAACTAAATTTGAACATATTTAACTTCTAGGAAAAAAAATTAAAAAAAAAACTTTGCACGTTCTTTGCTTATACTATGAAATAAGCTTGACTCTCTTACGGCAATTTGTCTAGGAGAATATATATCTAGTTAGTGCTCTCCTCGCAATCAAATTTGACAGTGGGCGGAAGATTATATTCTAGATATGAAATATTCCAAATTTCCCTAATTCCTATTTTAACCTCCATCTATCTTCCTCTAATTCATTTTAACACCCGTGTATATTTCCCTAATTCCTATTTTAACCTCAATGTATTTTCCCCTAATTCATTTTTAAGATACACACATAGTTCCCTCATTCCTATTTTAACCTCCATGTATCTTCCCCTAATTCATTTTAACATCCATGTATATTTCCCTAATTCCTATTTTTATTTCCACGTATCTTCCCCTAATTCATTTTTTAACAACCATGTGTATTTCCCTAATACTTATTTTAACCTCCAGGTATCTTTTCCTTAATTCATTTTTAACATCCATGTATATTTCCCTAATTCCTATTTTAACCTTCATGTATCTTGCAATAATTCATTTTTAACATCCATGTATATTTCCGTAATTCCTAGTTTAACATTGATGTATCTTCCCCTATTTCCATTGTAAACTTAATTAGTGCAATTTATTTTTTGCATAAAATTGACTGTACAAATTCCAAATATTTCACGTACATACTGAACAAATCAAGACCTACCTTTGTGGCAAACCTGGCCGAGATAACATGATCTGTATAGCTCACACAAAAACAAAATCTGTTCTTTTTAGCCGACATGAAAAAACATGGTTTTCAGCTTGACCTGTATGTTTGTGTGTAGGCATATTCGCGATTATATCGAGAACCGTTGGTCATATTTCGATGCGGTTTTCACCAATCGAATTAGCTATTTTCAAAGATTTATACACATAAAATTTTAAATTTAATAATTAATTAATTATTTAAAAAAAAATAGTTCCTGTAGCTCCTAACGAGAGAAACCTTTCTTAAAACATACTGCAACCAGAAATTGATCAAAGCAATGAGGGTTGCATAAAACCAAGGGGTAAAAGCAATTTTCCAGCCAGATTTCTTTGAATGATGCTACGTTGATGATGAATGTTGAGGTGTTCTTTGGCAATGTCATGACTGTTTACATGCCGGCATTGTTCAACTTCTGCCAGAATATCATGCACATTTTCTGAGCTTGGTTGCCCACTGCGGGAAGCATTTTGAAAATCGAAATTTTCAGAAGGAAAGAGACTTTCTTGCTGACTGTTTTGTATCTATGTTTCCTGTTTGAAATGCCTAAGTATCCGAATCCTATTAAAACAAACACATAGGGAGTCACGATGGCCATTGGCAGAGTCTTACATCTGGTTTCAAGAGCCGAGAGTTTGATCACAGGTCATGTGAGTTCGTGACAGACGACATTGAGAGAGAGAGAGAGAGAGAGAGAGAGAGGGAAAGAAAGAAAGAGAAAGAAAGAAAGAGAAAGAAAGAAAGAAAGAAAGAAAGAAAGAAAGAGAGAGAGAGAGAGATATTCAAATATAGGAACACAGAGGAATATATTCACGTATATAACCTTAGAATTGGGGAAACAAATGATCGGACAACATAACAAAAATCACAGGGAGATGATTTATCCAATGACATCTCCTGACAGTGTGATAGAAGTATTTTTAGAATCTGTATTCATTAGCAGCACTAATTTATGATCTGAAAACATTTTAACACATGTTCATTGCAAATACTGAGGTAATATTTATTTTTTGCGCCATATATAGCCTTTTGGTGGTATTTAATGAGACACTTCACATGTAGATGCCCCAAATTAACTCTGGTAATATAACGAAAAACATTTTTATCAGTCATAGAGCGTGGAAGTGTTACGATCTTCATAGAAGCAGACTAGCAGAGAAACCCCTCTCCAGGAAAACAAGGAACTCCTTCTGCTTGCGTGTTGGAATATACAGCGTGGCGGAGATCTTGCACGCAAACCTCTTATTTAAAGTGGATCCCAGGCAGAGTTTTAGAACTCATGATATTTTGAGGGAAGAACTCAGAGCAGTTCTTCTCAAGGGGTCGTTGCCGTTGTGAGTCATATATAATTCGAAGATTCTGAAGGAAAAAGTATTCTTCAGTTAGTCGGATTGGAAATTCAAAGGAAGTAGAATATTGACCAGTGAAAAGCTCCATACATAGAGGCTTAAATTGAACAGAGGGGATCGTTGAAAAATTGAATGCAGCTTCATTGTCACAACCAGAACAAATTTTAGATTCTTTCCTAGTCGGGGAAATTCTTTGATAATTTAACTTAATTATAAATGTTATTAGCAATTTGTGTCCTCTAATTAATGTATATTACAAAGGAGAAACTATTGCTTTTTGATACAAACGAAGACCACGAATTGGAGGAAAAGAATTAGTTATACATACATAAGCAGGGCTGGTCTTAGTGGTTTCAGCGCATAATTGGGTACCCTATCGTTCTCTTTCGACTTTTTTTGGAAGGGGGATGTTAGTAAGTTTACTGAGTTCATATGAAGCAAGATATGAAGAGTGAAATTGATTGCTCCTTAATTTGACCTTCGATACCATAAGTAATTGCCGCAACAAGTTAAGTTTATAATTATATTTACCTATAGGTTTACTATTACAATGTAACACTAATAATTCAAATTAGTTTAACGAACAACTCACTTTAGAAATTAAACTTAAAAGTTACTTGTACCTGGTTTCCTAAAATTATAACTAAATGTGTGTGAGAGCTCATTAGTGGCTATGCGGTTAGCAAACGCGCCTTTGGCGTGAGAGACCTGGGTTGGATTTCCGGCGGGAGCTTAGGCTATGTGCTTCGGATTCCACGTTACGCTGTAGATCCACGCCTCATATTGCCTCGTTGCTGAAAGGGACGCTAAACTGAAAATTAATCAATTAATAAATGTGTGTAAGAGAAATACACCTTCTTAATGTTGAAAAAGCGTAGGAGATCTAAAGAACAAAACTTAGATTCTAGTAGATGACTCTTACATACATTGCAATGAGGAAAGAGAATTTGTAGTACAAGATAACTAGGTCTTCGTTGGATTGCTCTGTTCAATTCTAATTCACAACTTATATAGTTTAAACTAAGCGATTGAGAGCAAGAGATATCATGTCACTTTTCTATATTTTAATGTAAATTCCGCTGATGATCAAGAATCTTCTTTCTGACTGTGATTGGACATTTTACACAAGACTATTATCTTAATCTATATATATAAAGGTAACCAAAAAAGTTCTGTTCCTTTTTCACCCACCACCTTTGAACATCGATATGTCACCTGAAAGATAAGAAAAAGTCCCCATCAACATTGACGATCTTCTCACAACGTTCTGGAAGGCCATGGATTCCATTGCGGTAGAACTTTGTGGGTCATGAAGCGAAGAAGGTATCAAGTGTGTTTTGCACCTCTACTAGGGATTTGAACTGGCGTCCTCTAAGGTGATAATCGGACTGTGCAATGTCCGAGGAATAAGGTGGATGAAATAGTGTTTCTCATCCAAAGAGTAGAATGGCGTCCGCGACCATCCTAGCCACGTGGGTCTTAGCGTTGTCCTGTAATAGGGTTACCAATTTGAGATTCAGAAGTGCTACCTTCAGAGTGTTGAGTTTTTCTAGAACACGGCTCAACTGCTGACAGTACACAGTTGTACTGATGATCTAACCAGCTGGTAGCAGTTCCATATGCACGATGCCGCGAGCAGTCTAGCAAACACACAGGAGGTCCTTCTTCATTGTAGTGCTGGTTTCGGCTGTTTTGGAACCGGTTCATTGGATGCTAACCAATGATGACGGCGTCGTGGAGCTTTGTACAGGACGAACTTCTCACCACATGTCAACATCCTATCCAGAAATGGCTCCCTCCTCAAACAAGACAGCAAAGAAACACAGTTGTCTGCTCGCATTGCCTTCTGGCCCGGAGTCAAATCATGTGGGACCCACCCACCCAGCTTATAGTGCTTCCCAAGTTGATGGAGGTGCTGCCGAATGGTTTCCCTACTCTCACTGATTTATAGTCCCTGTCCCTCGCTGTTCCGCCACTGTCCGCCTCAATTGCTGCCTGAAGATCTTCATTTTGTACATGTGTTGGTCTTCTGGTACGTGGTACGTCTTCGAGTGTTTCGTCACCGTCCTTATACTTGTTAAGCCACCGCTGCACTGTCCGCGTAGTCAAGACACCCTCACCAAAGGCTTGGCATATCTTCTGTCACGCTACAGCGGCATTTGACCCCAGTTTGATTTTGTATAGCATACACGACCTTATGACGCTCTGTGGAGGTCTCATGTTCACTCTATCCTTACGCAAATTCACGGTATAACTGAACTGCCACAACCAGATAGTATGTTGAATATACCCACACCAACAACTGACCTTTGCGTTATCTCCATTCGCATTCAACTCACGGTGTGAGGGCCAATGGAACACAGACCTCCACAAAAAGCGACAGAACTTTCTTGGTTGCCTTTATATAAAAATGAAGGTGACTATGTTTGTGACTTAATAACTCTTGAACCACCCGAATACAGATCTCGATTAAATTTTCAACATAGATGAGGCACGAGCTTGGGATAGTTTCTGTCATTTTTCTTTGACGGTGCAACTTAAGAGGAGGGAAAGAAGAGATATTTAAAAATGATGGAAAATGACGGATATTATTGCCGAATTCATAGCTTTTGGGGCTCTGAGATGAACAGTGACAATTCCGATGTCGTTTATATTCAAATTCAGCCCTTTATGTCAGAGCACCTTCGTGGCTAAGCGGTTACCGTACGCGCCTTTGGAGTGGGCAGTCCGGGTTCAATTCCCAGCGAGAGTTCATGTGGTTCGGGTTCCACGTTAATCAGTAGGTCCACGTCTCATATAGCCTCGCTATTAAACGGGACGTTAAACTCAAAATCACTTCACCTTAACCCTTTATGTCCAAAATGAAACGTAAATATATTACTAGCAGAATATCCGGTCTTGGCATGGGGAGAATACATTCCATTTTGGACAAAAAGGGGTGAATTTGAATATAAACGGAAACAGGATTGTCATTGTTCATAGTAGTTTTCATTGTTCATTAGCCCGATATTAAAGAAATGTTCATTTTCTTGATTTTCAAAATAACACAAATGAATTCAAGTTGTATGTGCGTCGCTGCTAGAAGAAACAAAACTATAGATACAATCTGTTGCTTCATAGTGAATATTTTTCATATACAGTAAATAAATCAATAAATAATCTATTTCAGCAGAAGTAAAAAAAAAAAACTATCAATTGTATTAGATTGGCAACGTAGGACGTACTTTGTAGCGGCATAGCAATTCGTTTTTCTCAATTTTCTCAAAAACTACGCATCATAATTTACCATCAAAGCATGTCATTTTGTTAGCCTAAAGGGCATAATCGTGGGACGTTAAACTGAAAGATTTCATTTTCATTTCCATTTCAAACGAAAATTCAAATTTAATAGTTACTCGTAATTTTGGGTTATACCTCATTAACTGTTCTGATACTGTCATATTGCTCACGTCATTATGAAAAGCTTAATTAGTTTGAGTATCAGTTTCATCTTAATAGATTGCACAGTCATCATCTAGAATCTATTGTAAATTTACAAAAAAAAGATTTTTCTCGATGTCTCAAAAACTACGCATGAAGATTTACCCCCGCATTCAAATACGGGAGAGGATCAGAAACTAAGGTTACAAGGACGATATTTCTGGACTTTCGGTATTTTTAATACATGGAGTTGGCAACAGTGCAGCGTTTCAGCCACCCGCCAACTACGGCGCTAGTTGTAGGTAAACACAAATAGCGACTCGTTTGGAGAACTGGTCTCGCAAAGAAGTCTGTTCAGGTATTCGATTTCTGTGGGCGAAACATGCAACCGCGACTGAAATTCACCGGCAGTTAGTACAGGTTTACGGAGATTCTATAATGTCTTTTCAGTAAGTCGTAGAATAGTGTCGAAAGTTCGCGGCTGGTAGAGAAAACGTCACCGACACGGAGCGATGAGGCCGATCCAGCCCGGCGTCAACAGATTTGAACAGCTGGCGTGGAAGACTTGATTCGGTACAAGAGGAGGATAATGTTACGGGATCTTGTGGCAGAATTGGGAATGTAATTCGTAAGCGTTCGTCACACTGTGCACGATATTCTAGAGGTGAAACAACGAGAAGGTGAAACACTTTGTGATAACGTAGCTGAACACGCAAGGACAGGATTTTTAGCAGGAGGAAGTCTTCAAACTCATCCCACGATGCGACAAGTACGTCAACCGATATGGAGACTATGTCGAAAAATAACCAAATGTATGTATTATCTGCTGGCTGTATTAGTTGTATGAAAGTATATGTACAAGTTTCACTGCAGGCTTTCTAATCTTACTTATTGATCACTCCTCGTATTTTTGTTTAACTCAATGAGATTTATTGAAAGGTGTATATCTTATCATGGACATTGATTTCTTTTTCTGTTAAACGCTAAAAATACACTAGCATTTCCCTTTTTTACCCAATCAGAAAGACTGATAATATCACAAAGTTCAAAATTTATCACAGAGATGAATTGACTTCGAACATAATTAGATAAGATACAGATTATTAACTAAATTTTGTCATAAAGACAAATTAACATTGTGTGCTATAAGATAAACTAGAATTTACATAAAGTTCAGCTCTTATCATTGACATAATTAGGCACAGAACGCGTGATAAAATTACACACAGATTACTAAAAGTGTCAGCACTTGCCATGGAGAAAAGTTAGTACTCTAAATGATAAAATTAGATACAAATTACGTAAAGAAAAGCTTTAGTTTATAAAGACAATTAGCACTGAATACATTACAATAAAATGCGTATTAAGATTAAAGCAAATAAACGGGACGGGTTACCGAATTAAACTTTTTCGCTCCAATTTGCTAAACTAAATCATGTTGTGCTGCAGTTATTAATGAAACATTTTCTTGCGAAATAAGAATAAAATTATAACGCGCTTTCAGAAAACTTCGCCTAATGAAAACTCATCCCTGAAAGTAAATTTTCACATAGATTTTTTTTCCATAAGAAATTACTCATGCCATATGTGAGGGCCATTAATGGAATATTTGCTTATAAAATTAAAAAAAAGAAACCCGCCTGAGTAGTATTTTATAAAACTGTAAAAAAAAAAGAAAAAAGAAACTCACCTCCAAGAGCAAACTATTCTTTGTGGACATTCTCATAGAAGTCATTTCTGCAACATTATAAGAATTCTTAATAATTATTAAATTTCCAAATTATGCTATGCATAAGTGTCGGAAGTCTTGTACACTGAGAAAAATCCGTTCTCCGGACAGCGGTATATTGTATATGTATACAAATATTCGGTATTCTCTTGCTTACTACAGAAATCAGTAAGGAGCATACGTCATCCATATGCTACATAGGCACTGCCCTTAGATGTTATATCATGCCGTTGCAGGATGTCTGACCTCTAACAGTCCTCCTTATATTACACATACAGTATATATGTATGTTACTTTCGTCAGCTATATGTTATATACGTCCATTTGTATGTGAGATCCTGACCGCCTGCATTGTTTCATACGGAAAGTACGTATAGATGGAGCACTTATAAAAAGTGCGATTTAAGTTAAGGGAACTTTTAATTATTGTAATAACTTTTTTATTTCTTGAGAAATCACAATGATTTTAATATAATAAACAAATGATAACTGAAAAAAGAAGTAGTTTATTATTTGACGCTGCAGACACCCTTGCGGCCGATTTCTCGAAGCTTGTACCGGAACTTCCTGAAAAGCGCTTGCCCATTTCTTTATGCCACTTCTTTTGATTTCCAACCAGTTTTTTTTTTTTATTTTTGCATATCTTTCACATCTTTGATGAAAGTATGCTTTTAAGCTATTTCGTGTTTTACTAAAGCCCAAAAACGCTCAATGGATTGTCTGAGGAGCTTTTGGCGCGTTTTCGTTTTTGCCCACAAACTCGATACCAGCGTCAGTAAGCCCGTCGCGAACTTTTTTCCCATTATAAGAGGATGCCACAACGGAAAAAAAAATACATTGTCATATCCATTGAATTCTTCATATATCCATGGAATCAAAACCTTTTCAATGCACTCTTAACGGTCACCGTTGATTGTCTACTTTGAACAACAACAGGCGAAATTTTGCCGATTGCGGCGGTCGCTTGCCAGTCAAAAACTTTCTTGGATACCTGTCTTTAGGTTTGACAAACCTATTAGGACTAACTTGACGTTTACAAATGTACGATGCATACTTGAAACAAGTGCGAGCGCTAAGTTTTGGTAACAGTATGTTTCGTCATCCATGCTCGCATTCTTGTTCGCGAACTTCTTGTCGGAGAGTTTGCGGCAGTTGATCTTAGCGCGTTTCTTCTGTTCGTATATATAAAATGGTGCACTTTTACATGTTTCAACCTTAAATCCGTGTTCATTTTTGATCTTCCTTACACCGGATTCAGAAATTTGATATTTGCGTCCTAGAAACGGTTTGACAAGTTAAGATTCTTCTAATCGCACTTTTCACTTTTTGTGTACATTTTGAAATTGTGCGGCCAGATTTCTTCTTTCTTGATGCTTCACCAGTCTCCACATAATTTTACAACATTCTATGCACTGTACTGTAAGGATATTCACACTTAAAATGGTTTAAAGCATTCGAGCACTGGTTGTCGGAGAATTGGATAAGCTGCTCGCGGACAGCCTTGGTCTGTTCGGCTGTCATTCGCTTCCCGTTCATGTTTAAGCACTCATACTTAGTGTATACTTTTGAGATACTATGACGAGCAAAGGGTAAAACTTTCATTCAGATCGATCGAGTTGTTTTTGTTTTATGTATGTTTTTTGTCAACCTTAACTTAAATCGCACTCCTTACGAAAAGTATTATAAAACATGCATTTTCACTTATACGTTTGTTGTGCATTAAGTCCAAAAACTACAGGATGTACACATGTAACATACATTTTACGTACGTCACATACGATTTTTTTTCTCAGTGTAGCATGGCTTTTTCCGACTGTCTGTCGACAGGTATCAGAGCAAAAACGTAACAGATATCAAGATGTAGTTTTTCTTTGTTTTTTTCTTTTTTGAAATATATTTGAAATATATGCCAAGAATAAGTTATATCTCCTGCGTTAACTCTTCATTTCCGGTTTCAACGTTATCGCCATAGACCGAAAACGGTAGCAGCGAGAAGCGCTTTTTTGGAAACGATTCAGCGTCTCAAAGCAATGTAACATGACTATCTAAACACTCTACCAAATCCAGAAGTGGTTCAAATTTAATAATACTTCGTGTCTCAATACTATTTCCAGAGAACGAAAAAGGTAAGAGATATCGAGAGGCAGTTTTCTGCAATTGATTTTATTGTCTCAATAATAAGTTCTATTTTATTCATTAACCCTCCACTCAAGCGAGAAGTGGTCCAAATTAGCCATTTCCTGTTTCAACACTTATCGCCATAGAACAGAAATGGTAAGAAATAGCTTCAAGTGTTTTTTTGCAATCAATTCAATGTCTCAAGAGAACGTATCTTCACAACTTGCAACACTCTATTTAGATCAAAAAGAGTTGAAATTTACTACTATTTCTGATTTCATTACTGATTTCCGTAGAGCAAAAACGGTAAAAGATATTAAGATGCGTTTTTTTTTTTTAAATGATTTAACGTCTCAAGAATAGGTTTAACGTCCTATCTCCTCCATTAACCCTCTATCCAAACCGAAAGTTGTTCATGTTCTGGTTTCAACATTTAAGGTCATTGAACAAAAATACTACTAGATAGTGACAAACTGTTTTCTGTAATCGATTCAAGGTATCAAGGGAACAGGCCATCACAACCCGGAACACTCTACCGAAACCAGAAGTAGTTAAAAATGTATTACTACTTCCGGTTGCAATACTGATTTCCGCACATCAAAAACGGTAAGATATATCGAAATGCAGTGTTTTGTGCAATCGATTCAGCTTCCCAAGAATACGTTCTATCTTCTCCTTTAACCATTTATTCAATCCGGAATTGGTTCAAATTAACGATTTCTGGTTTCAACCTTTACCGTTATAAAAAAAAAAACAGTAAGGTACAGCGAGTAAATTGCTTTTTGATATGGATTAAACGTCTGAGGAACAGGTTCTACCTTTGAACTTATTAATCTATTACAACCAGTAGCCATAGATGTACTTTTTTCTTGTTTCAGTATTGAGTTTCCGTAGTTTGGAAGTCTACTGTAGTTTCACACTGTAAAAAAAAAAAAAAAAAAAAATTACGAAATATGAACAAAATTGCCTGAGTCATTTTTGAGAAAACCGTTTGAGAATTCACACCTAAGGATAATTTATTCCTCGTAGATTTTCCCAGGATAAATGAGTTATGCCATATTCTCAAGATATTAATGAAATGTTTATTTGTGACATATGAACAAGGAATCTATTTGTGACATATGAACTAATACGACCTAAGCGGTTTAAAATTTAGTTGAATACGTCGAATGGTATGGTCACCAGGCTAGTGCATACCAGGACGAACGGACGAATAGATGGACAGATGTTGAAAAACCACCTTTTTGATATATATCTATGGGCCATGAGACATGCAAATCCATTGAAATCTTGGATTCAATTTTTCACACGATCACCGGACTTTTTTTTTTCCTTTCGTAGCACGAAAGTAGAATAGTGTATGTTTGACTGTAGGATTTCCCCTGCGCTAAGAGTTATTATACTCCGCGTCACCTGAATGGAAACAGCTAGTAAGCTCGTAGTGAACTGTTATTAAACCTTCAGGGAAAATCTAATCATTCATAATTGATATTGTTCGTATTTGTGGACAATTGTGAATGATTAGATTCGTCACTGGAGGTTTGGCAACAGCGCACTTCAAGCTTATTGGCCGACACCATACGCCAATTCGGGTCACAGAGAGTATAAATCTTAAATAATTGCATTTCGAGCGGTGAAAGGGGAGATCGCGAAAACAATCGAATTCGAGATTTCAACTTGTTTATACGTTTCATAGACCATAGATGCCGAACAGTGATTTTTCGACGTCTATCTGTCTGTTAGTTCGGTCGTTTGTTCATTCGTTTGTCCTGATATACACTTGCCTAGAGGCTATGCCTTCAATGTATCTGAACCAAATTTTAATCAAAGTTTTCATGTGATTCTCCAGGAAGTTTTCGAATTTTCTTCACACCCCTAAAAATAAAAGTAGTTTACTGAAGAATGACAATTTTAATATAATGCAATTTTCTGAAAATCGGCTGCAACAATTTCGTTTATATTTTATATATAAATACGGTACAAGCCAAAATATACAGTCCTGAAACTCGTGCATCTCCAACACGTGATTACGTTTGTCGACGGGGCATAGCTCCAGCTGCACGTGTTCGCAGTAGTGAAAAGGAAGTTGTGTTGTACAGTTGTTGTTGGAAATGGGTCTCTTGACGGAGTAAAAAGTATTTCTAGTTGAGCATTATTACCGCTCATACGGAAGCGGCCATCAAGATGGACGAGTTTGAAAAAGGTGGCAGAACAATTCCGAGAGGAGTTTAATAAGACGGCACCAAGTAACAGTTTTACTGTCTATTGTTACGAAATTTCGCCGTTCTGATAGTGTGCTGTTTCAACGGAATGGGAAGTCTGGTCGACCAGTAACTGTTTCGAGAAATGAGAATCACACACGCGTTCTCCAGCAGGTGCTACATTCTCCCCAACGAAGTCTACGACGAACGGCCTTGAAACTGAACTTAAGCGGTATACCCGTTCGCCGATTGTTTAAGAACATAGGCGGATTTCCGTACAGGATACAGATTGTACAACGCTTGACAGAGCCAGATATGCGAGCCAGGATGGTGTCTCGTGGAACATTTTTGGCCATGGTGTACGAGGATCCAAATTTCTTGAAGAATGTGTGGTTCTACGACGAAAGTCACATACACTTCAGCGGCTACACAAATCGCCAGATAACTTGCTTCCTTGGTTTTGGGCGGGCAGATGTTATCGTCCGGAAACCACTACATAGTGCAGGTGTGACTATATGGTGTGCCATCACAGCACACGGTTTATTAAGCCCTATTTCGTTGAAGATGAGGAAGGCAATGCTCTTACCGTCAGCCAAGAACGCTACAGGGGTTTAGTGATCGAGCCATTTCTTCAGAATTTGAGAAGGTTCTGTCGTGCAAGAAACATTCAGATAAATAGACAGTGGTAGCAGCAAGACGGCGACCAGTCATACCGCTCGAGTATCTCTAGCTATGTTACAGGAAAATTTTCCAGGACGAATCATTTCACATGTTACTGACTTCGCATATCTGTCCCACTCCCCCGATCTTACACCACCTGATGCCTACTTGTGGGGATTGTTAAAGAAGAGTGTGTTCAGCTGTGAATATCCACCAAGAACTGTGCCTGCATTACGTGAGCAAATCATCTACATTTGCAGGCGTCTGCAGCAACCTTTGTTTCGGGATATGTTTGATAATCTGCGTGAACGATATAAACACTGTCTACAGCGAGGAGGTGCTCACTTTGAACACTTACATTACGCATACCGTGGTAAATCAACACGCTAATAGTGTGTATGTAAGTAGTGTGTATGTTAATTTCTTTTGAGAAGAAATAAACTCTCAGATGAAAATCATGTAATTTTGTTCATCTTGTCATTTTGGAGCATACTCTATTTCATAAATAACCCCATAGTGGGGTATAAATCTTTTCTCTGGGAAAAATAAAGAAGGTATGCTTTACTGTTGGGGTGGCTCCTTTTGGATGATTTTCTCAGAAACAATTCGAGAGATTTTGTTTATATTTCATATATATTTTCATAAATATGCATATATGAGCATGTTTCATATATGTTCATAAATATTTTTATTAATAACCTGAATATATGACATAACTCACTTGGCTTTTAAAAAAATCTGCGAAAAGTAGTTTATTCTTGAGGTGAGTTTTTGCGGACGATTTTCAAAACAGAAAAAAAAAACTATTCACACTATTTTGTTCATATTTTTTTAAAATAAACATTTAATCAATAATTTGACAATATGACATAACTCACTTGGCCCGAAGAAATCGACGAGAAGTAGTTTATTTTTAGGGGATGTTTTTTTTCGGATGATTTTCATAAAAAAAAATGCACTTATGCGATTCTGTTCATATTTCATAAGTAAATATCCTACGGATAACCTGATAGTATAGCATAACTGACTTTGCTTGAAAAATAGAGGAAGAGTAGTTTGTTCTTAGAGAAGGTTTTATCCGTACGATTTTCTCAAAAACGACTCAGGCAGTTTTATTCGAAATCCATAAATAAATATGTTATTAATATACCTATCTTGTTGCGTATATCACTTCTATGAGAATATCCAGAAGGGATAGTAAACTCTTGGAGTAATTATTTGACAGTTCTGTGAAATATGACGCACGCGATTTTGTTGATATCTTGTAAACAAATATTTCGTTGATAACGTTAGCATATGGCATAAGTCATTTTCTATGGAGGAAATATACAAAGAATAGTTAGAGGTAAGTTTTCTTTCTGTCAATTTTTCTGAGAATTTATTATTATTTTATCTGTATTTCACAAGAATATGTTTCATTAATGGTAACTACAGCATAAGATGATTTAGTTTAAGGAATTGGAGCGAGAAGGTTTAGTGCTGTGACCCGTACCTTTTTTTCTGCAGTATAATTTTTCAGACGGCGTACTCAGATGAAAATGATATCTGTCAATAATATTAAAAAAAAAAAAAAAACTCTACTACTCTTTGACAATTTCGAGTGTGTTTTGCTAATTTACCGTCATCAAAACTTCTTGCGACTAATTAACGTGTAAAATTATATTATACAAGGTGTTACAAAAATGTATCACAATATTTTGGAAACAGATTCCCCTCACATCAAAATAAGAAAAAAAAAATCATGTGGACTTTTGCTCAAAAGTGGATAGTTTCGGAGTTATAAAGTGCCGAAAACGTGAAATAAGCAAACTTTAAAACTTCATAACTCCACTATTATGGGACCTATCGTATTCGGGTCAAGACATCACTGAGGAAATGGTATGTGAATTATCTAAATATCCATGTTTAAGAATGCTCCAGTACTTACACACCAATTTTTAGAGAGGTAGGTGGAGAGTGATCAAATACTCCCAAACAGCCTCTCTAAAAATGATTGTGCAAGTACCGGAGGTTCTGAAAGATGGATATTTGGATAGTTCACATACCAGTTCCTCAGTGATATCTGGACTCGACTACGATAGGTCCTATAATGTGGAACTATGGACCTTTTAAAGTTCAGTTTTTCACGTTTACGGCACTCTGTAACTACGAAACTATGCACTTCCAACCACAGGTTCATATAAACGATTTTTTTCTTCTTATTTTGATGTGATGAATCTGTTCCCGAAATATTTGACAAATTTTTGTAACACCCTGTATAACATTTACGTAGGGTAACTTATTTAATATGGAGTTGTGTAGTTGTCATTTTTCAAAGTAATTTCAAAATTTTCCGTCTGCACTCCTTTATAGACTTTGCATAATAGGTCACTTTGTACTTATACACTTTTTACTTCTCATTTAGGGACCGCGGTGGCCCAGGGGTAGAGCGTTCACCACTGATGCATGGGGTCCTTGGTTCGAACCCAGCTCGCATCAAGTAAATTTTTGTGGTGGACAAACACCGTGTACGTGGGTTTTCTCGGGGTTCTCTCGTTTCCTCCCACTTTCTTCATTCCACTATTTCATTCATTTCTCATCACTACCGTCCCTTTAGCCTAGCCGGCATAAACGTGGGACGTAAAACTGAAAGATTGCGTTTTCATTTCTCATTTAGTTAATTTTGATTAAGCTAGGATTACTTTTCCCCAGATTTTATCTGCTGTACATGAAATATATTATGTCATCAGGGCAATTGGGATTTGTTTATTACACGTGAGTAGTTGTTTGCGTGAGGCAATGACACACTATGAATTGAAATTCAATACAATAAAAGAATAATAACAATAAATAAGACTCAAACATCGATCCTTGCGGAATGCCATCTACTGTCGCATTGTAGGAACGATATATTTGTCTGGTTCAGTACGGATCAACTATGAGAAAACCATCGGAAGGTTTCGTTGCTAAATATAATTGGTGAACTGTTTCCTACAAGAACTTTATGTGACACAATTATTCATAATCTGATTCGTTCAAATAGTTACGTTTCGTGACTGGCTAATGGTTTAAAAAAGGAAAAAGAAAACAGAAAATACCTTTCTGTAGAAACAATCAGTATGTTGTTCGTTGTTTCTCTATTGACTATGTTGCAAGAGTGCTCGTTTCTACTGTTACTATGCGTATTGTGATGGGAAAATGCTGCTTAGTGGTTGCTCGCCTATCTATGTTTACATCAACTAACAGTTAAAAGCCAGAAAAAATAAAATGACGCCAGAAAAACAAAGTGCAAGTACTCAGTGTAGAAATAGTGAGTTTCTACCTTCGAGCCTTGGACCAAGAAACGTTCCAGCTCAATGCTGGACATGTGAGAATAAGTCTCCAAGCATGGCGGCAAGTAATTTAATTTCTTTTGTTGTTGTTGTTGTTTTATTATTGTTATTATTATTATTATTATTATTATTATTATTATTATTATTATTATTATCATTATTATTATTATTACTCAGTGTTGAAAGTGGAAAAATAGCAGAGGCGGTATGTTTTATTACGATTTTCACTCGACATACCGGCTATCTAAATGTTGAAATACAATAAGGGTATGTTGCCTAAAACATTGCATTTCTATTTACATAATGACTGAAAACCGCTGGAGAGCTTCTCTTTAGTTAGGGGGGGGAGGGCATGGAGAGACTTTGATCCCTCGTCAACAGTTTTGTGAAAAAAACAAATTAACAAATATTCCTATATGTTGTATTCTAGATAATTATACGCGAAAAAGCTCAAGAATCTAGTTTTATATTAACAATTTCCTGCGGTAAGGCTCCCGAACTTCCCACTTGACTGAAGGGTATTCCAAACCCCAGAAGAATCGTCCCCACAGCAGACAACCCCTAAATTCGCTTATGTTCAAAACACGACGTTTATATGAATTGAGACAAAAAGACGCACACATACTACCAAAGAAAGAATTCAATGTGGCACATCATAATATAAACTAGATGAACTTCTTTGAAGACACCTCATTTTAAAAACGAAATGTAGGAAAAAGATACCCAAAATGTCGATTTTATCAAACTTGGAAATTATTTCTGAGTAAGAAAAAAAATCTTTTTACATGTAAAGCTATTTGTCAATTATTGTGTATAAAAATGGATTTATCAAAAGTATTTAGCATCTTCTCTCCAGGGACGGTATGTCTTGATCACTAAAAAACCAGAGGCGGTATGCCTTCATCACTGAAAAACCAGAGGCGGGATGGCATACCACCACATACCGTCTCACTTCGAACACTGCTACTACTTCTTGGTAGTAGAGTAGCTTGCAGACTCGAAGAAAAAGATATTTTCCATCAGAACATAGTTTGGCAACATAGCACTCACTCAAGGTAAGAACTTTACAAGAAACTACAAGATAGGTGAGGCGTATTGGTTTGATTATGGCTATATATATATATATATATATATATATATATATATATATATATATATATTTGCCTTCCAAACTGTAAAATGAGCTGTGTCTTGCCTTCAGTATCCCTTCCTCTCTACCCCTGGTTGTGCTTGCGAAAATGTTTGTTTTCCATGTTTCGCATTGGATTTTGTATCCTCGTCGCCAAAAGTGCCTTTACATCGCCGTGACGGGTATGTGACGGCGCAGTACACCAAGGAAGGGATGGTTGCATAAGAAATTGTGATTAATTTTGAAGAGTTTTTATTTTGACTAGGGAAATAACGTAGGTATAGGGAGTAAAGGCACAGATTTGAACCGTCAGTACACTGCCATCTCTGAAAAGATTCGTATTCTCAGTTTTTCAATTTATTGTCTTATATGTTAAATTAATAACTGCTAACAATTGCTACTAGCGCTTTTTACTCTTCAGAAATTTCCTACGACATGTTCGCAAGACACTTTTCTAAGTCCTAAATTTGTGCGTGAATTATTTCATTCGCTTCACTGACCTTATTTGAGAATGGAATCTAATTACACTGAGCGTGAATATGTTTCGCTGTCGTCAAGCAAGGGCCGTAATAAACATAAATAAGGTTCTTATTATTAAATAAAACACAGAAGTATTTATTGTATGTATAGCACAATATAATACAGTAACTAAGCAACATGATAATCACTAACACCAGCAGAAGTTTTTCCAACGGGAGGGGGGAGGCAAAAGGCCCATATAGAGTTTTTCGATTTATTGCCCTATATATATTGTTTGAATTCATAACATTTATAATTGGTAGCATATATCTTCTTACGTTTTAAAATCGCCGCTGTAGCCTATTAGTCAGAACATTCATCTCCAGACACGATGTAGAGAGAAGAGAAAGAAAGAGATATGACCAGTAGCGTAACTAATTTTACTGCGCCAGGGATCGATTAATAATCAATTTACTCATACCCGCCGCCTGCCCCAGGAATTTCAGCTGCTGTGTTATATATATGGTTCTATGTCAAAAGGGCCAGACAAAAGGGCGAGGAAAGGGCTCAAGGCAAAACGGGCCCACGTCAAAAGGGCCCTGCGTCAAATAGACCCGTGTCAAAACGAGACCCGCTACAAAAGAGCCCGAGTCAAAAGGGACCTGGTCGAAAGATCTCCGCAACAAAAGTGAACGAGTCAAAACGGCCCCGCGTCAAATGGATCCGGCTCAAAAGGGTCCTGCGACAAAAAAGACCCGAGTCAAAAGGGTCCTGCGTCAAACTTTCCCGATTAAAAATGGCCCCGCGTGAAAAGAGCCCAGGTCAAAAGGTATCCGGTCAAAAGAACCCCGGTAAATGGCCACCCGTGACAAAAGGCTCCGCCTAAAAACGGCCCCGGGTCATGAGATCTTCACGACAAAAGGCCCTGTGCCAAAAGGGCCCGAGTCCAAACTGCCCCGCGTCAAAGGGAGCCGGGTCAAAGGGCCCGCAACAAAGTGGCCCTGGGTCAAAAGAGGCCCGGTCAAGAGGGCCTACTCAAAAGGGCCCGAGTGAGAACGGCTCCGCGTCAAAAAGGCTTGGGTCAAAATGTTTCCGCGACAAAAGGCACGAGTCAAAACAACCCCTGGTCAAAATGATCCGGCTCAAAAGGTCTCGAGTTTAAAGGGCACTGCGTCAAAAGAGCCCGGGTCAAATGGACCCCGCCTCAAAATATCCCGTTTCAAAACAGCCCAGCGTGAAAAAGGCCTTGGTCCAATGTTCTCCGCGACAAAATGACCAGATTGTAAAGGGCCCCGTGTTAAGAGGGGTAGAGTCAAAAAGGCCGTACGTCAAATGGACCGTACCAAAATTGGTACCTTACAAAAAGGCGCGAGTCAAAAAGGCTCGGGTCAGAAGGTCCCGCGACAAAAAGACCCGAGTAAAAACGGCTGTGCGTGAAAAGAGCCCTGGTCAAAAGGGCCCGGATAAATGGACTCCACGACAAAAGTGCCTGAGTTTAAACGGCTCGGGGTCAAAAGATCTCGACGACCAAAGGGCTCGAGTCTAAAGGGCCCGGGTGAAAGGGTCTCCGCGAAAAAAGAGCCCCCGTTTAAACGGCCCCCATCGAAAGGGCCCGGGTCAAAAGGACCCTAGTTAAAAGGGCCCTGCGTCAAAAGATCCCGAGTCAAAAGGAATCCGACTCAAAAGGGCCTTATGTCAAATGGACCCATGTCAAAACGGGCCCCGCTACAAGAAGGCCTTAGCCAAAAGGTCCGGGTCAAAAGTCTCCGCAACAAAAGTGTCCGAGTTAAACCGGCCCTGCGTCAAAGGGTCCCGGGTGAAAAGGGTCCTGCGAGAAAAAAGACAAGAGTCAAAAGGGCCGGGCCCTGCGTCAAAAGGGCCCGAGTAGAAACGGCCCCGAGTTACAAGAGCGCAGGTCAAAAGGGCTCGGGTAAAATGGCCTCACGACAAAAGGCCCTGAGTAGAAACGGCCCCGCGTCAAAATTGCCGGGGTCAAAAGGGCTCGAGTTAAAAGGGCCCTGCGTCAAAAGAGCCAGGGTCAAAAGGGCCCCGCCTCAAAAGGGCCTGAGTGAAAACGGCCCCGCGTGGAAAAGGTCCGGGTGAAAGGGCCCCGCGACAAAAAGACACGAGTCAAAAGGGTCCAGTGTCAAAATTGCCCGGTAAATACGGTCCACGTGTAAAAAGCCTGAGATGAAAGCAACAGTGGAAATCAGGCATGCACAAGGGGAAAGTATCCCCTTAGTAAGTTGAAGTGTTTGTGCAAGAGAAGGAAAAATATCTGTAGTTATTAGTAACAAATGGGAAATTTGAATGGTGAAATTAGTTTTGTTTGGCTGTTGATTGTTCTGCAACAATCGCTATTGCTTAAGTCGTTCTCGATTAAAGTTTGTTTGCACTTCCGACTGTCTGAGTTTGTATTCTTGATACATAGCCTAATCAAACTCTATCTATTATTGACTTTCCCCTTAGTTCTAAAATTTCATTTCTACCTCTGGATCAAAGTATAGAATGAAAAATATTCTGTGGAAAAGATTAGTATAATGTTGCTGTGAGAAGACATATGTGGATCTGTATACAGGTCATTGGGACAGAACAATAATAACGACATGCGTAGACGCACTGATTTGGAGTGGATGTTTCCTTCTGAGTACTCATATCTTTATAGGGAATATATACTTGACACAGCGTACCATTTAAATCTGCGCAGTACGTGAATTCCGCCATATTGCATATCACACAACATTGTTTTAAATGTAAAAGGTTATGATTTTACACTTCAACCTAGGCTTGAATATTCTCCCAAATGAGAATATGAACTCATTTTTTACACATCATCTGTTTGGGACAGGGAATGCTATGTTTGACATATGTATCTAATAGAAAAAATGTATTGTGACAGGGCAGTAACAAAGAGACGCATGAACGGAGTAAACGAAAATGTTACAATTTGGCATTGGTGTAGAAACAGCGTTAAATGATTTAGTGTACATCATGGCAGCCATCTTGAATTCCGTATATTGTATACCACACAGTGTGTAATATCAATAAAACGGAGAAGTTACTCATTATTCCCTAATTTGTAGTAGTTACTCGCATTGGTATCAATAAAAAGAGAACTGAGCACTACTCGTCTCGGCTGACCTCGGAGAAGCCCCGCCCTTCTGGAGAAAACACACCTCTATTCTCGAGCCGAGTAACTATTTCGCGTTTGATATCAATAAAAATCAAAGACTCCTCTGTGATGCTAGTAACCTCTCCAAATTTGTGGAGCAAGCTAAATAGGTGACTCCGTGCGAAATATGGCAGAGAATATGATTGTTTTGCTACGTAGAAAAAATTATAAACTGCATAGGAATGTTAGAAATGGAGATTACAAAAAGCATTATAAGTTTATGAAAGAAAATGTAGAGTGGTTAGCACATTTTTTAAGGAGAATCAACCGAAATTCGGGGTGGTGCACTACGTAATGATGAAAAGATGCGGGTTTTCTTCAAGGGCGCCGATCCTGTGGGGGCCAGGGAGCCCGGGCCCCCGAAGCTCATGTGAGCCCCCCTATTGTATTTATGAATATACAATATTTGGCATAATTAGAGTGCAATTTGTCTTAAAATCCTGATATATATACCTTCTGCATCTGAATGCCCCCCCCCCCAAATTTACAGAGAAATCGGTGCCCTTGGTTTTCTTGCGTTACGTGAGTGATCCGGGATTCCAGGTCGGAATGTCAGGGGATTCTGGTGTGGCTCAAAGTACTGTGTCTATGACTACCTGAAAATGGATTGTTTCCGGAAGTGTGCGTAATATGCAAACAGCAAAGGCAGAGTGGCAAGAACAATATACATTTCCTGGTGCTATCGGAGCACTTGACTATACACAAAAGGCATTAAAGAAACCTAGTATTTTGGAGAGTAATACGTTAATAGGAAGAGCTATTTCGTGGCTAAGCGGTTAGCGTACATGCCTTTGGCATAGGAGACCCGCGTTCGATTCCCGGCAGGAGCTCATGTGGTTCGGATTCCACGTTAATCAGTGGGTTCCGTCTCATATAGGCACGCTACTGAAAAGGACGTTAAACTAATAATCAACTCAATTCAACGTTGATAGAAAGGGTGTATACATGAGAATGTATTTGTTTATGTCAAGGCGAAAGGGGACAGGTATGGTGTGGAAAACGCAATCAGATGGACGTGCTTTATGACGTGAGTGGCTAGACTTTTTTAAAAAGAAAACAAAGGAGTCAAGTGTCTGATTTCGTTCTTGAAGCCAAACAATCTACAAAGACCTTGGACAACACGTGATATGCGCTTGTCGTGTTAATCTTGATATTGCTGGATTCGAATCAACATCCATCAGCTCAAATAGGTTCATTCCCATGGTTTCAGTATTACTTTCTTCTATCCCGTTTTTTTCTTCTTTTTTATTTTTGTTTTATTCTCGCTCGAATATTAAAGATTCTCTTTTGAATTTGTATCTCAGTCGTAGATGTATTTGGTATTTCGTTGCATTTCACTGTAATTACCTTCAAAGTTTCGGCTTTTCTTCGTTTACTTTCTGGTAGCTGTGACTTTGAAAGTACCATTGGGAACTCTTTTATAATACAAATGCACTTTGACTGAAACTGTTGTTGCTACCTGCCCGTTCCATGGCGTTTAGGATACTACGCCATAGGTTAAAAACAACGAAATTACCGCGCACGGATGGAAGAAATGAGTAATCACTTCTTTTATTGATACGACTCACTACTACGCGCAGAAGAAACGCGAGTGAACGTTCATAAATCTGGAGCAGTCTAGACGTGAGTAGTGGCTGGTTTTATTGATACGAAATTGAGGGAGGAGATTACTCCAGCTGTAGTTACTCCGATTCTCGAGCAGGACTTCTCAGGAGTAGTTACTTATTTTTATTGATATCACCCAGTATTTAGAAATAGATAGAGGTAGATGCGTGTCACATAAATTGATGCTAGAATCTTCCTACAAATTACCTTCATTGTCCGTTTCAAAAGCATCGGAGTCTACATTACTTATTATTTCCGTAATCCTTCGGGCGCGAAAATACACAACTATCATAACCACGAGTTGTCCCGGTGTTATTCATACCCAAAGGTTAACTAAAAAGACGAAGTGAATCCTAAGTAATTACAAGAAGGGTATTCAAAAGCCATACACACTTCCACTGGCTAATAGAAAAAGGAGAACAAAAATAGCTACATGTTTTTTTCCTTCTCAGTACTCATATCTTTATAGGGAATATATTCTTGAAAAACATAATTTAAATCTACGCAGTACGTGACCCGTACCCACGAATGTGACAAATATTCGTGAAAAGTAAACAGAAGGGAGTAGTTTTATGTTGCTGTTGTTTCCTTCTGTCGCAGGAACTGACCTTGGTAGGTGCGAGGCAACCAAGACCAAAGTTGTCTCCCTGACTGAACGCCTTGTAACAAGAGAGCAACTATAGTTGTCCATGGGTCTCACGTCTCATAGTTCTACGTATTTGCAGCTATACAGCGAGCTGTGTGCGCTCTGTGTCACTCTATGTCCCCCAGCTGTGGCTATTTGCGAAAATATTGTTTGATTTTCATTGGGGTAAGGCAAGACAATGTCAAGAGAAGCCCTTCACCGTAGCGAGTGACGTCACACAAAGTAGTGATAGGCAGGCGCACAATGTGCTGAGTGGAGACACCTAGCTCAACACGAGAGTTTTTTTTTAAAAAGAAACAAGCCGTTTTACAGACATTTTTGTAAATCATGATATATATACAGGATGTTTCAAAACAACACCGACAAAGTTTGGAAGGTGATTCCTGACACCAAGATAAGACAAAAAGTATAGACCAACCTAGGTGCATAAATGCTTCCTTTCGGAGTTATAGGCTGTCGAAAACATGAAAAAATGAACTTTAATGGTCCATAGCCCCAAACCTATGGGACCTAGTCGGGTCAAGACTTCACTTAGGAACTAGGTGTACTCTTTCCAAAAATACATGTTTCAGAATCGTGCGGTACTTCCGCAACAAATTTTATAAAAGGAATTTGGCTACGGGCATATAATTTGAAACACTCACCAACAACCTCTATAAAAAATGTCGTGGAAGTACCGCAGGATTCTGAAACATGGATATTTGGATAGTGCACATATTAGATCCTAAGTTAAGTCTTGACCCGATTACGGTAGGTCCCATAGTTTTGGACCTTTATATTTCATTTTTTCGCGTTTTCGGCAGTCTATAACTCAAAGGAAGCATTTGTGCACACAGGTTGGTCTATACTTTTTGTCTTATCTTAGTGTCAGGAATCAGCTCCCGAACGTTCTCGGTGTTGTTTTGAAACACCATGTATATAGTAATTTTGAATGATACGCACTAAGTGCTAAGAAGATATATATATATATATATATATATATATATATATATATATATATATATATATATATATATATATATAAGTATCAGTGATTAACGCGGACTTTAGTAAGATTGTGGCTTAAGTCAATAAAAATTACATGATGTAACCAATACTTTTAACAATTAGCGCGAACAGCGCCAAATCATCATACTGGATTTGAGTGTAGAACTGAAAAGAAAGAAAAAATCATTCTCGTTGGAGTACTTTGACAGAATCCACATATTTGGATGTTCGTAATTATTACATAATGTGGAATTATATATACAAAGTTGTCACATTATATTGACACTTTTTTTGTCTTTACACTGTGGAGTATGCAACGGAAGTTTTGGGATTAAACTTCTCGTATAAATAAATATGTATTATGTTAGGATATATATTCAAAACACACACTTTGTATTTCATTATTGAACTTACTGTAAAATGAACTTCTAACTTTATTATATACAGTATGTTACCTGTCTTTCTTTTCCGTCTTACTCTTATAAGTTCTCCTAGTAGAAGTTGCATACGCAGGATTCGTTCGCGATGCCCTTCCACTTTTCATGCCCTAACACGTTTGTGATACCCCCAATGAAATGAAATGAAATCTTTGAGTTTTACGTCCCACGCTTATGCCGGTTAGGCTAAAGGAGACTGTGGTGATGAATAATGAATGAAATGGTGGAATGAAGAAAGCGGGAGGAAACGGGAGCCACTGCGCCCCCAATCAGGAAAAGGAATCACAGACCAGTGTTGGGCAAAATCAATTGAAATCAATTGCAATTGATCAATCAATTTAAAGTAATTGCTCTGAAAATTAATTGCAATTGATTTTAATTGCTAATGATTTCAATTTGTAATTGACAATTAATTTCAATTGCAATTGAATTCAATCATAAAATTTGCAATTAAATTTTCGTCAATTGTTAATTGTTAATTGGTCACCAGGCAATTGAAACTTTTTAATTGTTAATTGTCAATTGCAAAGGGTGCAATTGAAACATTTAATTGTTAATTGCAATGGGCAATTGAAACTTGTTTTGTTAATTGTAATTGTTAATTGCAATTGAACTCAGCAATTAAAACTGAAGATAAGAAATATGTGTGTATATTGTGTTGTCCACTTGTTCCTGTTTTACATATTTCAAATAAAGTACTTATAAGAAATGCTGGATAACTACTATCCCTTCGCCCCCCTGGGAAGAAAGCCGTAAAACTAAGAATTTTTTAAAATATATTATGTTTATGGTTCTATCCCCCTCGAAAGAACTCTATATGCCCGTCATGCATACAATAGGAATGGGCACGAGCGAGCTCGACCGAGTTTTCTTTAAAACTCGACTTGACTCGAAGCAGACATCTTTGAGCTCGACTCGAGAACTGGGCTAGAAACATTTCCCCCAACTCGACTCGAATTCGGATCGAGTTTCCAGTCGAGTCGAGCCAATTCGAGCTAAATCCTTTGTGTAGTTCCAAGTACTACTATCTTCAAGTATTCTACATAGACAATATAACTATCAATGATACTACTAGTACTACTATAACTCATTATTATTATAACAACGTGTACCTGTATAAACATGGAATATAGGCGGCTTTTATCTCAATACTAAAAATTAGTTGACTGTCGATCTCGGTCGTCAAGAAATCTTCAGGAGGCAAGGACATCGGTCACGAGGTTCTAGGTTTGAGTTCAGGATGAGCAACTATTCGGACTGAGCCTAAAATTGTTAAAAGTTATAGGACTCCAGTCAAAAATGTTCAAAATTGCTCGACCCGGGTTTAGAGTTGTCAACGACTCAAGCGGCTCGCTCACAGCTCATTCACTTATCGAGCCGAACCGAGAAGTGAGCCGAGCCAACAGATCATCCAACCGAGCCAGCTCGAGCCGATGGCTCACACAAGCCGAACCGAACCGAGCTGATTGCTTACCCCAACCGAGCCGGTTCGAACCATCAGCTCATTTAAGCTGACTCGAACCCAGCCTATGGACTCGTTTCAACCGAGCCGAGTCGATGACTCGTTTCTACCGAGCCGGTTCAAGCCATTGGCTCAATTGAGCCCAGTCGATGGGTCATCCCAACCAAGCCAGCTCAAGCTGTACGCTCAGTTGAACCGAGCCGAGCCGGTTGACATCACTATCCCGGTTGGGCTTCTAATTTGGCTAAAAAATTGAACCGTGCAGTTCTCAGCCTTGATGGTAAGAACTACAAAAAAATTAAATGAAATCTTTAGTTTTACGTCCCACGGTTATGCCGGTTAGGCTAAAGGAGACGGTGATGATGGGAAATGAATGAAATTATGTAATGAAGAAAGTGGTAGGAAAGGGAAGAACCCCGAGAAAACCCGCGAGCACGGTGTTTGTCCACCACAAAGTCCTCACGGCGCGAGCTGGGATCGAACCAGGGATCTCAAGCACCGGAGGTGAACGCTGAGCCACCACGCCCCCTGGTAAGAACTACAGTATATACTTAGGTCTATATTGGTGCTCACCGCGTCATTAACTTGTTCCGCGACCAACGAATTTCGAGGTACTTTGTTTTGCATCTTTTGTGCGAGTTTTGTGTCGCTTTATGCGCTTATTCCCACATTTTGTGCATCACCGCAAGTGGGTCAAAATGGGCCTACAAAGATGGCGGAACAAGTTATTGCTGTTCTGCCACCAATGAATTTCGAGTTCGTTTCCTTCACATCGTTTTGTGCCGTTTTGTGCGTCTACTTCCACGTTTTGTGCGTCATGGGAAGTGGGTTAAAATGAGTCCCCGTATTTTCACGTTTTGTGCGTCACCGGAAGTGGGTCAAAATGGGCTTCCAAGATGAGACGAAAATGATCAAGAGTTCCGCCACTATCGAAATTCGAGGTCGTTAATTTTACATCGCGTAACCTTTTGTGCGTCTAATTCGACGTTTTGTACGTCACTGAAAGACGGTCAAAATTTGCCTCAAAGGTGGGACGAAAATGACCCACTGCTCCGCCACTACCGAATTTCGAGGTCCTTCCTTTCGCATCATTTGTGCCTTTTTTGAAAGCTTTCTGCGCCTATTTCTCGTCTTGTGCATCACCCGGAGTGAGTTAAACGGGCCTTTAAAGTGGGAGTTAAATGGCTCATTGTTCCGCCACTATCGAATTTCGGGGTTGGTTCTTTCGCATCTTTTAGCGCCTGTTTTGTACGTTTAGTGCGTCGCCGGAAGTACGTCAAAATTGACCTACGAATATAATGAAATAAGTTAATGTTGTTCCGCTACAAACGAATTTGGAGGACGTTTCCTTGACATGGTTTAATGTGTATTTTGTACCGTTCTGTTCGCCTACTTCCACGTTTTGAGCATCACCAGAAATGCGTCAAAATGGTCCATCAAGGTGTGAGGAAATAGAGCCATTGTTCCGCCACTATCGAATTTGGAGGTCGTTTCTTTCGCATCGTATAGTGCCTGCTTTGTACCGTTTTGTGCTCCTGTTTCCACTTTAGTGTGACAACGAAAATGGGTCAAAATGGTCTACAAGTATAGCGGAATAACTTAATGCTGTTCCGTCACCATCGAATGTCGAGGTCGTTTCCTTCACATTTTTATGCATGATTTGTGTCGCTTTGTACATCAGTGCAAGTGGGTCAAAATGGACCTAGAAAGTGGAATGAATGTCTTTTTCTGCCATATTTGTAGGTCGTCTTTGACCCACTTTCGTTGGCGCACAAAACGTGAAAATATGAGCAGAAACGGTAAATACATGCACTAAACAATGCGAAAAAAGCGACCTCGAAATTCGATTTTGGTGAGAGAGTGGGTCATTTTTCTTCTCACATTGAATGCCCATTTTGACACACTACCATTGATTTACAAAACGTGGACATAGGCTTACAAAACGGTAGAAAACACGCACAAGACGATGTGAAGGAAATGACCTCGAAATCGTTCCTGACGGAACAGCATTAACTTGTTCCGCCATATTTGTAGAATAACATTGAGCCATTTCCGGTGACGCAGCAAACTAGGAAATAGGCGCACAAAGCGACACAAAAATGGAAATTTAGCTTAATTACATGGAAATTTTAAGTTTGTAAGCTTAATTATATGGAAAATAATATACATTTTTCCTTTACATTTGTCTACTTTACGTTGATTTGGAACATCCAAATTTTATTCTTTTTTTCCACTGAAAAGTGTCTATAATTCAACAAGGAAATAATTATGTATTATAATTATAATAATTATCTATATAATTGAATTCATTGTAATTTGGTTCATAAAAAACACTTTACCATTTCGCACTAGCTGTTATGTCCGTTCTTCGCACGGATCAGATAAAATATCAATGTAAACACTCTGAACAACGGGAGAACAATTAATAAACATTTCTAAAATTGGACATATTTTGTGTATCCAACAACGTACATGTGTTTTCATTGGGAAGACCGATGGGGGCTGAATTTGAACGTAAACACTATCGGCGGTGTCCCTATACATCTGAGCAACCCCGATACTAGCTGGAATCGATAAATATGGATTCGACACAAATATTGGTCATTTACTGCGACATTTACATGTCCCGGTGAACGCCCCCTCAGACCCCCTTGGTTCGAGTTGTGAAAAAAAACCTCTGGCCCCCAACCAATACCGCGAAAACTATGAATGTGACACTAACAACTGCCATTTTCTACTACTTTTTACATATCCCGGTAAAAGCCCCTATGATCATCTGGTTCCAATTTTGAAAAAACAACGCCTCTGGTCCGCAGCCGATGGGGGCTGTATTTGGAAGTCAACGCCTGTGGAAGTATCACCATTCATCTCAGCGACAGCGAAAGCTATGGATTTGACACTAATATCGGTAATTTTCCATTATTTTTACATGTCTCGTAATCCCCACCTCCGCTGACTCCCGGCCCGCATACAATGGTGGCTAAATTTGGAAAAAAAATCGCTAATGAAAGTATCACCATTGATCTCAGCGACCACGAAAACTACGGATTTGACATCGGTCATTGTGGATTATTTTTACTTGTCTCGTGATCCCTTTATAATGCCCCCGTCCCTTAGCTGATGAGGCTAAATGTGAAAGTAAACGCGGTTTTAAGTTTCACCATTAAGCCCAGCGACCCCGAAAACTATGGATTTGACATTAATATCGGTCATTTTCGATTATTTTACATGTCTCAGAATTCCCCCCTCTGGTGACCAAAGGCCAGCATACAACGGTGGATGAATTTGACTCATCGCTAATGGTAGTGTCACCATTGATATCAGCAACCGCGAAAACTATGGATTTGACACTAATATCGGTCATTTTGGATTACTTTTACGTTTCGGTATCCCCCTCCCCGCTGACTCACGGCCCGCAGCTGAATAGGGAGAATTTGGAAGTTAATGCGATCGGAGTTGCACCATTGATCTCAGCGACCGCGAAAACTATGAAATCGACACTGATATCGGTCATTTTCTAGTACGTTTACATGTCCCGGTAGACGCCCCCCTGAGACCCCCTGGTTCAAATTTTGTCAAAAACGCTTTCCCTTGGTGTGGGACCTGGACCAAGGTATATTTGATCAAAATTTGGTAACTCTCGGCCGTCAACTTCTCTGGTCCCCAGGCCGGTCCCGGTGAACGTCCCCCTGAGATCCCTTAGT
This sequence comes from Thermobia domestica, assembly GCF_964235325.1. Lineage (NCBI taxonomy): Eukaryota > Metazoa > Arthropoda > Insecta > Zygentoma > Lepismatidae > Thermobia > Thermobia domestica. The sequence continues at coordinate 39,277,183 of NC_137459.1, read as the reverse complement.
TCGAAATTAGAATAAAAGCTCTTCGTCTTGATCTGGGGCTCTAGACTAAGCTACCCCTGACCAAATTTTGAAAAGTTTCGGTCCACTCGTCTGGTCCCTTTTGACACGGATACTTTTTCACTAGGACCTATTTTACGTGGGGCACTTTCGACTCGAACCCTATTGACGCGCGCCCATTTTGACTCCGGCCCTTTTGATCAGGGCTTCTTTGACGTGGGCTTTCTTGTCACCAAGTATGGGTTCTTTTGACCAGGAACCATTTTAATTTGGACTCTTTTGACTCAGGTCCTTTGGTCGCCGAGCCCTTTTGACACCAGTCCTTTAGACGCGGGGCCGTTTTTGACTCGGGCAGTTTTGTCGTGGGGCACTTTTGACTCGGGCATTTCGGTCCTCGCCCTTTTGTCCGTGCTCTTCTGACATAGAATATTCAACAGCTGAAATGCGTGGGGGCATGGGAAAGGTATGAGTAAATAGATGATCAACGATACAGAGAGCAGTAAAATTTGTTACGCAACTGGTCATATCTCTCTCCTTCTCGTGATTTGCACTCCTGATCTCAGGCTTTTGAGCCGTGAAATTGTATTTACCGGCCCTTTTGTCGCTGGGCCTTTTTGACAGGGACCTTTTTGACGCAGGGCTTCTTTGATTCGGCCTCTTTTAACGCGGGGCTTTTTTGACTCGGGGCTTTTTGTCGTGGGGCCATTTGAGTAGGGCTATTTTGACTCGGAACCGTCTTAAGCCGTGCCCTTTTGAGGTGTCATTTTTTACTCGGGCATTTTTGAGATAGGGCCTTTTTGTCGCGTCGAACTTTTGATTCGGGCACTTTTGGCATTGGGTCTCTTTTGACTCGAACCCTTTTGTCGCCGGTCTCTTTTTACTCAGGCATTTCTGTCTTCGCCCTTTTGTTCGTGCCCTTCAGACAGAGCTTTCTCTCTCTCTCTCTCTCTCTCTCTCTCTCTCTCTCTCTATCTATCTATCTATCTATCTATCTATATATATATATATATATATATATATATATATATATATATATATTGACAATCCGTTCAATTCGTGCCTAAATTTGGGGATGCAAAATTGAATTGAGCAGATCACCCTCCACTCACCATCTAGAATGAGTGGGCTAATATCTGATTCATATGCGAGAGGTTTCAAATTTAGCACATAACAATTGGGATTGAGTCGTAATGATAACACATCAATTTCAATGATTAAACAACAACTGTATTTCTTATTAAAAGAATGTAACTAGTGTGAATGTTGTGAATTAGGACGGATATTTGGAAACTTTGCCAGACGAGTAGTGCGTATCGAGCATTGAGCAATTGGATCCTGAATTGGAGTAACACATACCTTTCTGTTTTCTTCAAGCGACGTTCTCTGATGACCTCCGGTGTTGATATGTTGATTTCAGTATCGCCAGGTTGGTACTGCTATGGACAGGCGTTGCTGGTCTATTGATGAGTTGCATTGAATATGGCCTCTCTATCAATGCTCCAGATGAACTAACGTTGGCTGTTAGTCTTTCCTAAATCGGATCACCGATGTTGTTATTGAATTCTTACGGTGAATCACATTCGATCTTTTATAACAATAAACTCAAACTACTTCGACGAAAACGTAGAACTTCCATCAAAAGCACGATGACTTCTCTCCCAAAAGCACGATCACTTCTCCCAAGAGCACGATCAATTCTCTCAAGAGCACTATCAATTCTCTCAAGAGCACGATCAATTCTCCCCCAAAGACCTCCTGTCTCTCGGTTTTGTTCGGATCTTGATTTCCGGAATTCTGCGGCGTCGTCTGCTGTCAGGCAAGTGTGACCTCCTTTCATTCGGAAAACAAATTCTTTCCTCGTGTCAAGACTCAAAAACTGCAACACTCGACACGCTCTGATTTCCCGATTCTAGGCAATTTCCTCATATCCGTGAATGTGTTTGATGTTCACAAACATGTTACAATTACGATTCATGATTTTTACAGAATGTTATACATGTTGTAGTTAACGCATTTCATAAATTTCCTTCCTGCATTCGCAGACTATCCATTGTGCATTTTGTTTACTTTATCTGCTGACAATAAAATGATACAATTTTACCAGCTTGCGTTAACCTCAATTTTCAACAGTCGTTTTCCTTCACCACATATTTTCTAATATTTCATAAAACCCAATATCCTTAAAATAAATAAAGTTGATCATTAAAATAAAATTCTGATACATAAAATAAGGGCTCTGCCACAATATATATATATATATATATATATATATTCACCAGCTAAAATGTGGGGGGCAGGGATGAGTAAATAGATGATGAACGATCAAGCGCGGAATTGTATTTACCGGGCCCTTTTGACGCGGGGCTCTTTTGACTCGGCTCCTCTTAACGATGGCCCTTTTAACTTGGGTCTTTTTTACGCAGGGCCGTTTTGGTGCGGAGTTTTCTTTGACCTGGGCTTTTTTTTGACATAGGACCCTTTCGACTCGAGCACTTTTGTCGTGGGGCCTTTATGACCGGGTCCGTCTTGACTCGGGCCTTTCCATTCTCGCCCTTTTGTCGGGCCATTCTGATATTTAACCACATAACACAGAAGCTGAAATGTGTGGGACAGGTGGCAGGTATGAGTAAATCGATTATTCAGGGCGCAGCAAAATTAGTTACGCCACTGGTCATATCTCTTTCTTTCTCCTGATTTCCACTCTTGATTTCAGGATTTTTAGCCGTGGAATTGTATTTACCGGGCCCTTTTGACGCGGGACCGTTTTGACCAGTGCCCTTTTAAGGCGGGGTCCTTTTTGACCTGGGCTTTTTGACATAGGGACCTTTTGACTCGTCCTCTTTACTGGTGAGGACCATTTGACCTGTGCTTTTTAAGGCGGGGTCCTCTTTGACTCGGGTTTTTGACATATGTCCCTTTTGACTCGGACCCTTTCTGACGGGCCATTTTGACTTCGGCCTTTCTATCCTCGCCCTTTTGTCGGGCCCTTTTGACATGGAATTATATATATATAATATATATATATATATATATTATATAAATATAACGCAGCAGCTTAAATGCGTGGGACAGGGGCGGGTATGAGTAAATCGATGATCCAGGGCGCAGTAAAATTACGCCACTTTTCATATCTCCTTCTTTCTCTCTACATTATATCTGGAGATGAATGTTCTGACTAATAGGCTACAGTGGCGATTTTAAAAAGTAAGAGGATATACGCTATCAATGATAAATCTTATGATTTTTAATATATATATGGCAATAAATCGAAAAACTCTATATCGGTCTTTTACCTCCCCCCTTCCCGTTGGAAAAAGTCCTGCAGGCGTTAGTGATTATCATGTAGCTTAATTACTTTATTATATTGTGCTATACATAGAATAAATACTGTTGTGTTTTATTTAATAATAAGAATCTTATTTACATTTATTGCAACCCTTGCTTGACGACAGCGAAACATATTCACGTTCAACTTAATCAGTTTCCATTCTCAAATAAGAACAGTGAGGCGAATCAAATAATTCGCTAACTCATTTAGGACTTAGAAAAGTGTCCTGGGAAAATGTCACAGTAAATTCCTGAAGAGTGAAAAGCGCTAGTAGCAGTTGTTAGCAGTTATTAACTTCACATATAGGACAATAAATTGAAAAAATTGAAAACACGAATCTTTTCAGAGATGACAGTTCGCTGATGCTTTAAATCTATGCCTTTACTCCCTATACTACGTTATTTCCCTAGTCAAAATAAAAACTCTTCAAAATTAATCACAATTTCTTATGCAGCCATCCCTTCCTCGGAGTACTGCGCTGTCACATACCCGTCACGGCGATGTAAAGGCACTTTTGGCGACGAGGATACATTGTATTATCATAAAATGGTTATTAAGTATGTTAGCACAAGAAAACATATTTAAGTTAACGAATGACGTAAAGTAATAAAGCTGCTCTTTTCTTGAATAATTAAAGATGTGGATGTTTTCCAGTTTCGTAGTTTGATAATTCCGGGTTCGATTTTCGTTGAAATTTTGATTTGCTTTCTTCTGAATTTTCTTTCTTTTTTTAGCCACGTAAAGCGAATAATGAGATTATCCAAAGTTAGATAATTAACCATTAGTTAATTTTAAAAAAATGAAATGAAATCTTCAAGTTTAACATCCCACAATTATGCCTTTTAGGTTAAGGGAAACGGATAATTAAAGGAAGTGAATGATAATGGAGTAATTGTTGGAATGAAAATGTGGCAGGAAACTGAAGTAGGTCTACAATGAGAATACCCACGGGCACGATGTTGTTCGCCACAAACTTACTTGGCCAGGGATCCAACCAAGGACCCCACGCCTCAGAGGCAAGAGCTTTACCACTGAGCTACTGTTACAGAAGATCAATTTGTCATTTCTCACTTTCCGGAGCACTCGAGTTTTCTCTTACAGGTTTTTTTTTAACCCTTACTAAAATTTACAGAGACACGAACACAAGCATATCCAGGACAATTAAAATTCCAAAGGCTCTTCCACCGGAAATCAAACTCGGGACCACATATTCACGCACTAGCCACTAGACCACCGTTTCCCAACCGGTGTGTCGCGAATGGGCCGCTGGTGTGCCGCGAGGAAATGAAAACAAAATTATTAACCCTTTTCTTGGCAAGAAGACTTAAGTTGCTCAGAAAAAATACTGCATGCGATTTCCGTGTCAAGTAATTGTAAAATAAGATATAATTGCACATTTTAGTAACATATTTTATTTAGACAAGGCTGTGACATAATGTATCCCATATGATACATTGCCAAGAATAGGTAGTCACAAAGTAACCAAAAATATTCAAAACATTATGTATTCCAAAAGATACATTGCCAAGAAAAGGGTTAATTATATGTATAGCAACCAAATTAAAAGACAGGAAAAATGTGTATTTGTATTTCACATTACTATTAACCTCTACAATGGAAAAAATGCTGTAATTGTAATATATTATTTTATATACATACATTACTACTACACAGACTGTATTTCGAAAAAAATAATTTTATTAATATTTAAATATTATGACGTATATTAACCATGTTAATAAATTATAAGTTTCACACTATGTTACTTGTCTGTGCCTTTTTAATGTTCAAAAAAGTATTTATTATAATTGTTATGGCCATTATTGCTTCTTTACTGTTACAGGTTATTTGGTAACTTGAAATTTTAAAATCTCATTCTATTCTTTCGACAAAGCAAGCACTCATACAAATTACCTCCATCTGTTTTAGAAGTACAAGAGATTTGTTTGTTCGTTTGTTATTTAGTGATCTCCTTAGTGAAAGGTTGGATACAGTCTTCAAAAAGAAAGTATATTCTTAAAAGCCTGAGTTCTATATTTGATTGGAATTGTTTTCTATTTTTGAATTAGAATGAAAAATAAGTATAATGATTTACGATGGGGGAAAACCAGTGATCGAGCTTTTTTTTCTCTGTGAGAAGGAGGTCAGTAATCACAGAAAAAAATACCACGGTATTTTCTATTTACTACTACTGCTAATAATAATAATATCTATGAGTGTGCCGCGAGAATTCAAGTTGAAAAAGGTTGGGAAACGCTGCACTAGACCAACGGAGAGAGCTAGCCACCGTTCCCCTCAGTTACAAAAATAATGTATGTTTTTTTTTCTTTCTTTTCAGTATGTCCAGGAGACATACACAGAGAAATAAAATTTACCCTAGGAGCCTCCACTGCATTTGCAAAGAACACGATATTCCTCGGTTGTAAATAAATGGCTACGGTTACCTCTTTGGAAGTGTAAAACTCATCTTGGACTCAAGGAGACAGGCCATTTTTTTAAAAGTTTAACGTTCCATGTTTATGCACAGAAACAAAGGAAGACAGTGAGATGAAATGGATGTTGACAGTGGAATAAAGTAAGTGGAAGGAACCGGAAGATCCTCGAGAAAACCCCCCACACAGTGTTTGTCCACTACGGAGTTAACTTGGCGCTGGCTGGGAGCGACAAGGTCATGTTTGGATCTCTCAAAAAACTATAAAACACAAACACGACGTCTATAATGTAAACAGAGAAGTATTTCCAGAAGCTGGCCTACGATCTCAAGTGGAGACAAACCTTTATGTGCACTCGCATCTAGTTAATTAATTTATCATTCAACAGGAACGTAATTCGAAATGTCAGAACATTGCGTTATGCTGAAATATTTTTTTGTCTTTATTTCTCTTAGTGCCACACACACACACACACACACACACACACACACACACACTATATATATATACTGTATAAGCTTGTATAGTTAACAATTAAATTGAAAGATATGTTGGAAACATGAGAGATGTCTGGGTTGACTACCGGCAGAGCTGTTGGTGGCGGTACATTAGGGCAAAGACTGTACTACTTAAGGAGAACTAGCACGAGGAGCAAGGAGGAGAAGTAAGTGAACTTAGAAGATGGTGGTAGTGTAAAATGGGCTACTTCTTTAATTTCCAAAGATGGCAGATTTGTAAAGCTGTCTGGTAGACCTCGAAACCCAGTAACAATACGTAGTGTTGTTGTGTTGACAACACATCACTCAACTAAAACCATTCTAGTATGCCTACAAATCTAATTAAAATCGGGTTAAGATCAATGTGTTAACCACACATCACTCAGATAACAGCCGTTTAGTAGACAGCTCGGGCTGTTACGTTAGGGAATTTTGTTCTTCTTATTATTAGTAGTAAATTAAATACAGCATGATTGCTTTACGAATATGACGCTGAAAGAGGACCCTAAATTTCAAATCAACGAACTTACTAATGATCTCCTCACATGGAGTCGAATCTGGGGGCATGTGCACAGAAAGCATGAGCTCTACTTGGCTACAAAGAGACACATGCATTTTGCTTAGTTAGATTTGAGTTTAGTATCTCTTCCAGCAGTAAGTCTATATGAGACTTAAAACTACAACTGAACTTAGGATCCGAACTAGTCGAACTCCCGAATCCGGGTCGCTCAGGCGAATCAAAAGTGCATACGATATCCATATAGTCACAGGGGAGCTCACATGCATTTTCGTGTCACTTTCGTTAGGACTATTGACCACTGACATTACAAAATGTGTGAAACCTTTAAAATAATATCCTCTCGACTTCATGTGATTTGAGTTTAGTGTAAATTTAAGGAGTCAAACTATATGAAACATAGCCCTATAGCTTAACATGGAATCTAAACCGCATGAGATCCCGCTGGAAATCAAAGCTAGGTTTCCCTCGCCAAAAACGCGTACGCTAACCACTTAGCAACGAGGGACCTCTGACACTATTTTCAAAGTCTCGCCTCATGTTAATTCAAATTTCCCACCAAAATTCAAAATTCCCGCCAAAATATACTGTTGTTCACTTAAGAGTTTTGGCATTTTTTTTTAAATCATAGAGTTGAGTTGAGTTGAGTTTGAGTTTAACGTCCCTTTTAGCAGCGAGGCTATATGAGACCCGACCTACTAATTAACGTGGAATCCAAACCACATGAGCTCCCGCCGGGAAATTTTAAATCATAGAATGATACAAGGTGAACCAACGAATTTTATGTCCTAGAGAAGAATTATCAATTTTTACTTTTTTTGATAATTCCCAAATTTAAGGTGATTCAACACACCCCTTTCCAAAATTTCAAAAGGGGCATTAATGTACCTTCCCTATGTATGAGAATTGGCCCAGATACCCAACCATATAACAATCCAATGCAATAAAAGCTCATCAAAGAAGATAAATTAGTACAATAACCGATCACGTGGTGAGCACATTAGAAATGCGTCCATTTTGGCAATTCTGTTATCCATGAATGAGGAGAAACATAACAAACAAAATTTACAAAAGTATATATCTTAGAGAACATTAACCAAATTTTGTTTCTTGACACCTCCCAAATTTAAGAGATGATCATACGTACCCATCCCAAAATTTAAGAGACAAACATCACCGTCTTATAAAAAAGAATGGACTCCTATACTTATCCATGTAACCATATAACGTGATAAAGCCTCATCAAAGCAGATAAAATAGGTCAAAAACCTCCCAAATTTGAATTTTTGGCGATTTTTTACTTGCAAAATGAAATGAGATGGATAACGCAAACTTTTATTGAGTTAAATTCCACGACCATATACTTGCAGAACAAATCTTTAAATTTGGAAATTTCCCTAACTTAAGTGAGTGGTTCTATATACCCTTCTCAAAAATTTGGGAAGTGGGCCAAGTTGCTCCTGCCAAAATTTAAACGAAGTGGTCCTATGTACATCTAGGTCATTGGCCCCTGGCCAATGCAAGCCAAATTGTTATGAAGATTCGTTGACACTAAGGGATGTGAGCACTACTTACGTTATTCTTCCCATGCAAAGAAAGGGCACTTCTGCTAGTAGTAAGGAATAAGGGACCTACAACAATGGAATAAGCTCATTTTAGTTTAACGTCCCACGAATATTCCCTTTAGACTGAAGATTATGGTTGATTAATGAAAGTGAATGATTGTGATACTAAATTTCTGTGCTCTCCCAATGGGAATCAAACCAGGGATCATGTGCACCAAAGGCACATGCATTAGTCACTAAACCAGTGGCGAGGGCATAAAAAGTAATTGTAGTTTGAACCAGGCCCGTATCCACAGGGGGCCGGGTAGCCCTAAATTTTTACTACATCCTAAAATTTTCCCGGTAGGATTGGAAATGAATTATAATATGGTTGGATCGTGGTCCCTACATTTTTGTGCTGGCTACCAGCCTGGTTTGAACTAGTGAAAACGAAATATTAGAAACACACACACACACTTATATATATATATATATATATATATATATATATATATATATATATATATATATATATAGATATAGATATAGATATAGATAGATAGATAGATAGATAGATAGATAGATAGATAGATAGATAGATAGATATAGGGTGTTTCGAAACAACACCGGCAACGTTTGGGAGGTGATTCCTGACTCCAAAATAAGACGAAAAGTATAGACCAACCTGGGTGAACAAATGCTTCCTTTCGGAGTTATAGGCTGCCGAAAAGGCCCATAGCTCCAAAACTATAGGACCTACCGTAATCGGGTTAAGACTTTACTTAGGAAATAATATGTGCTCTATCCAAAAATACATGTTTTAGAATCCTAAGGTACTCACGCAACAATTTTTGTACAGGCAGTTTGGTTACGGGCATATAATCTGAAGTGCTCACTAACTACCTCTATAAAAATTGTTGCGGAAGTACTGCAGGATTCTGAAGCATGTAATTTTTGAGTAAAATCTTGACCCGACTACGGTAGGCCCCATAGTTTTGGAGCTATATGCCTTTAAAGTTCATTTTTTCACGTTTTCGGTATTGTTTTGAAACACCCTGTATATATATATATATATATATGTTTGTGACAAAAACCGCTAAACCACCAAATGATCTCGATCAAATTTTAAACATATTTAATAGATTAAGTTTTGAGCATGAGATGTTGTTCATCATTTCACTTTAACGGAGATTTTTTTAAAATCATTTCAGGGTGCAACTTAGGGGACGGGGAGGGAAAAAATATGTATATAAAACTCTTCGAAAGTGACTGATATTAGTGTCGAATCCCTAGATTTCGGAGGCGCTGAGATGAGCAGTGACATTTCCGATTCCATTTAAATCCAAATTCTGCCCACAATAGCAATATTTAATTATTATTTATTTAGATAACTTATTATTTTTTAATTTTCCATTCTATTTTCTTTCCTTCTATCCACTTCAGAGTGCTTCAGTAAGACTGACTGACTAACGGAACATATTACTATTTTTTCTTATTTTAACGCAGCGAAGCGGGTAATTGACGTTAGTATAAAGCTAACCAAGAAAGTTCTGTTGCTTTTTCACCCACTACCTTCGAACATCAATATGTCACCTAAGACGTACCTGAAAGATCAAAACTAGTTCTCATCAGCATCGACGACCTTCTGCCAAGGTTCTGGAAGGTCATGGATTCCGTCGTGGTAGAACTTGGTGGGGTATGAAGCGAAGAAGGTATTAAGTGCGTTTTGCACCTCTACTAGGAATTTGAATTGGTATCCTCTAAAGTGACTGTGCAAGGAATGGAACAGGTGATAATCGGACGGTACGATGTCCGGGGAGTATGAGGGATGTAATAGTGTTTCCCATCCAAGGCATAGAATGGTGACCCGGGTCATCCTAGTCACGTGGGTCTTAGCGTTGTCCTGTAACATGAGTACTCTTTGCGATTCAGAAGTGCTGGCTCCAGAGTTTTGAGTTTTTGTTGAACACAGCTCAACTGTTGACAGTACACAGTTGCATTCATGCTCTGACCAACTGGTAGCAGTTCCCGATGCACGATGTCACGAGCAGTCCATCAAACACAAAAGAGCGCCTTCTTTTGATGCTGTTCTGGCTTCAGCTGTTTTGGAATCGGTTGATGGGACGGTAATCAATTACGACGGCGCCGTGTAGCATCTTACAGAACTCACTTCTCGTCATATGTCAATACCCTGTTCTGAAATGGCTCCTTCCTCAGACGAGACAGCAAAGAAACACAGGTGTCTGCTCGCGTTGCCTTCAGGCCCGGAGTCAAATAATGTGGGACTCAGCAACCCAACTTGTAGTGCTTCCAAGTTGATTGAGGTGCTGCCGAATAGTTTCTCTACTCACACTGAATTGTATTCCCAGTTCTTCACATGTCTGGCTACTGTTCGTTTCAAATTGCTGCTGAAGATCTTTATTTTGTACATGTGTTGGTCTTCCGGCACGTGGTGCGTCTTCGAGTATTTCGTCACCGTTCTTAAACTTGTTAAACCACCGCTGCACTGTCCGCGTAGTCACGACACTCTCACCAAAGGCCTGGTATATCTTTCGCCCCGCTACAGTGGCGTTTGCCACCAGTTTGAACTCGTACAGCATACACGCCCTTATGACGCTCTGTATAGGTCCCATGTTCACTGTGTCCTTACGCAAGTTCATGGTGTAGCTGAACCCCCACAACCAGATAGTATGTTGGATATACCCACACTAACAACTGACCTTCGCCTCATCTTCATTCGCATTCAACTCACGGTGTGAGATTCAATTTAACACAGACCTCCATAAAAAACAACATAACTTTCTTAGTAACCTTTATATATATACGGCAACACTGCGCGTGAAAGATCCTATGCCGGTTATTTGTAATGGAAGCACAGTACTAGTTGGGGTTATGTAAAGAAAATTAGTTTTGATTATTGTGTACAAATAGGTTCAGAAATAATTTGTTCACAGAACCCCAAGAGTTGAGTAAGAACGAGTGTCAATCAATAATAAATGGTTCACGCATGTTTCCACCACATGCAAACCTACTGATTTTCAAAGTGTGCATCTCCTATTGTTTCTTGTCACGCAAATCTCCCATATTCTTTATGAGCACTTGTAAATTGTTGGCCGCAATATTTCCTTCAATTTTACACAACAAAAGATCTTGGTTGTTGCTGGTCTTTTGTAATGTGTCTTGAAATACGAATCTTCACTGCCTTATACGTTCAGCAAATGAATATTCTTATTTCGTCAGGATAAAATCGTTAATGTAAATTTTGATTAGGTACTAAGTTCTAAATCTGGACGCATTTCAAAAATATCCTTTTTGAGTTATTATAAATATATCTCAAAGTATCATAGTTTCATGTCCGGTCTTTAAAGTATTCCACTTCAATATTTCTTTCAAACGTTGTAGGCTATTATTATTATTATTATTATTATTATTATTATTATTATTATTATTATTATTATTATTATTATTATTATTATTCGTAATAGTAATAGTAGTAGTAGTAGTCATGCGCGCCGACTAGGTGGCTGCTCCGGGGCTCCGGCACCCAGAAGATTTTTTAGTTTGGACCCGGGTTTGAACCCGTTTCTCTTGCGTTTGCAGCTGTGTTAGCGGCTGAGCTAGGGAGCCCCAACTTATCCTTATAATACCGGCCACGGAGGCTCAGCAGCAGAGCACTCACCTCTTGTGTGTGTGGTCCATAGCTCGATTCCCGTCCAAGTAAGTTTGTGGTGGAACACATCGTGTCCCTATGTTTTCTCGAAATACTCCCGTTTCCTTCCGCAATCTCATTCCACCAATTCTTCCATTATCATTCAGTTGCCTTAAGAGTCTTCATCCCGGCGAAATTAAAATACTGCTAATTTCACAGTAATTATGTGATATCTTCAAATAGATAAAAGATAATCGAAATGTGGAACAAGAGCGCTCTAGACAATATTATTTTACATAAGAAACCGTTATCAGGACTCACTTATCTGCTTTCGATTTCGAGCCATTTTGAAAATCGGCATTTATTTTCGCGTTTCTAAACAGCTGAAAACGGAAAGCCACTAGGTAACTTGTGATAACGGTACCTCACGCAAAATAATATTGTCTAGGGCGCTCTTGTTCCATATTTCCATTATATTTTATCTATTTGAAGATATCACATAATTACTGTAAAATTAGTGGCATTTTAATTTCGCCGGGATGAAGACTCTTAATCATCCGTCACCCTTAGCCTAAAGGTCATAATCGTGAAACGTTAAACTGAAAGACTTCATTTCATTTTTCAATTAAACTTGGCTTTCGATTTTCTCCAGGCTAAAGAAATAAGCCTGTTGTTTGGAGTTCAAATTTGTGAAGAATAAAAGAAAAAAATAAAGGCCTAAACAACCCGGTATTGCAGATTTGCTTACTCGTATATATAATATATGATAACAAAAACACATTTTTAATTTAAAAAAATGTTAATAAATATTTGGCCCAATGAGTAAAAGAAACAAATGTTTATTCTTGAGGTTTCTTGAACTAAATGCTGCAAAGTGTATGAATAAAAATTGGAGCAAATGTTTTTGCTAAACTGTAAGTGAAGCAATTGTTTTAACTGGCAAAAATATACTCCAACGGTGATATGAATAAAGTAAAGCAAATGTTCCAAATGAGAAGCAAATGCTTCCCAAATTTGAAAGTTAGATGTTAGTAACATTACGTATCAGAACGGTGACACAAGTGGTGACTTTACATTGCTTTAACCATTATAAATAATGTGTGACCGCTGATGATAAAGATTACAGGAATGCTGACAGATGGGTTGACATCTTCTTGTACTAAGTCGTATAACATTCTCTCCTATGAACACAGATTCATTTCTCTAATTTCCTGTTCTTTTTCTGCCGGTTTACCTTTTCAGTTTGCTTTCCATATTGATTTTCTTCACAATTTGTTGGGTTTTAATTACATTCTCGAAGAATTCTTAAAGGTGTTCACCAACGCTTTCATTGCAGCTTATTTCTACTTTCTCGCATCGGGTAGCTGTGATTTTTCTAAACAGTCTGGGTATATTTTAAGTTGTGTTATTAAGAACATTATCACATCATTTTGATACTCTGTTGGTTAGTTGTCAGAATCCGACTCCATTTACATGATAACAACTTTCGTGTGGGACACAACTTCAACTGCACAAGATGTTTCTGCAGTGTAGACATGAATGAAAACTGGCTTTTTTTAAGACGGGCATTTTTTTCATGAAGCGCCGGTCTTTCTTATTTTCAAGAAACGGATTTTTTTTTTTTTTTTTTTTACTTTTATGACTTTCTTGTTCAAGTAATTACCCTTTCTGTTTCCCTGCAGGAAATTCTACAGTTAAGCAAGTGCATTTGCATAATCTAGTATTTGTGAGTTCTGTGTTTAATCTGGAACTGTCTGTCCTGATTGGTTGTTAAACTGACATTGCGTTTGTTGCAAGCAAGTGAAGTTATGCAACCACCATGCCACAAGTGTCGTTTTGTTTGCCTAATCACCTTATTAAGTACCTCGAAGTTGTATATGTTGATATGTGTTTTACTGGTTGCCTAAAAACAATCTGGCAGGCAAGAAGAAGAGTACCGTAAACCAATAAACAGATACAAAACCATTTTTATTTTGATATAAAATGTTTCTTGCGTCTTGTTCTCTGTTCAGAAAACATTTTATTCTGTGCTTAAGAGAGTTCATTTTTAAAATAATTAAAGCCATAAACGACTATTTTTGGTATGATGTTGTTTACTATCTTTATTCACAAGATTATTGTAGTATTGTGTGTTTTTTTTTTTTTAAATAAGAAACTTAATCAAATACCTATATAAACTATTCGTTCGAGCTAGAAAACCTATTGCATTAACCGATTTCCTTTCTTATGGAATGTTCGATTTTCTTTTATTCTTGAATCTTGCCTTCAAAAAGCAGTAATTAAAAAGTCTTTCATCTTATAATGTCAAATTGAAATATTTGTAAAATCTCGAAAGTTCCCAAGAAAAAAAAAGAAAATGATTTATTTGTTTTTAAAAAGCAGTGTTTTTTTTTTCGAGCTTTTGCCTCTCTAATATTAAGTGACAGGCTTGTAGTGCTTGTAGTATTTAGTCACGTGACACAGAAATTGAACCATTTGCTTCGATCTGGCAAGTACAGACACTGAGTAGAAGGTAGAAGTTATCCATACAGATCGAAGTAAATGTTTATACTTCGACCTTTTTCTTTGAAGCATATGTTTTTACATCACGCTCAAAGTTCGAAGCATTTCCTTCTATTTTATTCATATGATCTGTTATTCAATGTTCATGCAATATGTATTATTTTTATAGCATCACAATCATTTACACACACACACACATATATATATATATATATATATATATATATATATATATAGGGTGTTTCAAAACAACACCGACAACGTTTGGGAGGTTATTCCTGACACCAAGATAAGACCAAAAGTATAGACCAACCTGGGTGCACAAATGCTTCCTTTCGGAGTTATTGGCTGCTGAAAACACGAAAAATTGAACTTTTAAGGCCCGTAGCTCCAAAACTGTGACCTACCGTAGTCGGTTCAAGACTTCTCTTAGCAACTAATATGTGCCCCATCCAAATATCCATGTTTCAGAATCCTGAGGGTACTTCCGCAACCATTTTTACAGAGCTAGTTGTTGAGTACTCCAAATTATTTGCCCACAGCCAAACTCCCTCTATAAAAAATGTTGCTTGAGTACCTTAGGATTCTGAAACTTAGATTTGTGGATAGGGCACATATTAGTTCCTAAGTGAAGTATTGACCCGACTACGGTAGGTCCTATAGTTTTGTAGCTATGGACCTTTAAAATTTATTTTTTGTGTTTTCGGCAGCCTATAACTCCGGAAGGAAGCATTTGTGCACCCAGGTTGGTCTATACTTTTGTCTTATCTTGGTATCAGGAATCACCTCCCAAACGTTGTCGGTGTTGTTTTGAAGCACCCTATATATATATATATGATAAAAATTATTAAATTTTGATGCAATGGAACGTGAAATTTTCCTCAGGCCTTCCAACCATTCCTTCTTCTTATGATTTAAAACAGGCGAAAGTGAGGAAGATGATATCTCCGTTTCCCATAAACACCATATTCCACGATAAAATTCCCAAATTTTCTCAGATTTTTATGAAGCGTAGCGTGTGGCTTGTTCGAAACTTAACATTTACTCCTATTGTCTAGGTTAACATTTGTCTATACTAACATGGTTAATTCATTCTATTCTTTTAAAAAAAGATACATGTTTAATGATAATTCCTTAGAAAATTGCCCGATATTTATAAAACATTAAGTGTTCTGTGTTCGAGGCTCCTCGTTGAGTCCTGTTGCTTCTGGTTGACATTAGTCACAAGAAAGGGATGGATTTACCCACTCACTTTAACTTTCACATTCCCAAAAAGTAAATGATGCGCGTTTTTTTTTTTTTTTTTTTTTTTTTTTTTTTTTTTTTTTTTTTTTTTTACGAAATTTACGTTATGCATTAGTTTGACATATTTAAAGTATATTTCAGCAATTTTGGTTCCCAGTCTCTGTTAATACATGTGTAAGGTCATGGTTGCTTTAGAAACCATTAGGTGAATGTGATTATAATTCGATTTATATTACCACAATCCGAATATGATTGGGTGCTGATAAATATTGAGCCCTACCTTGTAGGAATTGAACTAGAAAGTTAAAACTGCCATACGTACTATTCTATACATCCTCGTTGCAAGCCAATGCACTTGTGACATTTGTCCTGTAGCCTGTGAAGTCTATGTAAATAAAACTCTTCCATCTGTTGATGTAGCCACTCACCTGCAACATTGTGAATACTTCCAAAACGCTATCCCTGTAGCGCTTTCTGAGATTGGAGAGGAGCAGATAGTAGTAGGAGAGTGCTAGGTCAGGCAAATAAGTTGAATAGGGTGATACTAGAAAGCCCAAGGTGGTCAATTTAGCTATTGTTTATCTTGAGTGTGCGCCGATACATTTCTTTAATTATTACCTAATGGTACCTTTGGAAGGATTTCTCCGACGTTAGTTACTGATATTATCCTTAAACGTCATTAATAGAGTAGAATAATATATTGTTTTTCTTTATTTAGTCATTGTTGGAGGTAGTTCACTGCTAGAACTCCCCTTATTGTTCCAAAAGATTATTGTCGTTTGTTTCTGCGTTGAACTCTGCACTTAACTTCTTTTTGATGTATCGACATTACTATGACTGTTCTTTATTCACAAGAACGTTAAAACTAGATTTATGTCTCATCACCAGTTAGCATTTTGTCGTGGAAATCGTATTGATTCAAGAATGTCACCAATATCAAGTAGATTCCTCATCTGCCGATGTGACTCGCTGCTTGTTCTTATTTTCTGCAGAAGCACATAAAGATTAAACAACATTTAGTTGAAATGTCATACTGTAAACTGTTTCCTGTACCCGTGAATTCTAATTTTAACAAGGTACTCACTGTTAGCAGTTGAACTGTGATAAAAAAAAGAAAAAAAAACACACATAACAAAGTACAAATCATGTTCTTAATCATATCAC
Organism: Thermobia domestica; assembly: GCF_964235325.1. Lineage (NCBI taxonomy): Eukaryota > Metazoa > Arthropoda > Insecta > Zygentoma > Lepismatidae > Thermobia > Thermobia domestica. Next base: position 39,260,308 of record NC_137459.1, on the reverse strand, counting down.
ACATTGCATTTTATAACTTTTTATCTGCTCACAGAACGCTTTACATATCCTACGAATATTCCAAGGATATTGGTACAACTAGATTTTGTTAGGAAATGAATGGCCCTTTCTGAGAAGTGAAAATATCTTGCACAAGGTCTTGTTATATTAATGTTTGCATGCGTTTTTAGGTGCGTCTACATGATGATTAGTGTTTCCCACGAGGCGAGATTTAGGGCTGTCTCATCGTCATAAGGTCTCATGAAAGTATTATCTTGTCTCGAAATGTGTAACTGTTTCTACGAAAGAGGTCTGTCTCGTCTCTCGAGTGACACAAATTCTGAACACCCTCTCCGCCCATATTTCCCTTGCAGTATGCTTGGCAACCTAATAGCAATAACTTCTCCCTCCTAATCCCCCTAAATGTGCTAAGGAGTCTTATCCCAGCAATACTGTTTTTGGACTGTAAGTAATTTGTGTTTAGTTAAAATTGCTCGTCGTGTTCCAGAATACACACACACACACACATACATACATACACACACAAACACATACACAATCATTCACACAAATACGTATGGTAATGTATACACTAGCTGAAGTCCCTGGCCTTCTACGAAGTCCGAGGTCTGCCACCAAATATAGCGATCTTTATTCCTTAGATAATGGGCTACTTGCTCACCAAATTTGGTTTAGATGCGGGGCGGGCCGCGGTAGCTCAGTGGTAGAGCGTTCACCTCTAGTGCTTGGGGTCCCGGGCTCGATCCCGGCCCCCGCCAAGTAAACTTTGTGGTGGACAAACACCGTGTGCGTGGGTTTTCCCGGGGTTCTCCCGTTTCCTCCTACTTTCTTCATTCCACCATTTCATTCATTAATCATAACCGTGGGACGTAAAACTCAAAGATTTCATTTCATTTAGTTTAGTTTAGATGCGGGCAGTAGTTACCAAGAAATAAAGTCATACGCACATACATACATCTGGAGTGAAAGTATAAGCCCCTGTAAATAATAAGAAAGAGTGATTAATTAAAATAAGATTAAATATAAGAATAAGTGATCGATAATGATTCACTTACAAGGAAAGCTATCCAACTCCTCGACGAGTGTCGCATTGAAACGTGCACAAGTGAAAGGATATGTTGAAAGATGGAAATATGCTTAATCCGACGATTCGCAACGTCGTCGAATAGAAAGTATAATGATCGTTCCCCAGAATCCCTGAAAGTTATATAGTCTGGTCATACATGTCTTGGATGGGATATGAATCTGATACACTGGAACTTGTTTTCTCACGAAGACGAATGTTGCAAACTCAAGATGATAAAAGTCGGTGGTGATTGTGATCTCTGGTACATCATTAATGCGAACTGATTACAAATGGATCGAGATACGCGGTCGTAAGTTGCAAACGAACACGTTTACCTGGTGGAGAAAAGGACACGCTGAAACAACAATACAAAAATAGATTTGTATTATTATTATTATTATTATTATTATTATTATTAGTAGTAGTAGTAGTAGTAGTAGTAGTAGTAGTAGTAGTAGTAGTAGTAGTAGTAGTAGTAGTAATATTAGTAGTATGGTAAGAATAATAACAATAATGAGAAGAAGACATCAAAAGTATTGTTGGGATCGTTCAGTAACGAAGAACTTCGGCCCGTATTGATTGTCTTCTAGCACTGCTATAAAGGGTTTAACATCCACGAATAACCATACCCCAACCGGATTTCAAAGCCTAGACCTTGGAACCGCTGGCTTGACGCCTCAACCTACACGATCACCAGGTCGGAAGATTAAGAAGACGACGAAGACATAATAATAATAATAATAATAATAATAATAATAATAATAATAATAATAATAATAATAATAATAATAATAATAATAATAATAATAATAATAATCTGTTTGGTGACATTGGGGTTTCCAGCCAAACGTAAGCAGTCCCGGACAACTATCTACAACTTTGTCGTATGTAACCGCAAGTGATTTCTGAGCGGCAGAAAGAGGGCTAAGAGCTGAGCAAACCATATATTCAGAGTTGGCTACCATTATGAGCACGAACATATGCAGGTTGATCTGACTTCCAGTTGGAAATTACGTACCGGATGTGGTCACAGGGCAGCCGGATTCACATATTCTGAGTCCCCAGGCTATAAGAAGTAATAATATATAATGGTTACCCAACGTCCGACTGGTCACTTCCAACCGTAAATGGTAACATCTACCCCGCTGTTAATCTCCGTAACCAGAAGTGAGACGGAAAATGGATTCCATATGTGGAATCCTGATCAGCAAGTGTGTATGAAGTTTCAAACCTTCATAGCAGTGCTAGAGGACACTCAAGACGGGTCGAAGTCCTTCGTTACTGAACGGGTCCAACAATACATTTGTTTTCCTCTTCTTCTTCTCATTATTATTATTTTTAGTGATCATACTACTAACATTAATAAAACTAATCATACTACTACTACTACTAATGATAAGACTAATAATCATATTCATAATAATACTAATAATCATAGAAAGCCATTTTTGTGTTATGGTTTCAGCGTGTTCTTTTCTCCACCGGGTAAACGTGTTCCTTTAGAACCTACGATCGGGTATCGTGTTCCATTCATTATTTGACATAAATTCGCATCAGTAATGTACCAGACATCACAATCATCACCGACTGTTATTATCTTGAGTTTGCAACATTCGTCTTCGTGAGAGAACAAGTTCCAATGTATCCGATTCAGACATGTATGACCAGAGTACATAACTTTCAGAGGTTCTGGGGAACGATCATTACACTTTCTATTCGACGACGTTGCGAATCGTCGGATTAAGCATGTTTCCATCTTTCAATATATCCTTCCACTTGTGCACGTTTCAATGCGGTACTCGTCGAGGAGTTGGATACCTTTCCTTGTTAGTTATAATTACTTATGCAATACTATACATTATTAAAGATAAATATTGGTAGCCATAACTTGCAACATTTAATATATTCTATCTCCATAAATAAACACAAAAGTGACAAAAAATACTAACGCAAGAAAAGCACTTTGCGTCAGCTATGGTAAACTTAACACATTATTCTCAAATAATACAAACTTAGGGAGACGAATATATTTTTAGAGGAAACTGACCCTTTCTGGTTTCCCTCTAGTATGCCTAGGCCAAAGTAAATTACATTCAAGAAACATTTCTGCTCATCTGGAATATCTTATATTTCTTGACCAATTGATTTGTATTTATATCCTTTTCCAACTCCAAAGTTATATAGAGTGAAACATAAACTTTAAAGTAAGGTTTCAAGCACTGTCTTGTGCTTAATGTTTTCCCATCTGGAATTGAGCCCGGGACCTGGTGCACAAAATACACACGCGCTATTGTTTCCCTATGGATTCTTTTTTAAAATACCTAAATGTATTCAGGTATTCAGAAGAGGAACAAAACTGTTTTATTTAGCATTGATTTCAATAAACTCTAGAAGTAGTTGGAATCAATTAAGACCAGGAAAAACGATGCTCTGAATGATTATCTAGTTTAACAAGCCAATGATTTGACAGATTGAAAAATTACGGGGCTTCCTTTTAGCAAGATACGTCAACCACAGTAATTTACCATCTTCTTTGGTCACAATCGTTTGTCATCACCGGCAATAATTTATTTCGAGGACATTTGCTTTGCTCGAGCGTTATTTCAAAGAACTGTGACAGCAGAAAATAAAAATCGATTTTGCTTCGTTCTTACAGAATCAATAAGGTATGATTCTTTGAGCAGTCTTGCGATAAATATTGAAATACGTATACTTATATATTCTACTGGCTATTTATCATTTCTTAAGTGGACAAAAGTGGCAGTGAACCAATTAATTTAGCATTAGTTGAATAGATACTTATTGATATAAGTGAAATATATAGTAATACTCCAGTTCATGTTTGGCAAATAAAGAAACACAATAAAACGTGTGTGTATGAAGAACATAAAGGCGTCGAAGTGTAAGGCTTGAAGAAATACCGTTTTAACTTCATACTGTGTGGTTGAATGAAACAATTTAGTGACGTTCATTTTATGTTTTTGCCATACTCGTTTGTATTTAACCCCTACCATTTTATTATTATTCTGTCCTATGCTTCCAACACATATTAATTATTGTTCTGCTACCAACGGTAACAAAATGTCGAGAAGGAAATAGAGCATTATGTAAGATTACTCCGTATTTCTCATCCAGCAAAACATTCAAATTGCTTCTTCCAAGTAACAGAAACACAAGCGTCTTGGGAAACTAGAACGTGCGCTCATAAAGTAACCGAACATTAAAAAAAAAAAAAAAAAAAATCTTCTTTAACAATGTGACAGTAGAATGACAACACTGGAAAAACTTTTGTCTAATATCCTTATAAGTGTCTGTTTTAGCCAGTTTTATGCAGTTTGTATCAGGGTAAGCGTGAGAAAAATGCATGATGTTCGGTAAGTTTATGGATGCACTTGTATATACAACTGCATAATATACGACATCGTGCTCACTGTCACTCGCTATAAAACGTGTTGCTACTTCGATTGATTTCGATGATACAAAAATGATTTAAGGGTAAAGACATACCGAAGATATCTCGCGGTCGAGGTTTAAGTCGCGATTGCTACCTCGATTTCTAGTTCTAGATGGATGAAGGGCGCACGTAGCGAAGAGGTCGCATTCTCACTGTAAGTTCTCAGTTTGAGAAGAAATATTACTGTGACGCGCGTGAAATTATTCCGTCAGTGCATAAAATCACTCGGAACCCACATTTTGAAATTGAAAGGACCAAACAGTTTATAAATAGGGTTGGACATGAGACGAGACATGAGAAATGCCAAAGTCTTGTCTCTTGTTTCGCAAAAATATTTGAATCTCATCTCTTCCGCATCTCTATCAATAAATCAAAGACTTTTATCTTTTTTCAATTTTCTGTGAAGAAATGCTCTCTTTCAGCACTCAGGCGAGAAATCATTTCCCAATAAAATAAAAGAAAACAAGACAAAAAAAAAAGGGATGTCTTCAAGTGGATGGGGTATTAACTTCACCAAATGAAGTTTCGTCACTGTAATTCCATTATTCGATATTACCTCCGTATGGATACGTGCCTATCTTTACAGATATTTCTTTACCTTACATCAGTAACGAATTCAGAAAGAATACTTTTTTATTAATTTAGGGTTTGGGCGGCGTGAAGTTTTAAGCATACATATGATTAACACTAGCTTCTATTTTCATTAGAAATTCCGGAATTTAGAGACTTCAGCCTGTAACCGCCACTGCCTTATATAATAATAAGCTACAGTATAATTCTCAAATAAATATGAATATCTTATCTGACATTCCCATTTGTGTTGCTATTTTCTCCCATTCTTTATTTAAAACGTGCCTATTATGATTATGTTTGTGCCTCTTATCCCATATTGCTGGAACATTCCTAATTAGTTGTCCTAATATGTCTTTCATAATCAATTTAAAGTGCAACAAAAACTCTTGAGCAAAGATACACACAAACCTCTTCAGACGAAATTCTGAACAAATGAATATTTTATTTGTGCAATACTTCAGGAAGAACCAATGAGAACACGAGCCACAACGATGTTTGCACTGAACGTCGATGTGAAAACAAACTCGGTTGCAACATGCAAAAATTTATCATCGCGACCACTAATCCACCCAGGGGTCGACCTTTAGGTCACGATGTAGCGTATATCTCCGGCATGCGCTTGCCCATCTGAATCCATGTGTTTGTGCTATTATCGACGTAGCGACCACGACTTAAAACCTCGACTTCGAGCGCAAGGTATCTTTGATATGTCTTTACCCTTAGGGACAACATGACATGCGTTAGTAGCTGGTAAATCACTGACGGTACCAAGAATACACACTCTTACGATCTGAGCCCAGTAATCATTTCTCTTATTACATGCTGCAAAATGTTGTCTTTCAAAGTTTCGTTTGCTTCCCTTGGTATGATTTCACGGTATACATACGCAGGTCTCCAACGGGAGAGATTTTTAGGGATCTCTTTTTTATTCTTACAATGGAACTGAGGCGTGGGAGACCCGGGTTCGATTCCCAATGGGAGATCATGTGGTTCAGATTCCCCGTTAAGCTGTAGGTCCTCTTCTCATATAGCCTTGTTGCTGAAGGGGACACTAAACTCAAAATCAAAATCAAATCACATTGGAACTGAAATTGAAATAAGTAAAGTCTCTTCTGATGTGGCTATTTTTTTAAAATCCTACTCTACAGAAGATAAAATATTGAACTTTCCCAAAATAAAGAAAGAAAAAAGAAAGGCATACATTAAGAAATTATTGCATGCAAAAAATTAAATTAGTGACACATATCAGTATATATGGTTCTTTGAGGTCAATTTCCCCACGTTCATATGTATGCATGTATGCTTATTTTTAACCATTTTCACCTGTCTTATTTCCAAAATATTATGCTGTTACTTAGCTCTACTATATATATAGTTGCAAGCGTTATATCGGCTAGAAGTGTACGCTATTGCAAATTAAACAGGGCACCACTGAATCAACTAATTACATGAGCGAAAAAATCTTCGGCGACAATTCTAGTTGCGTTAAGTTTGATATTGTTGTTGACGTGAGAGAAACAATGCAGTACACAATATTTTTACTGTATTTTTTTCTGACAGGACAACTCGGCATTTTCGAATTATACTTTGCACAAAATACACATTCACACAAAGTTCTTCTTCTCCACAAAGCGCTCAGTGTTGCAAAGTAATAAAAATATCCGAAAAAAAGGGAAATTTGGGTGAAATATCTAAAATATCTGATTATTAATTTCCACTCATTTGTAATACTTTCATGCATGTTACAGTGGGAAGAAGTGTATAAATAACAAGTTAGAACTTGTACAATTAGGTAGAATAAATCTGAGCTAGAGACATTTTAAAAGAACATAGTGGTATATATTGGGGATGGGAAAGAGTTTAATAGATACTAAGACCCATAGAAAAAAGTGTTCAGACATTACTAAGGATCACCCGTTTTAGTAATAGTTCCCTCGGATTCTCAGAATCAAGTGAGAATATAAATGAGGAGTGTATTTCCAAAACATGCTAAATCCAAAAATGTTCGATTTTGAATTGAATATGGAAGAGCTAACTTCTACCCAACTTCTTACGTTAAAATTTTGTAATCTTTTTTTTTTTTTTTTTTTTTTTTTGTCAAAACACATTATTTTCTGTGCTAAATTCTGTTTGAAATATCACTTACGGTAGTGTTTCAATGTAAAAAGATATAGTTTTTCGCCCTTTCTGAAAAATTCTACCAAACGGATTTAGCATGTTTTGGAAATGCATTCCTCAACTTTAGAACTTGTTTTCCACCCACCTTCACGCTGGATTATGCGAGACGGTAAGTATTATCAGTTAGTAACGAGCATATTTGATCTCTTAAGGACAATAGAAGTTTGATTCGACTTTTATCATTTATATATTAAAGTGCTAGGTTTATATGTTTGTCTCCAAAGAAAAGAATTTTTTATTTTTGTCTTCAATCTTTTCGACAATGAGATCTCGAAAACCACAAGCACTACAAACGTTTCGTTTTCACTGGTCGATTCCAGATATTATGTAGATTGTCCAGTTCTAATTGAGCATTTGAAAAAAATGTGGCCGTTATTTCTTTATTACATTTTTAGGAGTACACTGGAAGTGTCGAATTTTTTTAAAAAGTAAAGCATCGTATCCTTTGAGTTATATATACCAACACAACTTAGTTCTATACAGGTATTGTATGTCTCTCAACCGTTTGCTTCATGACCAAATGATAATGAAAAATGAAGGGTAACCACTTCTCCAGGCTAAGATGAATCTTTATTGTTTGGATTGTTTTCCCCAATGAACACCATGTATCACTGACATTATAATTAATTGTGTATGTAATGTATTTCCTTATTACATACTGCATGTAGGGAGAAAGAAAACACTGATCATACATGAATTAGAAACTCTAACTGGAAGTACGATCAATCTTGCAAATGGTGCGAGATATTGAAAAAAATCTCCTCTTTATGGTAGCCCTTGGCGATTTTTATCAAGACGTCTTTCACTTGTGTTTGTAAAGGGATATGTACAGATGTTGTGAGGAATGACGAGGAGATTCATGTTCATATGTGAATGGTGCGTTGTGTAGAGAGCGCAGGTTCAGCTAGTAGTTTCATAAAGTTAAAAGAAAAAAAATCAAAAGTATGATTTTGTCTAATACACATAACAGGTACGAGAACTTTCCATTTGTTCATCTACTGAAGCAGAAACGAAACACACAGGTGTTATTTTCCGCTGACTTTTCAGGCAGCTGAGTTCTCTTGCATTTCTAGTTCCAATATTTCACTGATTTACGACAGCTCTTTAGCGTACAAAACCGCAACGTAGCGTTCGCCAGCAAAATTACCCTCTTCAAATTTGTTCTCACGTCATCTCCAAGTAAAAGTACAAAAAACTGAGACTCATTTCCTTGACGTAGCACGCATAGGCAATCTTCTTTTCATAAATTGGCAACTTTTTTCTTTATACGAAAAACAAAAACAGTAATAAAAATAAAAGTTACAAACATTTGTTGTCTTCTAATCAAGGTCTTGAAAATTAAATTTCTAATTTGAAAAATGAAACGCTATTAGGTGAATTAAAGGCAGTATTTTTGAACTCACAGCTATACAGATAAAGCAATCATAATGATGTAAATATAAAGTATTAATTGCTTACAAACTTGTCGAAGTAAAATCTTTAACGGGATGATTAGAGCAGTGATTCTCAGCCTTTTTTGAATGACGGCAAACTTTGCTGAAATTCCATAATAATAATAATAATAATAATAATAATAATAATAATAATAATAATAATAATAATAATAATAATAATAATAATAATAATAATAACTATTATAATAGTGAAATAAATTAGTTTTTATAATGGGTTTATATATAGTGAACATTATTGCTACCACTCGAGGTGTTGACTGGTACAATCTGTTTGGATTGTAACTAATTATTATTAATTTTTTTATGACTTTTAAATTCTACAATCTCGCGACACACCTTAGGGGACTGAGTGACATACCAATGTGTCGCGACACATTTGTTGAGATGTGACTTCCTGCATAATATGGAATCAGAATCACAATTTGGAAATTACTCATAGGCTAGCATCACCTTTGGGATCAAAATTGAACCAGAAAAGACTGTTTCAGAGACTTGACCAGAAAAATAAGAGATACTCAGTGGGGGGCGCGGTGGCTCAGTGGTAGAGCGTTCACCTCCGGTGTTTGAGGTCCCTGGTTCGATCCCAGCTCGCGCCGTGTGGACTTTGTGGTGGACAAACATCGTGCTCGTGGGTTTTCTCGGGGTTCTCCCGTTTCCTCCCACTTTCTTCATTCCACCATTTCACTCATCTCTCATCATCACCGTCTCCTTTAGCCTAATCGGCATAAGCGTGGGACGTAAAACTTAAAGATTTCATTTCATTTTTCTAATTTTTCAGTGGTGGAAAGAGGACCCACTCTCTAACATTGTTTTGACTAACCTTCTTTGGATGGACTCCCGTCACATTTGTAACATTTACTTTTGAGGTAAGAAAATGACAAACCATTGTGTCCCGCAAAAGAGTGAGGACGGGTGATTGACGTGTCCCCCGTCTCTGGCGCCACTGATTATCTTAGAATTGGTTGCTAATTATCAAACTAATTTTCCTCCATTGGAATAATGAGATCACAGCATCTCAATCGAAACTTACTAGTATATAAAATTTCAATTTTTGAAACAATTTACTGTAGACACACAATACATCTAAACAAGAAATGTACAGATACGTCTTATTGATAAGCAAACCTATAGATTGTCCTTTCTAATTTGATATTGACTATTTTCTAGTTGAATTATTGGAATAATTACTCAAAATATTGTTCGTTTGATTAACAGAATGGGTTTGTGTCAGTAACTTACGACTTAATTCCAAATCAAGGTACATAAATTTTGTGTTGGACCAAGCATAATAAGTCAACTGGGTTCTACTACTAAAATTAAGAGATATTAAAATGTAGTCTAGAAACTCAGAACGACGACGGAATCGAGGCAATAACCAAAAATGCCCGAAATAAAAGCAATCTGACCGAAAATACCCCTTTTGGGGCTATTACGGGATGGGAGGAAAATGAGTAGATTGTTGAAAATTACGTCAATAATGTCACACATGTCCACAGATGAATAAGCTTATGAGTCTTACAAGGGAAGTTGGATACAAAGCACTCGCCTGCCGAGAAACTGAACATGCCATTTGAAAGAACAATTCACACTGATTACAACAAGCTAATAACATTTCTACACGGTTGAGAATTTTCAGAGGGATTCAACGTTAAATGCACGATTTCACCTCCCAGCAACCTACCGTTATTACGCAGTTTTGAACAACACCAACTGCTACTGTTTGATCACACGACGGTTGGTAAAGACGTAATGGATTTGAATACACCAAAGAACTGTACACGATTTGTACAACCATTTGATGTGTTTGGATTCCGACCAATCGAAGATTATGGCAGGGGATTTGTACATAGTATGAAACTTCTTCATCCAGACGTTATGACGTACCAACGATACAATCAAACAAAGTTCATGTTCATGAAATTCATGTCCACTGCGATACATTGGACTGTTTCCGTTTGCGTTCCACAAGGCAGGTTACCGAACAAATTAGATACCTTTTGAACCACCTGTCGAATTTGCTTTTCGCTTTGGTTATGTTAACTGTTCCCTTGATGGATGCAAAGCAATTGCACATATAAAATGTTCATGGTGCAAGGAAGTCTTTTGCCTGCGTCATTTCTTCATAGAACAGAACAACAATAGTGATCAATTTTCATCTCTAACCTATCTTTATTGTGAGCTAATGTAATGACTAATATTAACTAACAAACCCGTTAGTTATTACAAAACAGTTTTTTTCTGTTACCTCCGATAGATTTCAATTCGTATGTCAATATTCGTTTGTAATAATGTTGCGCTTAACGCGTTTAAATGCGCATATACTCATTTTTTCATATAAACTTCCAAGTTGAATCTCTCGAACAATTCTCAACCGTACAGGAAATTCATTAGCTTGTTGTAATCATGAATTGGTCTTTCAAATAGCATGCATATTTTATCTACAGGCGAGTGTTTTCCCCCGAACTTCCCTTGTTAACTAAGGTGTAATCTTTAAGACAAATTTTCATAAAGGATAAGGCTTGATTCACATTCTCCGTTCAAACACTTTAGTATATTCAGCACGGAGCTTATAAAAAATAACATAGTTTCAATTGCAGGTGATCGTACAGGAATGGTGTAAAGTGTCCGTCCAGACAAGCAGTGTATCTAGAACGAAACAAAGCAACTGGTTGGTTGGTTGAGAACATGCGAGAATATTTTGCTTGATGTGTTACGTACAGACTTACAATAAATCAACATAATTTTAGTACATCAATATACTGCCATTTACAAGTAATAACAACATGATTTGAGAATCTTATCAGGAAGTTGTCCTTCATTTTACTTCGCACACTCTGTTAGCTGTTCGATTGGACGTTTCTGTATAGCACCTCCCATTCTGGCAATGTTGACCCGTAGTACATAATCTACACTACCAAATTCAGTGTAGAAAGTTTTCAATCCATGTTTAGGTGGCATGCACAGACTTTACCGGAACAATACGTGGAGGATGTCTTTAAAATGTACGTAACATCAACATTCTACGCGGACACTAACCATTGTTGTTTTTGTAATACGCTTTTGCAGAGAATGCTCATTGTACATCGTTTCATGATTTCAATGCAACTAAATGGTAATGTAAGGGCTGTAAAATGGCAGTAAAGACCTGAAACTGCTAACTAACTAACTCTATGGCCTATGGAACCCGGATGTTCAATGCCGCGTTCACAAAAGCTCTCCACTGACTTCTATCCTTAGCTAACTGTATCCAGTTTCTACTTTGTATTCCTATCTCTGCGAGATCCATCTTAATATTGTCCTCCCATCTGCGCCTAGGTCTTTCTAATGGTCGTTTTCCGATTGGTCTTCCAGTCAAGACTTTGAAAGCGCTTCTACTTTCTTCCATTCTAGCTACATGACCCGCCCACCTAAGCCTCCTAGACTTGACGACTCTAACAATGTTGGGTAAACCATATAAATTATGTAGTTCCTCGTTATGAAGTTTCCGTCATTCTCCATTCCCGTTCCTCTTAGGTATGAATATTCGTCTCAGGATTTTGTTCTCAAATACTTTCAGTCTATCTTCTTCCCTCAGAGTAAGTGACCATGTTTCGCAACCATACAGAACAACAGGCATGATTATCTTTTTGTATATTTTAAGCTTCAAATTCCTCGACAGAATTCGCGACGACAAGAGATTTTGAACCGAATAGTAACACGAATTCCCTGCTTTTAGTCGACATTTAATTTCTCCGTGAATATGATTTTCCTCTGTTAATATTGATCCTAGATATTTGAAACTATCCACTTTATCAAAAGTATTATTTAATATCTTAACGCATGCATAATTTGCTGGATTCCGGTTCCGACGCACTTCCATGTATTTAGATTTCTCTGCATTTACTTTCAAACCCATGTCCCTGCAAGCGTTTAATAAGATCTCTGCATTTCTTTCTATTGTTCTCCTATCACCCCCTATTAAATTTACATCATCAGCATATGCCATAACCTGGTGAATACCGTTCAACTCTAGGCCCTGGTTGCTATCTTTGATTTTCCTTATAGCGTATTCCAGCACGAAGTTAAATAATAATGGCGACAACGCATCTCCTTGTTTCAGGCCATTTTCGACGTGAAAGCTCGTGGACAAAAATTTTCCTACCTGGACTTAACTTTGGGATTCATTTAAACATATCTTAATTAATCTAATTAGCTTTCTCGGTATTCCAAGTTCTGTAAGAACGATGTGTAATGTTTCTCTCCTAACCGAGTCGTACGCCTTTCTAAAATCAATAAATAGTTGATGTACCGGGGTATTGTATTCCCACTTTTTTTTCGAGTATTTGGCGAATGGTAAATATTTGGTCGATAGTTGATCGATTTCGTCTAAATCCGCACTGATAATCTCCAATAATTTCATCTGCGTATGGGGTCAATCTTGCTAATGGAATATTTGAAAGTATTTTATAGGATGTTGACAGAAGAGAAATGCCTCGATAATTATTAGTCAGTTTTGTCACCTTTCTTGTGAATTGGAACAATGATTGATTCCTTCCACTCTTGTGGCAATTCTTCCTTGTTCCAGATAAGGAGAATGAGTTTGTGTATCTTGTTCCACAATTTTTCGCCTCCAGCTAAAATTAACTCAACCGGAATTTCATCTACACCCGGAGATTTGTGTTTCTTTAATTTCTTTATAGCGGTTCCTACTTCTATTCGGTTGGGTTCTGGAATATACGGTTCTGCGGTGTGTATCTCCTTTTCTCCACGCACACTAGTTTTTGGTTGCGTGTTATGTAAATCGTCAAAGAAATCTTTCCATCTATTTAAGATGCTATCCGTGTCAGTGAGAACTGAACCGTCAGATTTCTTTAATATATAAGCACGAGGTTGATAGCCTTTCTTAAATTCGTTGATTCCCTTATACATGTCCCGGATGTTTTTAATTTTACTATTATCTTCAAGTTCCTTAATTTTAACTTTCAGAAAATCGCCTTTCTTTGTTCTAAAAGTTTTGGAAGTTTTCCGCCTGATATCTGTAAAATTTTGTGTAGTCATTTCATTCGGATTTTGTAGCCAGCGTAATTTTTCCTGTTTTCTCTTCTCTGCTAGTTTTATGCATTCCTGGTCGAACCATGGTTTGTTCCTACGTATTTCCGCGTGTCCCAATTTTTCTTTTGCTGAAATTTTAATGCTATCTCTAATTTCAGTCCAGGTATCCTCAACACTAGTGCACTCCGAATCTTCTAAAGCCGAGAATCTATTCGAAACTTCAATCTGGTAGTTCTCTCTTACCTGGCTCTCTTCTAATTTCTTTAAATTGAATCTCTCCGTTTTCGGACAATGAATACTACCTTTATTCAACGATAACCGTTCTCGTATTATCGCTGCTACCAGGTAGTGGCCAGTGTCACAATCAGCCCCTCTAAACGACCGGACATCAATTATGCTAGATTGCCTTCTTCTATCTACTAAAACGTGATCAATTTGATTGTGTTTTCCCGTCTGGTGATGTCCAAGTGTATTTATGAACGTCGCGATGTGGGAATTTTGTACTCTTCACGATTAGGTTTTTGGATGTTGCAAAGTTCACGAGTCTAACACCGTTGTCATTACTTTCCTTATGCAGACTTTCGTTCCCTATAATCGGTTTGAAAATATCCTCTCGTCCTACCTTCGCATTGAAATCCCCTAATAGAATTTCCATATGGTATCGCGGGAGTTGGTCAAATATCCGTTCCACTTCTTCGTAAAAACTGTCTTTTATATCGTCATCCTTATCTTCAGTTGGGACATGTACTCCCATGCGCAAAAAAAATTGCGCGTATACTGTAACTCAAGATTTTTCGCATTTATTCAATTTTCCTTACGTTTATGGGTAAAATTCAGTTATTAGTATGTGGAGATAATAGAAAGCAATCCATCTAAGGAGATATTTCCAAAAAATATAATAAAATAATAAAAATATAAGCAAAAAACAAAATTATGCTCGGTTTTGTGTATACTGGCAACGATGATTTCTAGGGATTTTTTCAGTAACAGATCACAATTGCGGAGGGAATTCAGTAGGGGAATCGAGAAGTTGGATCAAGGAACTCGATAGTGGACTAAAATGTTGCATTTATTGGTTAAAACCTAGTGTGTAGATTGCCTTCCAAATATAAATTAGCTTCTGTAACTAAGATGTACGAAAATATAGAATTAAACAGAAAAACTCTTATCTTAAGGTTCGAAGCGATACGCACCATGGTTATGAAGATTATTTCTTTTAAAAAAAAGAGCCAACACAACGTAGCCTCCGTGGTTAGGTGGGTAGAGTGGCGGAGTCGTAGTTATTTTATTATTTTGACACCACATCGAATCCCATCCCATCCCATCCCATCCCATTTTTTTTTACAAAACATTATAATTTTCATGTTAATAAGAACCGAAGCAATATAATAAGGACAACTTACTGATATTTTGCTGTAATGACGTATTTATCCAGGATTAGAAAACTATTGTTAATAGCTATTGTTTCCTATTCATGTTGTTGTATAGTTTCTCTCATCCTGTTTTCTTGGGGAACAAAACAATTTTGTCTCCAACGAAGTGTGAAGGATATATACGGACATAAAAAGACATCTTAGTACCAAACGTGATTTATCGTGATGAAGTGGACTAGTTTGCCATTATTAAAAAAAAAGAAAAAGAAAAAGTGGAGTTGGCTTTTCTTTAGGTTTTAGCTAAAAAAAATATATTTTTCTTTATAGGACTATACTTTATGAGGCAAGGTGTGTGATCATACCCACAAATTTAGCTAGGGAGTGAAAGATAATCGTTTATACAAACATTTTACAGGTTTAGGTGCGTGAAACACCAATACACCATGGTCTCGCTTATCCGACCATCCTTTGTTCCACATACCATATAATCCGATATATCATGGCAAATAGCACCAATCGGCAAGAAGATCTCCAAGTTGTGGTCTTAATCTATTTTTCATGCTGTGGAGTCTATCGCCTAGCGCGCCCGTCTACACCTTGACTCATACATCTATCATTCAGTGCAGACACGTATCCAGGTTTTCTATTCGGAGGGGGCCCAACACGAATCCTCGTAAGCACGTAATTCTAATGTTTTTAAATATCAATAATAATAATAATAATAATAATAATAATAATAATAATAATAATAATAATAATGCAACAGTTCTGTACCTCTCTTAAACTTTTTCCTACTTTTCATTTATAAACCGGTTTATTTTGGAAACTGCATTATAGCACAAACAAAATGAAACATATTTTCGAGAGAAATGTAACTAAAGAAAACTGTCTGCTACGTATATCATATAACAAAAATAGCAAGAAGACATGGAGTGTATCGTTCTAATATATTAAAGTTAAAAACAGAACGGAAACGAAATGTTAATCCTATTTAAGACTGTTCTTTAATTCCACCTGACCTGGCATAATGGCATCATGGTATGTTCTTAGAATTATAACAAGACAACAGCACATTGCCCAAAGTTTGGACACTGACTACTAGTAAACTGATATAAAAGAACCTCAAAAGGGTAAAGGCAAGTTTATTAAAAAGTGCTTGAGTTTCGGAGAGAGACAGCTCTCAGGCCCTCACGCTGGATACGTCCCTGATTCAGTGCAGTGCAGTTATTTGTTATAAAACATTATTATTAGATGCGTAATATGTAAAATTATATCATAAGTTTTACTTTTAATAGGTCTTTTCTTAACACATCCATATTATCCAGCGTTCCGCCTGCCTGTTTATGTCGGATAAGCGAAACTCTACTGTATTTCCAAAGCTAGCATATACATGAACTAGAATTGTATCGTCCTAGAACAGACAATAGTCTGAAATGCTTATATTAAAAGGCTGGAATAAAAAAAGCATAAGTACTGTTTTGGAAGCGTGAGAACAAATTAAAATCAATTCAATATATTTCCTAGGTATCAGATTATCATCTTATTATGTCGATGTGTATTCTTTTTTAAACATATTTTTAAAAAGTTATACCATTCGCAATATTCCTAAGGAAATCTAAAGAAAAACTTCTTGTGCCTCTTATGGCAAAGCGGCTTAAGTGCATGGTCCGAAACCGATTCCCACGTTAAGGTATAGATAAAGTTCCCGTACTTCAAAAATGCAAATCCGGGACGCTACTAAATTACGAGAATCTTTGAAATGCTTAAAACTGAAAGAAGTGTTGAATACTAATTTACTTTCCTCCATTAGATAGAGTTGTTCAAGTATTACGTTATCACATTTTTATTCATTTCACTAGATCTTCCAAGAACGCCAATTTCTCTGTAAATGGGGGGGGGGGCATTCAAATGCAGAAGAGATATATATATGAAGATTTTAAGACAAATTACACTCAAATAATGCCAAATATTGTATATTCATAAATACAAAGGAGGCCTACATGAGCTTTGAGCGGGCCCGGCCCCCCAGGATCGGCGCCCTTGCCTTCTTCCTAGTTAAGCAAACGTAAGCAGATGATTTACTCCCTCCTCCTGGTAAGCAAAATTGTTTTTTTTTTTTCCTTCAAGATCTGTTGTGTTTCGTGAAATAACAGCAGGAATTTCCTGATTACTTAACCATCTAAATGAATGTTTTCACTTAGAGCCATACCGTCGATTCGCGTTGCCTAGGACTAAAATAAATTAAGGGTCAATAATGAAGATGAGACTTCCATATCAAACATGAAGAGACATGTGGATCGGAGATCTTTCTTTGTTCCAACTTTGATTTTTTCAAATCCATGATGGGAAATTATATTATGAGTACAATTTTCGAAATTAATAGTATACAATCGTAAAAATATCTTACAAAACGATGGTTTATTGCAAAATACTTTGACTCAAAGAATAAATGACAAGTAATAAACTTGTTACTTTTCCTGAAGAGTCTAAGTCGTGAATGAGACGGAAGCTGTCGAGCGTAGTGCTTGGAACGATTGCCTCACTTGTTCTACCTTCCCGTGGCGCAGCCTTGATTCGACTTGATCCTAAACGGATTATTCAGAAGTCGAAGTCGGAAGATGTTTCCCATTTTTCCAAAACACTCTTGGTCGATTACAATCTGCCTCACTCGTGAGGGGACAATCCCATGCCGTAAGCGTCGGTGGACCACCGATAGGCAACTAGTGACATGTCCCCAAAAATTGGCGGTCCCGCAGCCAAAAATTGGTCCCACTTCCGTTTTGAAAATTATACCACCACCGGCAGAGAAGCGACGGAACGCCAAAGAAACACAAAATTATTCCCCTAAAATACGTTAAATCGCCGATATGCGTAATTTCTTTGCATCAAGATGAGTCTAAAAACATTTTTAAAAAAATAAAACGAAAATGCCCTGAGCTGGGCGTGAACCATCAACCTTAGGGTTACTAATTGCGTGTTCTTCCGAATTCGTCACGGAGGCGATTATGAAGACACAGCTTGTAGAGTGATAAATCGTTGAAGTCTTTTTAATATTTCTAATCAGAGTGCTTCTTTAACCGTGTATATTTGAAGACAACTGTTCGGAATCAAATCAAATGCACTCGTCATGTAATTTTATAACAAAATTGCAAGCGTCTATTTACTTTTTTCATAGTTCTTTCATATTCACTTGCTAGTGATCGGCGACAGTTGCCAACTAAATTCATACAATTATACGCACCCACCTCTAGATTTTTCACTTCATGATGTAAAGGCAGGAGTTACTCTTGACCCCCGGAGCTCAAATATTGTCCTTATAATAACAATTCGTCAGGGAAAAATAATATATAATAATAACCGCATGCACATGACTGGCGATAGTTCATGTTGGTCCCTTTACGATTCTCCGTGACAAATCAAACGAGCGCGGACCAAAATGAAGTCCTCGTTCTTACGTTGTGGTAACTTCAATACCCCCGATTCTAGATATCTGCTTCGACTCGACGAATCCCTGCCACTAGTGGCACGCTAGCGGCAATCCTTCGACGCGTCGCTATATCGACGATCGCCATTTACCGGCAAGTGAGCCACTAGGAGTTGGCGACGTTTACGGCATGGGGAAGCTAATAAACAAACAAACAAAAAAAAATAATAATAATAAATCTAAAGCCTTATAAAAAAGTTTTCTGAAAAGTTACATCTAGCAAAATCATTTGTTGGTATTCCAGAACTGTGAATTCACCTTTATTCATAATTTACTTCTATCGTAGTTTTGATATGAGAATGATATGTCTGAAACTAACACAGGTCATTAATACTTTTTTTTTTTTTTTTGCTTTACTCAGATTTAGCAGTTTTACTTAACTGTCAGTCAATTTGGATCTGTGATGTCAGAGTTTTAGAGATTTCCTTATTTTTTTCATTTCTAAAAAAGTTTGCAAATAACACCATTAACGTATCTCTTTCGATATTTCCATATGTAATGGCTTGGTCACTCCCAGTATATTTCAAACAATAAAATATTTACGGTGTCTTACTCCATTAATCCGAACTACATTTTATATCCAACAACTCTGTGCATTTTCCCTTAAATCTGCAAACTTTCTACTAGGTTAAAACTCAGTATTTTCTATTTTCTTCCTTTCTTGCTAAAACGAAAGTGTTCTTTAGACAACCTGGAATGATGGCTCTATACTACATTATGTTGTATAGAGCATTTTATGTAGCATATCATTTGACAGTTGGACACTTTCTTTTTATATTGAAAGCAACAGGGATTAAGTCCTTCTACACTTATATGAAAAGTAAACACATTCTTTTTAATTCGTGGAATTGTGCCAATGCACTAGGTCCAGAGAGTTTTTAATTTAAGATAATAATAATAATAATAATAATAATAATAATAATAATAATAATAATAATAATAATAGTTATTAGTATTATTATTTTATTATTATTATTTTATTATTGACTTAGGTTTTCCTGAATATTAAGCAATATTTCACAAAAAGCTGGTATTTTTAAACAAATGTGTTCGATATCAAGTTTTCATAAAAGTAGTCACTCTCTCCTATTAATAATTTCAGAGGGGCCGCGGTGGCTCAGTGATAAAGCGTTCACCTTTGGTGCATGGGATCCTTGGTTCGACCCCAGCTCGCACCAAGTGAATTTTGTGGTGGAGAAACACCATGTGCATGGGTTTTCTCGGGGTTCTCCCGTTTTCTCCCACTTTTTCATTCCACCATTGCATTCATTTCTCATCATCACCGTGTCCTTTAGCCTAGCCGGTATAAGCGGGGGTCGTAAAACTTAAAGATTTGATTTCAAATAATTCCAACCCAAACAGTTGCAGGAAGTATGTCATTTCGAATAAAACAAACTACTCTATAAAATTCTGAGTATT
Source organism: Thermobia domestica (assembly GCF_964235325.1). Taxonomy (NCBI): domain Eukaryota; kingdom Metazoa; phylum Arthropoda; class Insecta; order Zygentoma; family Lepismatidae; genus Thermobia; species Thermobia domestica. The sequence goes on along the minus strand of NC_137459.1, from coordinate 39,240,276 downwards.
ATTATTTTTTATATATACAATTCTAGCGGACCTTATTTCTAAATCGAAGGGTAAGAAGACTAAATTCACTCTCTTATTATTATAAATTCATTTCAATTGAAGCAGTTAAAATAGTTGGAAAAAATTAGAAAGCCATACCCTATATTCCAGTGTGCCACAACCGGATAACGTGGCACACTGGCGTGCCCAGCAAAATGAACAGTGTGACGCAAACTTTGACCTATTATTTACAAGAATATTTGTCGAGTTTATTTTATTTATTATTATGAACGATTCTTCCACGGAATGTGATTGAGAAAATTGCTCGAAAAAACGCATCCCATACAGTAAATTACACCTTATGTATTTTTTTCAGAGCAATGATTCAAACTATATTTGTAAAAAAAAATAAGCAAAATCTTTACAGCTATTTTTGAAACAATTTAATTATTTTAAATTTTCATCCTTCAGTAAACTACCCTTATTTTTAGGTGTCGGAGAATATAGAATTCGAAACGATAAAGTGTTATAAAAACTTCATGTCTAGACTTAGGTCCAGATACGTCGAACAGTATGGCCTCTATTTGAATGCATGTAAAAGCGTGACGAACCAACAAACGAACAGATGGACAGACATCAAAATCACTTTTTCGATATGTGGGGGCGTGAAACTTGAATTCATTGAAATCTCGAATTCGATTTTTATCACTATTACTACAGTTTCTTCTTTGGTCGCTTGAACGTGAAAAAGAATAGGAATACAACGACACGTAAGGTGATAATTTGTAATTCCCAAAATTTAATGAGTTACGTTTAATGTGTTGCCATGCTAGAAAAAAAGCTTATGCCTGTTTGTTATATCATTTTAATATCAGTTTTTCACGCTACTATATAATGTAGAAATATGGTATGATTATCGTTCATATTCATTCTATATTTGGAAAGATTCGTGTTCCGTATACATAGATCTGTATAATTTAGTTACGTTCAACGAAAGCATTCTTGCACTTGTGGATATGAAAAAAAAGAGAGAGAAAGTCAATACTCTAAAAAGGAAAAAACAAGCACACACACACACACACACATAAACGATCATTTAACATCAGGTCGATGTAACAAGGGGTAAGACTGCACAGATTTTCAAGGTCGCGTATGTTCTTCCTGACACACAAACCCGAAGTGAGTTGTCTGCTGTTCAAGAACGGGAAGTAACATACAAGACTATAAACTGAAAACAATAACTGCTTCCAATAGTACACGTATTCTAATACTGAATAAATACGTCGATTAAAGGATACTACCAATAAATTATTTCCTTATTATATTGTTTCGGTTCTTATTAACATCAAAATTATACACTTCCTATAATGTTTTGTAAAAAAAAAAAAAAAAAGGATGGGATGGGATTCGATGTGGTGTCAAAATAATAAAATAACTACGACTCCGCCACTCTATCCACCTAACCACGGAGGCTACATTGTGTTGGCTCTTTTTTTTTTTAAGAAATAATCTTCATAACCATGGTGCGTATCGCTTCGAACCTTAAGATAAGAGTTTTTCTGTTTAATTCTATATTTTCGTACGACATCTTAGTTGCAGAAACTAATTTATATTTGGCAGGCAATCTACATACTAGGTTTTAACCAATAAATGCAACATTTTAGTCCACTATCGAGTTCCTTGATCCAACTTCTCGATTCCCCTACTGAATTCCCTCCGCAATTGTGATCTGTTACTGAAAAAAATCCCTAGAAATCATCGTTGCCAGTATACACAAAACCGAGCATAATTTTGTTTTTTGCTTATATTTTTATTATTTTATTATATTTTTTGGAAATATCTCCTTAGATGGATTGCTTTCTATTATCTCCACATACTAATAACTGAATTTTACCCATAAACGTAAGGAAAATTGAATAAATGCGAAAAATCTTGAGTTACAGTATACACGCAATTCTTTTTTAGCATGGGAGTACATTTAAAACAATAATATCACACCACCGTCCCTTAAGAGTAATAAAAGAAAGTCTGTCAGTACCAAATTCAACCCGTTTAATGGCTGGTAATATACGTTTATGAACGAAAAACTCTGTTCCTAACTGGCGATTTTTATTTCCTTCCCCGTAAAGGAACGTAAAATTTCCGGAATTCACAGATCCATTTCCTTCCCACCTAACTTCCTGAACTCCTACTAGGTCCACCCTGTATTTCTCTAACTCACTCGTTACGGATTTTAACGCGCCTGCCCTATAAAGACTCCTAATATTCCATGTTCCAAACCTCATGTGCATTTTCTTTTGCTGATGTCGTGCCAAGTTATCAGTCCTTGTCCGAGGCTTTTGTGAATATTTCTGAACAAGTGCTTTTTTTTTTTTTTTTTACAGGATGAGGTTGTTAGCCTTACCCAAACCCCCAAGTTGGAAGACCACTCCTAGTCTGCTGTCCGCGACTGCTTATTCAGTATATTCGCAGCTAACCTCTATATCTAGAGGCATTCTCCTCGATCCGCAACCTGGGGACGCGCCATGCCGTGATGACAGGAACCCACGTTACACGGCCTGAAACTGCTGAAGTAACAGTTACCTATATTTAGTCTTGCCACAGCCCGATTCACTTTTGCACCCTGTGTACATCAAACGATAAAGCTAACACCACTATCCATTCAGATACAAAGTGTGTCCAGTGTGGATCCTATCAGTAAAAAGACACCTATAGTTTTAAATGCAAGTATTCACACAGTGCAACCTGTCTGTTCAAACACAGAATAGCACGGAGCAAATCAAATGTTTTGGGTAGACCCATTGTAGTATTTTTCCCTAAAATGTTTTCTCTGACAAGTTACGTGTCTGAAATGGAACGAATAATACCAGGTTATCATAAAGTAAGTATCGCTATTCAGAGAACTCTGGAGACGTAACCATTTAACAGAATGCAACCAAACTTGGTAGGAGTATATTTAGGAACATGCAGAAGCGACTGATGTAGAAAATAAAATTAGTTTCAATTTTCTCCACCAGAGGTAATTGTGGCGCTATACAATGTTAATTAAGTGCATCGTGGAAGGAAAACGACACTATGTGCCAGAAGAGAATTTATGGTGATCTGGTATTTGCTTCTTATTTCTTACCGCATTCTTTGCGTTGTGATCAAGGGCAGTGCTTAAAGTGACATCAGATGAGGTGACGGTATGGAACAAATATGACCACTTAGAGCAGTAATTTTGACAGAACCCTAAAAAGTATTTCTACTCCTGACATTTTTGCACCATTTTTGACGTGAAAATCTATAGAAAGAGAATGAGTGATTGAGTGAGGACTAATATGTAAATGTTTTACTCCCCATTATCATCAGCCTAGTATTCAATGAATATTGTTTTCCGTTTTATTTCATTGTATTGTATTGTATTGTATTGTATTGTAATCCACTAGTATTTAATGATTTTTTTCCAATTTCATTTCCATTTTCAAAAGCTTCTTCTGGTCTTGTTTTGTCTCGTGGTCAACACTAATTTTCTTATACGGGCCTGAAATTTTAGCCCGAGCCCGGCCTGTGATTTTACAATGTGAGGCCCGACCCGTGTCCGAAATATGTTTTAGCATTTAGGCCAGAGCTTGTGTGAAAATCAAATGAGCCCGAATTACAGAGACTTAGTAATTATTCTAATTAACGCGAAATTGTATTTTTATTTACAGCAATTGGAGGTTTAATTTTCCAGTTGTGCTTTGAAAGTTCTCCAGAAAGAATGGTGCAATATACGTCGTTGTACAGTATATTTACAAAGTTAGGCGCAAGAAATATGGTTGTATATTTAAAAATTCACGGCCCGAGCCCTTGCAGACCTCTAACCAGACTGTCCCGGAAGTCCTGCACCATCAACACACTGACCTGCATGAGGTAAAACTTTGGAAGGATAGGTGACGCCACCAGTGAAAACTGTGGCCGTGCATAGAGGACAGGTTCGTGGATCAAGTGAAGGCAAGTACTGCGTGTGTAGCGAGCGTTTCTGTAAAGCCAAATGTGCAACATGAGTACTAAATTTCAACTTGAGCTGTGCTACGATTTTTATGGAAAAACGAACTAACTGCAAAAGCTGTAGCGAAGGAAAGGACACCGTACAAAAAGCATTACATTTCCTCGTCAGTCCTATTTGGGTGTTTTTTGGATATGTTGTAGCTGAGGACCTCCCAGGAAATTGTTTATATAGGGTCAACTCCCTATGACCAACCATGTGCTCCCCAGAGATCACCAAAGGTCACACAACGGGTGTTGGTAGAATTGGTTCAAACTTGGCATACAAAAAATAGTTGTGTGTTATACTGGGCTACGGCAAATCAGGATAGTCCACGTAACGATGTGACTTTTGGTGACCTCTGGAGGTCACAAGGTTGGTCATAGGGAGTTGGCTCCATGTAAACAATTGACCGGGGGTCCTCATCTAAAACATATCCAAAAATCACCCAAGTCGGACAGACGAGGAAATGCAATACTTCTTGTACGGTTTGACTTTTGGTGACATCTGAAGGTCACAGGATTGGACATAAGGAGTTGGCATTATATAAACAATTTACCAGGGATTCTCAGCTACAACTTATCCTAAAATCACCCAAATCGGACAGACAAGGAAATGTAGCGCTTTTTGTACGGCAGTCTTTGTCGTTTATAACACTGACAGCAGAACAGAGCAGAACAAAGGAATACTGGATCGATCGACAGCTACCCGTTGGTTCACAAAATTTACTTCAGGTGATTTAAGCCTCGCAGACAAGCCCCATAAGAGTAGATCTCCGATGGATATTAACGGCCATCTGCAAGATGCTGTGAGTGCTGAACCACAATCGAGTACGTGTGTGTTAGCAAGAGTAGTTTAGACATCCAAATCGACAGGAAACCGTCAATTGCATGCCATGCATTACGTCAATAAACTGCCCCGACAAAGTCCTCATGAGCTGACAGAGGAGCAGGCCCAGCTCGAAGTGGCAATTTGCTAGAATTTGTTTTAAAAAATCCGCGTGATCTTTGTTTCTGGTGGAGGATTGTGACAGGAGATAAAACCCTCACACACGTAAACAGTGGGCGAAAAGAGGACAGGAAGCCCTGGACAATGTGAAACAAGACAGATATGGGAAAAAGTTCATGCTGTGTGTTTGGTGGTGTATTGACGGGATAATTCATTTTGAGTTTGTTCCAGAGGATCGTGCTGTAACAGGTGAACTGTATTCTGAACAATTACGCCGAGTATATGTCATTCTGAACAAGAAATATCCGGCATTAACAAGAGGAAGAGCTTATTGCTGCAAATTGACAATGCTCTGAGTCATCGGTCTCTAAATGTGACCAACACCCTGGCTGAACTTGACGTGTTTGAGTTGTTACCTTATCCTGTCTATAGTCCAGATGTTGCACCCTCAGATTATTGTTTTGCTTTCTCTCTCTCCCTCTCTCTCTCTCTCTCTCTCTCTCATTTCTTGTGTGGTCGGCTATTCAATTCAAATGATGAAGCGCAGCTGCCTGTCGCGAGTTTTTCAATTCTAAACCTTCCAACTGGTATCGCCATCAGATTGAACTGTTGTCCCAAACATGGGTGAAGGTCATTTTCCTGAGTAAAAGTTTGTTTCTGATATTCATGTTTCTTTTTCCTTCATGTATGGTGCAGAGCTTTTGGAACAACCTGGTAATTGTAAACACAGAAGTCCAGACAATGTGAAAATAATCCTTTTGAATTTAAAGAAGAGTCCTGTCAATGACAAAGGAGGATCCAGGTTAAACATTTTAGGCGGGTGGTACGGTAGTTAAAATTTTTTGAGGGGAGTGGATTGCTTGCCCAAATGTTGAAAAAAATCAAGAGCACAAATTCTGCTATTGAATAGTGTGATAGCAGCAGCAGAAGGAAGTATTTGATAGTACAATCATATTTGTTGACTCGATGCTAACATCGTACTCATTTCTATGAGTAAAATATTTTCTTTTCTGGAAATAAATTACAATTTAAATCAGTGATTTTTACCGGTATGCCATACCGGCCGATTTTCGAACTTTCGGATGCATAACCGGCTCACTTTAAGCACTGATCAAGGGGTTCCGGCTTCGATTTTCGGTGAATACAGACGTGAGTGGGATCCCATGTTAACCTGTAGGTCCCGTCCTTAGAACGTCATCATCATCTCATACTGTATTAGTCACCATGGATTTTCCTTGCCCAGGGACTTTCACGTGAAAGACTCGCCTTTGGGCAGAACCCTACATCACCATCATCGCCCATAACACATCACTACACAACGAGGTTATTAATAGGAGTACAAATAAATGCCACGCGTGGAACGGAGGACATAATTACGGCCTTTCTTTCATTGAATATCAATAATATCATTTGTCTTCCGAGGCGAGATTTGACATTAATCTTTTCCTGAAAGTTTGGGAGGAGCTTGCAGTTTATGAGTACACAAACACTAACATTTAAGTTCGTTTTTGTAAGATATTCAAGAATTGTAAAGAGACGCTTCAGCTCAAAAGCCCCCCTCCCGTCGTAAATTCGTCACTGACCACGGGGTATAAATAGCATTTGAAATCAATACCACGAGACCCACAAGGAGAGGTAATTACAGCCTTTCTTATTATTTAGCACCACTAGTGTCGTTCCACGCTGCATTTACTTGGTGTTGCACAGCGCCACAATTACCTCTGGTGGTGAAAATTGGAACTAACTTTATTTTCTATACCAATCGCTTCTGCATGTTCCTAAATATATTCCTACCAAGTTGGGTTGCATTCTGTCCAGTGGTTATGTCTCCAGAGTTCTCTGAACAACGATACTTATTTTATGATAACCTAGTATAAATTCATCACAATTTTGACCCATACGAAACAAAATTTTGGAGGTATCATGATTTAGCTTTGACTAAGTTATGTTATAATTATTTTGTTGGAATACTCAGATCTCCGTAGTTTTGCAGAGACATTGTTACTCAAAAATTCTGTGTTTTACCACTTAAGTTTAGATTATATTGAAAATTTTAACTTTTAATTTGTATTGTAATTTTAATTAGTTTTTTCCTGATCTCTTGTAGGAACAATTTGTCAAATACTTCTCTATGGGAAATACTGTGATGGACATGGAAAACCGGGATCCCAACAACCTGAATCAGCATTTACAGGTAAAATACAATTTTTGAAACAACTTAAGGTTGAAAAAAACGCGCTTAAATGAGAACTGCGTGTTTCTGCTGGTAAGAAAACCTATCGCTTGTTCTTTCTAATTTGATGTTGATTATTTTACACAATGAATCTTGGGATACTACAGCATATTACATGGCATGTAATCTATACACATATAAATAAAAGTCAGTATGATTGTGACTTTCACTTTGACGGTGCAGTTTAAGAGAGGGGAGAATATATATATATATATATATATATATATATATATATATATATATATATATATATATATATATAATATTTTTTATTGGAATCGGTCTAAAAGACCGGTGCGAGTTGTCGCGTTACAAAAATAGTGTGAGTTCTCCCGGGTTAAGTACTGTTTTCTTTGTGCAAGCCTTCTCTTCTAAATTGACACGAAGCAGCAATGCTGGTAGACCATATCTGTGTTGAACTTCCCTTGCAGTTTCACTCGTCTATATATTTATCCTCTTATAATACACATATACAATTAAATTTTGAAGCCTCAGTTCATCTAAGATTACTTTAGTATCCACCAAAATATACCACGATAATTATTTCAATAAATTAAATTATTTTTATTCCTTTTAAACTTTATATGTCCTTAATACTTATCATTCATTTGGCAGAAGTTAAAAATACACTTCAATCTACTACAAGGTGACCAGACGTCCCGTTTTAGCCGGGACAGTCCCTTATTTTCAACCGTTGTCCCGTTTTTTCCGATTCTCAAACTGGACGCCTAAAGGTCCCGTTTTTAAGCAAACATGACCCAGGTGTCCCGTAATTATTATTCAAAATATAAATGGTCAATGCTAATTCTACACTCTTCCGTACCAACACTCATTGGGAAGGTTCAGCCGTGCCTAGAACCTCTGAATATTCAAATGAGAATTGAGTGTTCTGTGGTTCAAATTGGGATTGAGTGGGAATTCTGAGTGTTGAAGTAGATAAAAGTATTGTTGGGTAGTACCTAAGTTAGAAACGCTGTGTTATCATTCTTACTTGTGTATTTTGTAAATTGAAAACACTGCTGAGTCCCAAAATGCAATGTGAAGTCAACCCCCCCCCCTCCCCGTCGCCGATTCGTATGCGTCCCGTTTTTGAAAGTAAAAGTTCTGGTCACCTTGATCTACTATGGCTTCCTCACTTATTATATCTTTAACAACGTAAATAAAACAAGTATAAACAAGTCTGGCCACAACATTTGTTATCATAAGGTACCGGACTATTGTCCTAGTTGCTCTAAAACTAAATATACATAAATGTTATTGTTGCATCCTATTCTAGCTCTTACTGGTTCGTTCAAATAAAAGTTACCTTTTTCGAAGCATTTGATTAATTAAATGCTTTCTAAAAGTAACAACAATGGAGGAGAGTATTGTCTCCTGTGAGTTTTTGCTTGTAGATAGAATGGCACATTGCTTTTATCTGTATTAAACTCGGATCGATTTACTCCTGAAACTTGAAAGCTGAAATCGAGACCAGGAGATCTTCTTGGTTCAAAGACAGCTCAAGGTACTTATTCAAACACGAACATGTTACTATTGAAGCGAGTCTCCCCTCTCTCTCTCTTTCTTTCTTTCTTTCTTTCTTTCTCTCTCTCTCTCTCTCTGTTTCTTTCTTTATGATTAATTCGTTTTGAACATAAGAAAATAAAGGCCTTCTTACGGATTGTAAATTTTCTCCCTCTCAGTAGCATTTCCTATCCCATACCCGCAACAGTCAACAGTGGTTTTTCTTACTATTTTATAAGCATTGATCTTACAAGGTCATTGTCCAAAAGAAAGACTCAAGTGAGAACACGCCAATGTATTTTTTCCTTTCTAGCTTCTGTCTTTGAAAAGAGAACATCATTAATAAAAAGTCATTAATCATTAAATTCGTGCATGCAAACCATATTCGTTTCGAGCAGTTTATACAAATATGAAGCCCAAAGGATCTAGACGAGTTCATCCCCCTGCAGGGTTTGTACCCCTAATATGTACTTATACAACCTCTTAATGGAAAGCTCTTGATGAAAAAATAACCAAAAGAAATATTTTGTAAACAACGTAAAACGTTATTTCTTTGAAACAACAATTAAGGATTATTTCCTGCTTCAGTGTGTTTTTCATAATAGCCCTTTCATATGCAGCAACTGACTTGCGCTACTGAGTTGCGCCACTAGTATCAACGGAAATATAAACCAAGCAACTGATAGCAGACAACGACACCCTTTTTCTGTTTGGGGGCCGCGGTGGCTCAGTGGTAGAGCGTTCACCTCTGGTGCTTGGGGTCCCGGGTTCGATCCCAGCCCCGCCAAGTGAACTTTGTGGTGGGCAAACACCGTGTGCGTGGGTTTTCTCGGGGTTCTCCCGTTTCCTCCCACTTTCTTCATTCCATCATTTCATTCATTACTCATCATCATCGTCTCCTTTAGCCTAACCGGCATAACCGTGGGACGTAAAACTCAAAGATTTTATTTCATTTCATTACCCTTTTTCTGTTTTTTAATCTTTCAGCACCCTTTTTCTTTCTCTGTAGTAGGACGGGGTTGCCAGAACACAAGAAATATATAGCACCTAGGCTACTAAGCTACATTAGACATAGATCCGTGACTTTAATTCTAACCACGGTATGCGGAGCACGATGGCTCACTGGTAGAGCGCATATCTCTGGTGCATGAAGTCCCTGGTTCGATCACCGACGAAGTAAGTTTGTTGTGGACGACACCTGTCCATGGGTTTTCTCGGGGTAGTCCGTTCCTCTCACATTCTCATTCTACCAATTCTTCCATTACCATTCATTTGCTTTAATCATCGACTTTCTTGTCCTAGTGAGTTGATGAGTTGATTTTGAGTTTAACGTCCCGTTCAGCAGCGAGGCTATATGAGACGTGGACCTACCGATTAACGTGGAATCCAAACCACATGAGCTCCCGCCGGGAATCGAACCCGGCTCTCCCACGCCAAAGGCACGTACGCTAACCACTTAGCCACGGATGAGCTCTTCTTATCCTAATGAGCATACTTGTGAGTCATTATGATTTCATTTAATTTTTCAAACCAAAGTACCTACCACCGGGAATCAAATTCGACCTCCTGCATATGCAGCGAAATTCTAACCACCAAGAATCCAATTAATGTATGTTTGGTTTTGTCAACAACATATTTCCCTCCTTTACTTCTCTCCTTAGTGGTTAAATAATAATAATAATAATAATAATAATAATAATAATAATAATAATAATAATAATAATAAATAATAATAATAATAATAATAATAATAATAATAATAATAATAATAATAATAATAATAGATCCGGAAATACTTCATTTGGCAAATGGGGATGGTCGGAAATCGGATGACCAATATACAAAGAACAAAGTATAATAGACGACTAGTTAACTCCCATGGGCACATTTTACGTTACAGAAAGATCAGGACTATAAAGGTAATTTTGAAGATGGTAATAATATAAAGAAACAGGCAAAATCCGTTTCTAGTATCTTATGCGTTCACCACAGGAGTGATACTGCATTTTACCCCAAAATATAGGAACAGTTTATAGTTGTTTTAAGACAGTCGAGAACTCCAGTATATGGTGGAAATTAAGCTAAATTTTAAGCGATAACCAAGTGTGCATTTTTCGTCTCTAATTCGTAATCCAACTAAGTTTATTTATTTATTTTCTTTACAAAAATTCATTGGCAGCCTTGTGCGGAGGCAGACACTGCAGTTGCCCCGTGCGAAAGCTTCAATTTAAGACAATGCTTCTTCACTAGAGGCGGATACTGAGAGTTGCTCGAGATGTTTGCGCTAGAGCAGACGGTGGCAGCAACTGTTTTAGTAGAAGCAACTGTGGTTGCCTCGTATGAAAACTCCAATTTAAATCAACGCTTCACAAGCAGTTGCGCAAATGAGTGGCTGCGTGTGAAATGGGAATAAGAGGCCATACGGACTATATTGAGCATCATCCATATAATTCTTATTTTTGGGCCCGCAATCGGGTTGATAGTTAGTTGGTTGGTTTAGAGTTTAATATCAATTTCAGCACTGAGTCTATTTGAGACATGGGCACACACCTTTAACGTAGGATTTTTACTATATGAACTCTCAGCGAGAATGTGTATAGATTGCCATACGGCTTAAAATGATGTAGGTTTGGGAAATTGTTTTTAAAAATAATGTTACTTTTGTCTGTTTCAAAAACATTGCAGCAATAGCTTTTCGCAGTTGTAATTACAAGTTCTCGCTATTGCATAATTTTAATCAACCTTGTAAACTTTACCAATGTTTATTATATCTCCAAAATCCATAAATAGCATTAAAAAAGGGGCCGTGATGGTTCATCTTTGGTGCGTGAGGTCGCTGGTTCGATCCCAGCTCGCGCCAAGTTTACTTAGACTTTATAGTGCATGGGTTTTCTCAGGATTCTCCCGGGGGCGCGGTGGCTCAGTGGTAGAGCGTTCACCTCCGGGGCTTGGGGTCCCTGGTTCCATCCCAGCTCGCGCCGTGTGGACTTTGTGGTGGACAAACACCGTGCTCGTGGGTTTTCTCGGGGTTCTCCCGTTTCCTTCCACTTTCTTCATTCCACCATTTCACTCATCTCTCATCATCACCGTCTCCTTTAGCCTAACCGGCATAACCGTGGGACGTAAAACTTACAGATTTCATTTCATTTCAGGGTTCTCCCGTTTCCTCCCACTTTCTTCATTCCACCATTTCATTCATTTCTCATCCTCACCATCTCCTTTAGCCTCCTGGCATAACCGTAAGATGTAAACCCAATGATTTCACAAATAGAATTATGACGTTTACGTTTATTTGAAATCATCTGTGGCATTTATTCAAGAACTTTTTTGAAATAAATTCTCTTGACAAAAAAAGTAAAATTTTCAATCCTTCGTAACTTTGTTCCTTGTTACAAATACGATATATCGGAACAGTTGACACTAATGTACAGTAACGAACATAAATAAGTAGAGGTAAGAATCTTTATTTCTTATCGCTCCAACTTCTACTTATTTATGTTCGCGTTGATACGTTCGTCTCACTTGTATTACTGTTATAGTAATGGGTTCCGAACTGTGGATGTTTACGGATATTTGTGATACTGTAACGTCGTTAGTTTGTAACACTGATGAATAAATGTGGTATTGTAGGTTTTTATTTAACATATAGATTTGAAATCTATGTTAATCTGATTAAGCACTTCTCTAAAAAATATATAACTTAATGTTGTATTGGAACACTGTCAATCGGGTGGTGTTGCGGAGAATGTCAAACAATGTCTCCCTGTGGACATTTGGGTGTTGCAGAATTTAATGGATTTTTATGAATTAATTTAAATTGAAAAGGGTGTTTCTAGATTAATGGTCCAACACGCACACGCATACACAAGCATACACACGCATACACACACACACACACACACACACACACATATATATATATATATATATATATATATATTCCTGATCCTGATACATATAGATGTTCCTCCACTGTATATACAGCGTGTTTCAAAACAACGCTTGGGAGGTGATTACTGACACCAAGATAAGGGGAAAAGTATAAACTTAGTGTTGTTGAACTTTTGTGACATTTACGGTTTTCAAAACCTAAACCGCAAAATCGGTTTTCAAAACCGAAACCGAAAAGGCGGTTTTCAAAACCGAAACCGCAAAAGCGGTTTTCAAAACCGAAACCGAAAAGGCGCATTTCAGAACCGAAATCGCAAATGCGGTTTTCAAAACCGAAACCGCAAAAGCTCTTTTTGAAAGTGAAAGCCGCCCGAAACCGTCTTTGCGGTTTTATAAGCGAAACCTTGTTTGTCCTTTTCAAAGTAGAAACAATGTTTGATGTATTTAATTACACCTTTTAACAATTGTGAAAGCATCTATCGATCGAGACAATTGTATTGATTTATGTCTGTGTTTTAACTTCTTTTATTTGCTCCAAGACTATTATGGTAATATATGCAGCACTGTGCGAAAGGGATAGCTCGATAGTTGTACAAGTCACAGCTAAATTAAGGTTGCAATATTTTATAATCAGAAAAGTGGGGAGTTCTAAACCGTAAATACTGATGTGAACTTGTGTGTTACAAATACTGACCTAGGATCCTTCACACTTTTTTTAGTTACTTCTTTGATGACACTTCCAATGTACTTTTCGGCTGCAGAGAAGCAAACTGGACCCCAGATGATTTTCATATATTTTGTAAATTAGACCACGAGGAACACGAATCTGAAGGAATTTTGACATTCCGATTTCTCGAACTCGAGATACTAGAACTTATACAGTAGTTTTACATAGTATGTATAAAATTAACGAAGAAAGTTCTGTCGCTTTTTGACCTATCACCTTAAAGCATCGATATATCACCTAAGACGTACCTGGAAGATCAAAAATTGTATCCATCAGTATCAACGACCTTCTGGAAACGTTCGGGATGGGCATGGATTCCTTTGCGGTAGAACTTGGTTTGTCGTGAAGCGAAGAAGGTATCAAGTGCATTTTGCACCTTTACTGCGGAGTTGAACTGGAGTTCTCTAAGGTGAGTGTCCAAGGAATGGAACAGGTGACAGTCGGGTGGTGCAGTGTCCGGGGAGTATGGCGGATGCAATAGTGTTTCCCATCCAAGGCGTAGGATGGTGTCCCGGGTCATTCTAGCCATGTGGGGCTTAGCGTTAGCCCGTAACGGGAGAACCCTTTAGCGATTGAGAAGTGCTGGCTCCAGGGTTTTGAGCTTTTCTTGAACACGGCTCAACTGCTGACAGTAGACAGTTGCATTAATGTTCTGCTCTGACCAGCCGGTAGCAGTTCCCGATGCACGATGTCGCGAGCAGTCTACCAAACACACAGCAGGACTTTCTACTGCATTGCTGGTTTCAGCTGTTTTGGAAACAGCTCATGGGATTTTAACCAATGATGACGACGCCGTGGAGCTTCTCATCACATGTCAACATCCTGTTCAGAAATGGCTCCTTTCTCAGACGAGACAGCAAAGAAACACAGGTGTCTCCTCGCGTAGTTTTCTGGCTCGGAGTTAATTCATGTGGGACTAATAGACTCAAATTGTAGTGCTTCCCAAGTTGATGGAGGTGCTGCCGAATGGTTTCTCCACTCACATTGAATGTTAGACGCACTTCCTCACAGGTCTCTCCACTGTTCGCCTCAATTGCTACCTGAAGATCTTCATTTTGTACATGTGTTGGTCTTCCGGCACGTGGTGCGTCTTTCGTGAGTGTTTTGTCACCGTCCGTAAACTTTCTAAACCACCCTTGCACTGTCTGCGTAATCACGACACCCTCACGAAAGGCCTGAGATATCTTCCGCCCCACTGCAGTGGCGTTTGACCCAAGTTTGAACTCGTACAGCATACACGCCCTTATGACGCTCTGTGGAGGTTCCATATTCACTCTGTCCTTACACAAGTTCACGTTGTAACTGGACTGCCACAAACAGGTAGAATGTTGGATATACCCACACCAACATCTGACCTTCGCCTTTTCTCCATTTGCATTCAACTCACAGTGTGAGGATCAATTGAACACAGACCTCCACAAAAAACAACGGAACTTTCTTGGTTACCTTTATATATCTCACAGGACATAATATGTTTCGTATAGAGAATATATCTATATTAAACTTGAAGTTTTAATATCTCGAGTTCCGGAAGTCGGAATGTCAAAAATCCTTCAGAATCGTGTTCCTTGTGATCTAGTTTACGAAATATATAAAAATCAGGTGGGTCCGGTTTACTTCCGTGGTCACTTTATGTTCGAATATCTCGAGTTCCGAAATTCGGAATGTCAAAATTCTTTCAGATTCGTGTTTCTCGTGGTCTAATTTACAAAATGCATAAAAAAATCAAGTGGGGTCCAGTTTGCTTCCCTGCAGCCGTAAATTCGCTTCTATAAGAGTCATTTAAGTTACACTTGAAATTGTCGCTCGGCATTCTTGTAGCTTATGAAGGCATGAATAATTCAAATATGTTTGTCACAACATCTACAAACGAATATTCATTCGTATAGAACCTCTAATACATTACATTAAAAACACATGAACTACACAAAGAAAACTCTTGTGCATTAGAGCAGATCTCTTATTAGCAAATGGCCCTACACACGCGCACTGTTCAGATAGCTCACAGCCTGAGCCTGAGCGCGAGTCCAAATTTAACTCAATCGCGATTAAGATTGTCAGAGGTGTAGCGGTTTGCGTTGAATATACCAACACTTTATCCACTAAGTCGTCTTAGATTTTTCTCCAATCCCAAAAAGCGGGTGGTTTTTCGTGATCAAGATACGTTTAAGCGAGGGACTAATATAGAACCTGAAAATCGGGTGGTACCCGCAAAAATCGGGTAATGTGACAACACTAAGCTAAATAGAAAATAAAGTATATCCCTATTTAAGATCACTACACCTGCAACTCATGAAATTCAATTTGAAATCTCATCCACTTAGATTATCTTTTATATTATCATTACTCTTTCACCTTGTTTTTAAATAGTACTGCCACTCTTTTTTTTGGTTAAAAACACACCACCTCCCTTTCTTAAAAAAAGAAAAAAAAGACAATTTAGATCGCAATACACAATTTTATTGTTGATTTGTTGCCACTCCGATAAATGTGAATGTTGTGGTTTTGCATGAGTTCACTGGTTTCTTATCGCAAGTCCCAGACACCTGCAATACGTAAAGGGAACACCGATCGTATTTTATTCTGTATCTTTTTACTTCCCAATAACGATAGCCGTTAGGGATGCGCGCGAATCGAGTCGAGACAGAATTTTGTTGAGAAAATTCGAGTCGAGACACAGCTCATCCAATAGAAAAATATACGTTTTTCGAGTCGAGACATCACTTTTACAGCACATTTTCGAGACGAGACAGCCTCAAATCTTGTCTCGTGTGCATCCCTAATAGCCGTGTCTCTTTGTGAGAAACTGCAACTTATTTTTTTTTTATTCTGCCAATTGTAAAAGTATACTAAACAAGAATTTCCATACACATTAAGGCATTTTAAGAAAAAATATCTTCTTTCCCCTCTGCAAATTTTGAGCATTTTTTCCCTACGCCGAGGGAAATTTCCCTCCATCTGGCAACTGTGAGCCGAAGATGGGAAAGATTCTTTGCTGTTTTCTCGTCGTTACTTGATATTAGTGCTGTCGAATTTTTCTGACTTTTGCCGTTTTCGGTTTTTGAGAAAACCGGTTTCGACAGCACTAGTATAGACCAACCTGGGTGCACAAATGCTTCCTTTCGGAGTTAGAGGCTGCCAAAAGCATGAAAAATGAACTTTAATGGTCCATAGCTCCAAAACTATAGGAAATACCATAGTCGAGTTAAGACTTCACTTAGGAACTAATATGTGGCCTATCCAAAAATACATGTTTCAGAATCCTAAGATACTTACGCAACAATTTTTATAAAGGCAGTTTGACTACGGGTATATAATTTGAAGTACTCATCAACTACCTCTATAAAAATTGGTAGTTATATAGTGGCGGCGATTGGGCGTTAAAAGTGGGGGGAAAACATGATCTGAATATTTGTATATCAATGTTGGTTTTCCTCCTTGTTTCTAACACTTTATTCGACGGAAGGATATATCACCAATAGGATACTGTAGGACCTTTTCTTTCACCACGAATTTGTAACTAAGGAATATCATAAATGGTGTAGGCAAAACAATGGAAAAGGTAGAATTTGTTTCTTATTACTATCTTTTTAATCAATATTCCTTACTATTAGAAAAAAGGAAAGGCATTTTAGGAAATGTCGAGTTTTGTGAATTAAAGAATGACTTGTGAAAGACACTTCTTTTTTTCTTTTCTTTCTTTTTTTTTCTTGCGAAATGTT
This sequence comes from Thermobia domestica, assembly GCF_964235325.1. NCBI lineage: Eukaryota > Metazoa > Arthropoda > Insecta > Zygentoma > Lepismatidae > Thermobia > Thermobia domestica. The sequence continues at coordinate 39,223,264 of NC_137459.1, read as the reverse complement.
CTCTTAATTAGTTTCAAAACGGCTGACTTGCAAGAAAAAATGAAAATACGCTAGAATTGTTTGCGCTCAAATAGGTTAATTTTTGGGCCATTTTCCGTGGCAATTAAAACGAAATTCCCAGTTTTCTTAACTCCATGGGATGACAAGCAACCAATACGTACTTATGCAACGGCAAATATTATATGGCACTGCCCCTCTTGCCTCACTAATTGCCGCACCTGTATATATATATATATATATATATATATATATATATATATATATATATATATATATATATATATATATATATATATAGTGTTTCAAAAGAAAACCGACAAGGTTTGGGAGGTGATTCCTGACACCAAGATAAGACAAAAGGTATAGACCAATCTGGGTGCACGAATGCTTCCTTTCGGAGTTATAGACTGCCGAAAACTTGAAACAAATGTATTTTAAAGGTCCATACCTCCAAAACTATGGGACTTACTGTAGTCGGTTCAAGACTTCACTTAGGAACAAACATGTGCATTATCCAAAAATATATGTTTCATAATCCTAAGGTACTCACGCAACAATTTTTGTAGAGGTTATTAGGCTATGGGCATGTAATTTGAAGTACTCTCCAACTACCTCTATATAAATTGTTGCAGAAGTATCTAAGGATTATGAAACTTGGATATTTGGATAGAACACATACTAGTTCCTAAGTGAAGTCTTGAACCGACTAAATCAGGTCCCATAGTTTTGGAGCTATGGACCTTCAAATTTCATTTTTTCATGTCTTCGGCGGCCTATAACTCCGAAAGGAAGTATTTGTGCACCCAGGTTGGTCTATGCTTTTTGTCTTATCTTGGTGTCAGGAATCACCTCCCAAACGTTGTCGGTGTTGTTTTGAAACACCCTGTATATATCATAGCAAAGCAAACTTGTCGTCACACACCTCAAAATCACAAAGAAGCTTGGTGTATTACTGCTATATCTGTTTTTAACATGTAAATTCCGCATCACGACATTTCAAGCAATGTTGAAACTATTTACATATTTTTCCTTTAGTGACACACGCCGACCTTGTGTCTAAAGGTCTTTGTGTGGTGCTTGTATCATGCACGAAATGTTGATAGCATCGACGCAGGTAGACAAAGAAGGAAATAGATTAGGGGTGTCCAATTTTCAATGAAATTAATATAAATGCTATGTATCCATTATGTCGAAAATATTGCTCTGGTGCAGACATCTACAAATATAATGGAAAACTCGATTGAAAGTCTAGTAATAACACTTCCCATGAAATTTATCGTGTGAATAACCTCAATATATTGTTTAGTCATCCATTCCTTGTCTTCTAACACGCGATTTTTCTTTTTTTCTTTCTTACATGATAGACCTTCTGAATGTTAGATAAGAAGCTTGTGATTGCAGTAAATACTTATGTTCAAAAAATGGGTAAAATGTCTCCTGTATCCTAGTATAGTGAAGCTTCATCATAACCCTAGAATTAAAGTGGAAAATGGAAAGTTGAGCCAGCACGTGAATCTGATGAAACGGAAGATAAAACATCATGGATAAAATCAAACGAAAGGGGCATGGAACTGAAGAAAAAAACATGACTTCCTTTGTAACTTTCTGACATCTCCATAATTTAACCTTTTCTGGATAGTCTCCTGCAGTCCTTCATTTCTGACGGAATGCGGGAACTTGTAATCCCGCATAGGATGATCATGCGTCCCGACTAATCAGAAATGTCCCGTTTCGTGAACAAAATACGTTGGCTCGATTTGTTTAAGAACATATTTTTTGTCACTACTAACTATCATAATTAAGTTTTATTGTAATACAATTCTACCCGTATGTTCATTATACAAACTGGTTAACGTTACAGTGGTGTAAGTCAATCTTTTCTAAAAGAAAGACACATAAACCAGATTTATAGCCTGGGTTAGCCGAACTGGCGGTTGGTGTCAACCAGGGTTGCCACACTCGAGACTCGCGATGATGCCAAATACGGGCCTGAATTATGCTAGATTTTTGCAAATTATGCCAGATTTTCAAAATATCTTTCCTTACTAATTTTAAAGACCTGCCCCTATTATATATATATATATATAGTGGCGGATCCAGGATATGATTGAGGGAGGGGCTAATCATAGTTTGCGGTTTTATCCAGTGTAAAGCAGGATTGAAGCCCATTTTATCCAGTGTATACCTGAACGTCAAGGGGGGATATAGGCCCTATAGGCAAGCTTGGATCCGCCCCGATATATATATATATATCTTCCCTAAGAACCTAAATAAAGTTCCTGGAGGACCCGTTTCTCAATAAAAAACTTGCCCTGTTAACAGCCTAGGGAAACATTTGTGGAAACTTCAGACAACAACGACTTTGTGGAAACAAAAACAACAAAAAATCCCATTTAGCGATCGACTTAAATGAATGTTATCATCAGGTTAGTATTCATCAGTGGCGGATCCAGGGGGGCGATGGGGGCAATCGCCCTCCAGAAGAGGAAAGTTTTTTTTAATTTTATATATAAACAAACCCCATCCCAGAGTTTCGAGCTCTTAAAAGTAGCTCTAGGTAGCAGTATTACAATTCGCCGCCCCCCCAGAAGTCCGTACTGGATCCGCCCCTGGTATTCAGAGAGAATACTTTTACAAAACTTAAGTTTCATGGGTAAATCAGTAGACTTTGAATACATTCACATCGTATCCATTGAGTTGCGAAATAATGTACCTTCAGACATGGGCGAACGAAGAAAATTTTCTCGGGGAGCATTTCCATGGTTGCTATATTATGTCTGGTGGTTTGCTATATTACATATACATTTTCGTGAGCCAGGGGGGCCCATTCTTATCAAATACGGAGATACTGAACAAAATATAATAAGAACATCTAATTCGAATTTCTATCATCTCTCAGTCCAACCCGAGACTGAAACATAAGAGATGGGCTTTGTTTTTAAATAACGTAATGCCTAGCGAAGGCTTCACATTGTGAAGATTATATTAGTGAAAGTTATACAAATGCAATTTTACAACTTAATATACATATTACTAAATGTTGAGCTCTCTGTTGCTATGTGGTTAGACTATACGTCTTTTGCAAACGGAGTTTGATTCCCGGTAGGAGCTCATGTGTTTCAAATCCGACGTTAAGCTGTAAGTTTGCGTCTTGTAGAGCTTTGCTCCTGAAAGCGACGCTACACTATAATCTAATTTAATATCACTGAATATTAAAAAATAATGACTTACCGAGATGACGTAAAATGGCAGCCATCAAATCCATTTTATATTTTCATTTAATCTAGTGAATATGAATATAACAATTACAAGGCACACGTATAAATACTCAGAAACAAGCACATACACACGTATACGTACTCAAATATGAACCCTTCAAATTTGTTTACATCTAGTGGACTCTCGCTGCATCAAGCACTGTTATCCTCAAACAAACTTCGTCATCATCTTCCCATGTATCTGCATTATTTGATTCATCTACAGATTTTTCATCTGAACGCATCATTGCTTTTAGCATTTTCGGGGAGGGTTCAGGGCAGTGGCGGCGATTGGACGTTAAAAGTGGGGGGGCAAGACATGATCTGAATATTTGTATATCAATGTTAATATACATATTTCCCTGGTTGAAACTGCATACATTAATAGGCCATTTCAGAAAAGTGGGGGGCAACTGCCCCCCTTTGCCCCCCTAATCGCCGCCCATGGTTCAGGGTTCTCTCTTTATTTAAAGAATCGGTTCTCTGTAATGGAAAGAGAATCAGGGGAGGGAGGGAGAATTTATATTTTATGAATGGATAACATTTTAAGAAATATATACAAAACATGCGCCTTCCAACACCGCACTGAAGCATTTCTTTTAGCGGTTTATTACTAGTAGTCCCCTGACTCTCACACTCCCTTCCCACACAAATTGTAAAGTGAGAAGGGACAGAAACATCCTGGATAACCACACACTCAGGTTTCAGTTGACAGAAGTAAAACTATGGGTAAGTAAACATCTTGTGCAGAGTCACGTGTTGCTATTTGTTGAACATTTCTGTGAATTCAACAATACAAAAGCGGAAATACTAACTGGTTTTATTGCTCCAACCATCGCTACAACTAAAAGGGATCCCGGTCGTTGAACCATCCAAATTTTCGTTTTGTTTCTGTTCTCCAGAGCGAAGAATGAAATTATGCTAGATTTGGCCAAGATGCTAGATGCGTATGAAATATGCTAGATCTAGCACCAAGATGCTAGATATGGCTTCACTGGTGTCAACCAATGAGTTCTCATGCTTTGTTGGCAAACTTCTGGTGAGAAAAATCAGCTTTCCGCGGTAGTGTTGCCAGATCTGAAGATTAAAAATTTAGCGTGGTAGTGCTCCAAAAGTAGCGGATTTGTATTATTTGTAGCCTAAACATAAAAATGAATTATTTTGCAGCTATACACTTTTACTAATCATATATATATATATATATATATATATATATATATATATATATATATATATATATATATATATATATATATATATATATATATATATATATATATCCTTATACCGATCTAATGGAGACAGTGTGAGTTGGAAATACGTAAGATGTCTGGGTTGTCAATGGTCAGACGGTGACCGCTGTCTCGGATTGTCGGTGATGGTGGTGTTAAGGCAAATTCCATACTACGTCAGGCGCGGTAGAACTGCAGTATGCAATGAATTTTGCAGAGGATAGTAGTATAAAATGTGTGACCTTTCTGATTTACAAGGAAACATGTTTCCTTAAGTTAGTTTTGTGGACTCTGAAATACACTTTACAATATTTACAATATGATTTTCCATTGTTATTCCTCGCTTCTTTGATTCTTTTGCTAAATTCTTTATCTAGGAGCCATGAATTTTCGCATTTTATTGTAATTCCACTTATTCATTGTTATGAATAATACAGAAACACGATTAAATTTTTGATGTTCACGTTTACTCAGTTCCGTACAACTATAAGGCCTACTAGGCATTCACTGACATAGCAACACAGCCAGTGATACCACAACATCACAAACTCAAAAAAATTGTCTATTGTTGCCAGATCTGGTGATTAAAACGTACAAAAACATCAATTGAACTAGCATCGAACATATTAGTTTTAGTAAAACTATTGTTTATTGTGAATAGAATACTCAACAAACAAAACTTTCGTTGGTGTTATATTAAGGATGGTCTAAAGCCACAAAAAGTTTGTTTCTGTGATAAGAGATGGCGTTGCTATCGCCCTATCTTTTCAATGTTAATTAATATTCACAAAAATGTCTAATAACTTTTACAAATATTGAACTATGTTCTTCACTGTCAGTCTGTTTGAAGATAATGACTATACGCAGCAATTGTTCCGTGCAGATTTTCGAATTGTTGACTTGTTCATTGTTGAGTTCAACTAATTGTTGCAGAGGAATTCAATGCCTCTTCCCTTACCATTTGTTCTAGGACTCTGGAATTTTGGTATTTAGTACAGCAGGATGTAGTCTATAGGTTCCAAGGTGACAATTTTTCGACATTTTGTTCTTTCCATTGTTGCAAGCTTTTAATTGTTGCAGAGAAATCCTTTATTTCTCCCGTTACCATTTGTTCTAGGACACTGAAATTCTGGCATTTAGTATAGCGTGATGTAATGTATGAATCACAAGTTGACATTTTTTTTTAAATTTTGTTCTTTCCATTGTTGTAAGCTTCTAATTGTTGGAGAGTAATCCAATGCTTCTCGAGTTACTGCTTGTTCTAGGACTTTGAAATTCTGGCATTTAGCAAAGAATGTAGTAATATATGAATATAAAGGCGAAAATTTTATTATGTATTTTCGTTCCCATTATTGTAACCTTTTAATTGTTGTGGAGAAATCTGATCCCTTTCCCGTTATTGTTTGCACAAGGACAATGAAATTCTGTCTCTGAGAACACAATGAAGTAATATATGAACCTCAAGGCGAAAATTTTACAGCATTTTGTTCTTTCCATTGTTGTAAGCTTTTGATTGTTGAAGGAATCCAATGCTTTTCCCGTTATCGTTTATTCTAAGATTCTGAAATTTCGGCATTTGGTTTACCGTAATGTAGTGTATGATTCATAAGGTAATCATTTTTCGATATTTTGTTCTTTCCATTGTTGTAAGCTTTTAATTGTTGTAGAGGAATTACATACCTCTCGCGTCATCGCTTGTTCTAGGTCTCTGAAATTCTGTCATTTAGTACAGGACCAAGTGATCTATGAATTTTTAGATGAAAATTTTACTACAATTTATTCTTTCCATTGTTGTAAGTTTGTAAACCAACCATTGTTGTGAACCAACTTAATTTATGCAAAATGTTTTGGTTATTCTGGGTATTATAATAATGGACATATTCAGTTTAACCGAACCCACAGTTTTCCCCTGCTTTCTTTCACATCTGTTTTCTTTTCAAGTGTCCAATTTCGTTTCTCCCTCCAATTCGTTTCAGTGTCCTTGAGGGGAGGGATAACATCCTTCTGAAGACACTGGACACGACCGTCTTGTGAGTTTCTCTCTAAACACCAAACACACACACACACACACACAATATAACTAACTATACATTCACACGCACCTTTCTGTTACACATTATATGTGGAAACAAATACCAACCACTCAAAGGTTTCTCAGGAACATTTATGAACAATTTAGAATAATTATGTAACTCTGAAACTGCGATTAGAAAATTTTGGTTTCAAATTTGATAAATACAATCAATACGGTTTTCAAGCGAGCAAATGCAGCTACATGCTACGACAACTCGCCGCGTGTTGTTGAGGGGAAACAATATTGTTTCAATGTCTTATTACTGCATCCATAAAACTCATGTAAATGGACTAGATTAGATTGGATAAAACGCTCACCGCTGACAGCAAAAAAACCTTCGAGTTATTTTGTCTTTACACCACTATACTGATCTTATGAAATTATGTAAAATTATTTAACTAAATAAATACATAAAACTAAACCAAGGATTGTTTACACTTGCTTGTTATCTTTAATTAAAAAAGTTAATTATATTTCTGAAATTTCCTCAAACACGATTATTTGTATTCAAAAGCATCATCAGTTAATTTATTAATCTTCCCAAGATTACTCGCAATTGACAATGAATGAAATGTATTTATTTCTCGAAGTGTACTTAGCCTCATCAACTTTTTTTTAAATCGGTTCTTTTTATCGTAGTCCCTTTGTGCGCTGTATGTGCTCGTTTGAGGACACATGTCAAATTTGTGCATTTACTATCAAAAGACAAACTCAAATAAATGTTTTACTCTTCCCCACTTTTGAATTTCCAAGCCCTTTCTTTGTTCGAGTATTGTTCATATAAGAATCTGTACACTTTCCCAACTATATAGACGCTTAGAGACTGAGATCATAAGATTTTAATAAGATAAGTAATCATTTTGAATTTCAATCAATCTTTGTCGCTTGGAGGACGATACGATGGGTCACTGGTAGAGCGCTCACCTCTAGTGTCAGGCATCCCTGGTTTGATCCCGCCAACGCAAATTTGTGGTGGAAAACACTGTAGCCGCATTTTTCTCGAGGCTTTTCCATTTCCAAAAGCATTCTCATTCCGCCAATTCTATCATGATCATTCACTTCCATTACAGTCACCATGGTTTCTTCTCTTATCGTTACTGGAAAGTAAAAATTATCCAGAAAGCAACCAAACGTTGAATTAAAGCATTACTGAGAAATCGGACTATTCGATTATGCATATAGCAGTGATGGAATGGGACATGGACCACTTGGGTCTCGACTTTTGTCTGAGTCATCCGGGTCCGGGTTCGCTTCTCAGACTCGGTCTGATTCGGTGACTGAACGAACCCGGAGACCCAATCATATCCGGAAACTCGGATACACCTGGTGACTGAGAATCAACCGAAATAGCTCTGCAGAATTACTGCAAAAATTTTATTTATACTTCATTAATGATGTTTACTGCTTGGGCTAGAACATTCATTTGCCCGATTCTTGATGTGTCATTTTTTAATCAATATACCATGTTTTGAATATTTCAAATATAATTTCATGTTTATTCGTCTTCAAGCATGTGGTTTTTTATTATAGCCTATACAAAAAAGAATTAACAAAAACTGATTAACCTCAGCCGTATTTTTTATGTTCTAAACAAGAAGCTTTACAGGTCGATTAAACAATAACGATCTCTCATAAGAGAAACATGTGACTTATCTTTTCTTTGCAATTTTGAATGTTGGTACCCTTATAAGCGTTGTAGTTATCTTTCAGTGCAACGCTTGATACAAGGAAGCAAACAAGCGAAAAATAAAATTATATTTAGTGAAAAGGCGATGAGAGAGGAGAGAATCAGGTTTGCTAGAACTGCATTAGTAGCCTCACACACACTTCTCATGTATATGACAACGTTCCATCTCTGGGTTCTATCGAATCATCGGGTCATTCCGGATGATTGGTCGTGGTTTCTCAGTCATGGATCTTTCTGGGTCTGATTGCAGTGTGTCTTCCGAGTCATGTTACACGAAATTCGTGACCTATTCCATCAGTGGTGGACTATCTATATGGCAACATCAAACATGTTATAAGAAAAACGAAAAACAGAAATATGGAAAGATATTGAAATATATATATATATATAAAATCGAAAACATTGAATATTGAAAATATGAAATACCGAAAACATCGATTCGTAAATATTTCGGTATTGGTTTTTAGATATTCGAAAATATCTTATGGATGGATCAATATATCGAAATATCGCACAGTCCTAGTTAGGATGCAGATAAGCATGTAGCCACACGTCTCATATAGACTCTTTCTCACATTCTCGAAACAAACTATGTTTAAATACACTGTCTGGTATCAAACTCGTTATTTGGCTTGGTCTTCAAAGTAGAATTTCTACCACAGAATTATTGTGGTTTCTGAACCCGCAATAATCAAATTTGCGTGCTGTCAATAATTACCTTTGTTATTAAATATGGAAAACAAGTGACGTTCTCTACCTGATCTTCGCTTTTTCATCATATACAACTCAAGCTCGCATTATGATATACCAAATACCGTATTGGCCGTAATATAAGCCGAACATTTTGTTACCATTTCAATTCTGAAAAATTAGGGTGCGTTATATGTTGCCGACCTTACTAAAATTATGGCACTTCTTCATATCATATGCTGCTTCAAGTATGTTGATTCATCATTTTGAAATAACGATTATACAACAGCATTGTAGAAACTGGCCATATTATACAGCAGCGTTTCCCAACCGGTGTGCCGCGGCACACTGGTGTGCCGCGAATGGGCCGCTGGTGTGCCACGAGAAATGAAAACAAAATTATTAATTATTAGGAACCTAATTGCAAGACAAAAAATATGTGTATTTAAATTTCACATTACTATGAACCTCTACAATGTAAAATACTGTAATTGTAATATATTATTGTACATACATTACTACTACATAGATTTTATTTCGAAAACAGAATGTTATTAATATTTAAAATTGTGACCATGTTAATAAATTATAAGTTTCACACTGTGTTACTTATCTGTTCATTTTTAATGTTGAAAAAAGTATTAATTATCATTGTTATGACTGTTTCTTTATTGTTACAGATTATTTCGTAATTTGAAATTTTAAAATCTCATTCTATCCTTCCGACAAAGCAAACACTCATACAAATTACCGCAATTATGTTTTAAAAGTACAAGAGATTTGTTTGTTCGTTCGTAATTTAGTTATCTTCCTTGTGAAAGGTTGGATACATTCTTCGAAAAAGAAAGTGTATTTTTTTGAAAGACTGAGTTCTATATTTCATTGGAATTGTTTTCTATTTTTTAATTTGAATGAAAAATAAGAGGAAAACCAGTGATCGAGCTTTCTTCTTTGTGAGAAGGAGGTCAGTAATGAAAGAAAACAAATACGACGGTATTTTCTATTTACAAATAATAATAATAATAATAATAATAATAATAATAATAATAATAATACCTATGAGTGTGCCGCGAGAATTCAAGTTAGACCCGTAGTGTGCCGCAAGTTGAAAAAGGTTGGGAAACGCTGTTATACAGCATTGTCGAAACTAACTTTCGGTAGTTAACAGAAGTAGTTTGGCAACGATTGGTGACTGACAAAAGTCAATAGGCAGTGCAAATTTTAGGGATGCACACGAGACGAGTCGAGACACGACTCTTTCAATAGAAAAATATACATTTTTCGAGTCGAAACATCACTTTTACAGCACATTTTCGAGACGAGACAGAGAGAAATCTTGTCTCGTGCGCATCCCTAGCAAATTTTATAATACATTAAAATATGTTAAATCACTCAAAACAATTAGAAATACGTCAGATGCACATGTGTGAAATTGTCCCCTTCTAAATTTCGATTCAAAGCCAAAATCAATCATTTGTATTCTATTTGTGATTGATTCTTTTGAAGAAATAATAATTTATTTCACAAACAAAAACAAAATATTTAAAAAATAAAGTTTATACTTCACCCTATCCTCAATTTTCAAAATTTGATTCAAAATTAGGAACGCGCACAATACGAGTCGAAATTTAAGTCTGTCTCTACTCGTATGAAGAAAATGCTGTCTCGACTCGGCGAATTCAAAATCTAAAGCCATCGTTTGTTTGAAAAATATATAAATAAATTTTTACATAATACATGTGTATATAGATAATTTATACAGACACACAAACACACATTATATATATAAAGATATGCTTGGGCCTTGAATCGAAATTTTGAAAATAAGTGAATATCGTTTCACAGTGTGGAACTAAGACTTCCAAACTATGTGAATTGAATACTCAAACATGAAGTAGTGCACCTGTAAGAACTTGTTGCAATAGAGTAATAAGATCAAAGATAGAACCTGTTACTCGGACGCTGAATTCATATCAAAAAGCCATTAGTCGCTGTCACTTATAGTTTTTATTCTATGTCGATAAAGGTTGAAACTAAAAATCGTTTATTTCAACCACTTTCGGATTGAATAGAGAGTTAACGGAGGAGATGGCAACTATCCTTGGTATTCTGAATCGATTGCAAAAATTTGCATCACGATATCTCTTGCCGTTTTTGCTCTGATGCTTGTCAAGGGACCGACAGCGTGTCTTATGCACAGCATAGTTTGGAAGTCTAAAAGAGGGATCAGTGTGAAGTTGGCCAAATTAATTTTGTAAATATATATTGAATTGTTTCGAAACGAACTATTTTTTTTTTCAAAGCTGTCAATAACAAAGAATTGATTTTGGTTTTGAATCGAAATTTAAAAAGGGAGAGGCTCCATACACATATCAAAATACCGATATATTGTTTTTGATGCATTTATTTTTATACAGTCGTGCAACAGCATTATCACTCTGTGCATACATATATTCAAAATTGCGAGTAAAATGAAAAATTACTCCATTTTACGCAACTAGGTGAATCGTATGATGTATACCGATGCTTGAGTCAAAAGTTACTCGCAGTGGCGGATGTAGGTACATATTTTGGGAAAGGTTTCTCATAGTTTTTTAAAGAGGGCGTTAATCTACGGCTTAAGTGGAATCCAAACCATATGAGCTCCTACCGGGAATCAAATTCGGGTCTCCTGCGCCGAAGACGCTTATGCTAAGCATATAGGCAATAGCTTATAGACTATTTTGTGTTTACATAGCTTATATATATAGTATCTAAATTTCTACTTTGAAAGAAAAATGGATACACTGTAACAGTTCTTTTCTCCATAAATACAACACTGACGCCCACCGCTATTGCTTCATTGCATGTATTTACGTTACATGCTTTCTTAACAAACAAACAAACAAACAAACAAAAAATCGAATTTACACCTTTGATCTTTTTCTGCATCTCATAATGCATAGGAAGGAAGTTCATATATAAAAATATACTCTCTAACATGTAAGAGTATAGTTTTTATATATAACAATAAACTTAGCAAGAAATCTCACTATACTTGTTTTCTTCATCCGAAAAAAAAATAAAAAGTACGGGTCTCGTTTCCCTTATATTTCCTGGACGTGAGATTATGTTGGGTAATGGAATACACTGTGAGGATCGATCTTTCATGTTGATCTATGCACTAGGCCAGAATCTCAAACTTTCCGATAACGCGGACCCCCTGTTCATTCGGGAAGTGATCTGCGGACCCCCTTGCAATGCTAATTTGAAATTTCACATGCTATTAAAAATATACTAATTAGAATTATTACTGACAAGAAAAAGATCAAGAAAAATAATGCAATAAGTAATTTATTCTAAAGATACAAGATTGTTTCCTAGTGAAGGAAATTCAATTGAAAATACAGTAACTTTCAAGACTAAAAATCATTTTTTAAAAGGGAATTCACTTGATAAACAACGTTCTCAAATCTTTGGGGTCACTAATGTGAGAAATGAAATTCTTTGTGTTTTTTTTTTCCGTAATTGCATTGAAATGTGGAATCAGTGATGAAAATTTTCCGATTCATAAAAACATACTCCACTTATTCTTACATCGTTGTTTAGCCGTGATGTGAGGTGGAAATTTTTCTTCTATATTTTTCCGGAAAATTTTCCGTTCTTAACAAATATCAGTGATCAAGTAACAATTCCTCAGTATTCATTGAATTCATGTATAGAAATGTTAAAAAGTGAAAGATTGTTTAAAGAATCTGAAAATTTTTATGGCTCAGACAATTTTCAGTACTATGTAGGAACAAGTGAAACAATTTTTCATGAATCGAAATATTTTCTGTCTTGTATGGAAAAATTGAAAAACTTTTTATGAGTCAGAAAATTTTCATAATTTTGAAGCAAAAAGTAAAATAACTTTTTGTGAATCGGAAAGTTTTATTGTTCTGTAGAAACAAGTGAAAAAACTTTTCATAATCGGGACAATTTTGGATAGCGTTTCATGTTTCTTTTATTATTTTATTGGAAGAACATCTACACAAATCAGCTTCCTTATTAGTTATATTTCACTTTCTGTTCTGAATGAATATATGAATAAATAAATGTTTATTTCCAGAAAATAGTCAGTATTTGCTTTCATGAGTTACTTATACTCGAATTTCGGGTAGTCAAAAATTTACAATAGGCACTTTATATTATTTCTACTTATTTCTAAATGTTGCAGCATGTAGATCTATAAAAGTAGTAAAGCTATGAGAATACCATCTTATGGGTATTAAACTGACGAAATCTAATATTGTAAGATCAAAGGTGGATTTTGAGGGAAGAACGCATTGAAGTTTTTGAAACATTCTTGAAATGAAAAATCGTTAGATTTTCACTTCATGAAACGTTTTAAGACAATATTTATTACTAATAAATTTTACGGCTAAACAACGAAGTAGGAATAAGTGCAGTATATTTTTATGAATCGGAAAATATTCATGACTTTTAATAAATTGGAATTTTAAATAATAAAATGGGATATTTGTACTCTACGAACTCGATGTACCGGTATGTTCTCTGCACTTCGCACACACACACACACACAAAGAGAGAGAGAGAGAGAGAGAGAGGAGTTGAATTGAGTTGATTTTGAGTTTAACTTTCCTTTCAGCAGGGAGACTATATAAGACGAGACCAAGTGACTAACGTAGAATCCGAACTACATGAGCTCCCGCTGGGAATCGAAGCCAGGTCTTCCATGCCAAAGCCGTGTATGCTAAACGAATTAGCTCGCAGAGGAAGAGAGAGAGAGAGAGAGAGAAACAGTGTGTAAAATTTTACTTCCAACTTGAAATATTAGCAAATTTTCCGGTTCCCAAAAGCTAATTTTAAAATTATAATTTGTTGCTGACTACCTTTCCTCCACTGAAATTCAATTTTGTAGCTCTATGTGCAGTTAAATATAGTGGAAACTTTTCCACCTAACATCACTATACATAATATTCAAAATTATCTGGCTTAAGAAAAGTTTTTTCCACTTGTTTCTACATCGTGATGAAAATTTTCCGATCTATGAAAATTCCTTTCACCTGTTTCTACAGAACAATAAAACTTTCCGATTGACAAAAAATTGTTTTACTTTTTGCTTCAAAATGATGAAAATTTTCCGACATAAATTTCTTCAATTTTTCAATATAAGACAGAAAATATTTCGATTCATGAAAAATTGTTTCACTTGTTCCTACATAGTACTGAAAATTGTCTGAGCCATAAAAATTTTCAGATTTTTTAAACAATCTTTCACTTTTTAACATTTCTATACATGAATTCAATGAATACTGAGGAATTGTTACTTGATCACTGATATTTGTTAAGAACGGAAAATTTTCCGGAAAAATATAGCAGAAAATTTTCCACCTCACTATGTGGAATGATTTTTGTCACCACCAATCTTAGGTCCGATTCCACATTAAGACGATTTCGCTTTAAAGTTTTGATACTGCAAATAAGTTAAAAGATCTGCTTGCATAAGTAAGTGTTAGGGAAAGGCATCAAATGTTACAATGCCTTTTCAGACAACTCTTCATACTGACAGCGCACACACAAACCAATGTGAGTCAAAAGTTACTCGCAGTGGCGGATGTAGGAACATATTTTGGGAGAGGTTTCTCGTAGTTTTTTTTAATACCTGAATTGGGGGAGGATTGATGTTTATAAGCATAGAAATGACTAACATTTACTTTTTAAAAAAAAAAAATCTGGAATTGGTGGTAGTGCTGCGAACCTTCCGCCACTTAAAGATGAAATCCATGAAATTCCGAAGCATCGTACAGTTAATTTACAACTGCTCTTGAAAAAGTGCCCTAACAAAGAAGAAATTTCTCTCACTTGAAGTAGTCCTATATAACCGTTGACCAGCCTCAGGGCAGAAATTTAGTAAAGTAGGAAAACATTTAAACTTACACACGTAGGTATAATTTCTAATTGCTTTCTTTTTAGTAACTGTTTTAGTGAATGAAAAAAATACTTCTTGCCCAACAGGTGTGAGTTCCATTTTATTACAACACGTTTCAATTTTTAGGCGTCGCGGACCCCCTGGCTAGATCCCACTGACCCCCAGAGGTCCGTGGACCCCACTTTGAGAACTACTGCACTAGCCAATTACGCAGCACTCAAGCCCCGCTTGTGGTTCGGAATTAATAGTTAGTTCCGTCCTTTATAATTTCTAAGTTGCATTGTTGCAAAAGAACGAAAAACACAAAACTTCAAACCCAAACCGATTTTTAAAATTAAATAAGGACATGCTGCATTTAATACTGGAATATTACGTACAAAATATGAACAAAATCATAATAAACGTTTTCGAAAAACTATTAATACGTCAGAAGAAAACTCACCCCAAAGTGTATACTACTCCTTTCCATGGAAAATAACATAATATTGTGGGGAAGCTAATAAAATATTTATCTACGAAGTGATTTGCTATAATTTATATATTGATATTTCGTAAATAAGATGCCACTCTAAAATGGACTAATAATTCAGCCACTTCTTTCATTAATTCCAAATATTTGATAATAATTATTGTATCTTCGTAAATACAACACTACTCTCTCTTGCTAATCTTGTCGTTAAAATTATTTTCCATTTCTCTCTCTTTTTCTTATATTGTCTTCATCGCTAAATAGCGTTATGACTCCACACCGATAGTACATGAAGGATTAAAGGAGTAACGCATTTCAAAACTCCTATGCTGGATAAAGAATTCAAATTTTTTACTTTACCCGTTAAGGTTGGTTTAAAGGGACAAGTTTTGTCGATAGATGGCAGTACAATCTTCGTATCTCTTCCATGTATTTTTTTTACCTTTCACGAAAATTTACAATTTCTTTTGCAAATTTCAACGTAGAGACTTCAAATTGTTAGAGAAGAAACTTCATAACCTATTAAAGGGAACTATCCGTGCCGAATTTTTATTTAGAAATTTCTTCATTGTTGAAATGGCTTGATTGTTGAAATAGATATCCAAACCTTTAACAATGGAACTGTTTCAACAATGAAGAAAATTCTAAATAAAAATAATCGGCACGGATTGTTCCCTTTAATAGGTTATGAAGTTCCTTCTCTAAAAATTTGAAGTCTCTAGGTTGAAATTTGTAAAAGAAATTGTAAATTTTCGTGAAAGGTAAAAAATACATGGGAGAGATACGAAGACTGCAGTGACAACTATCGGCAAAACTTGTCCCTTTACACTAACCTTAATATATTGTACAGATCAATGGTATACGATATGAACTTGTGTGCCTGAACTCCTCTTTATAACGTTGTGTGTACGCCACTGGAGGTTCTTGTGTTCAATTTGAGTTGTCATGACATCTTTGATTAAATCTGTGCTGAGCAAATATATTTCATTGCAAGTCCAGCATCAAGTGAAAAAAGACAAGCAATATACTGCAAATACCGAAAAAAAAGTGTTCTCAGCAATCGGCATTTTCGCTCTTCAGCGTTCTTTACCAGAAATGGAACGATTAGCTTCAAACTCCTCTTCCGTACAAGCTGCAGATTACTGGACAGTGGTCAGTGGTGTCAGGTTACTTAGAGGGATGGAAATATCGAAAAAGAAAATTCCTACGAAGGTCGCAGACAAACGACATCCCACACCCTCTGCCCCATCCTTCGCGAAGAAAAAAATAAAGAAGGGGAGGTAAACTTCTAACTCAATCTTCCAAATTGGGTTCGACAACACTGCTATCTATTTTTGTAAGTTTCGTAAAAACTGAAAGCTATGCCCCCTGCGAACGTAAAATTGTACTTCTTTCTGACGACACTATTTCATCCCTTTAGACTAACCTTAAACTAATAATTTGTGATTTTTATATATGAAAATAAGAAAGTAGTTCATTCTTAAGAGTTATAGCTTGCAGATCATTCAAGGTAGCCTAAAAAGTAGCGTGTCGCCCAGTTTGAAATTTTAGCAGCGGGGGCACTTAAAAAATCGTCCAATCCGCTACTTGTAGCAAGATCTGGCAACACTGTTCTGCGGCCGAATGTTGCATGTAGTAAAGGTTCTCGTCCCGCTAGCATGTTTATATGTTACAACAAAACCAAAATAGGGGAAACTATACAGTCGTGGGCACCTTAAGGCATATTTTTTTTAGTAATTAATTTATAACTTTTATACGTTTGACCATTGTATCTCATATTTTTTTAATAATATTGTTACAGTATGGGTTTTCAAATAAATATGATATCGGACTGAAATGTAACATTAGGTACGTGTTTATTTTTTTAAAAGAGCTATAACTTTTATAGTGATGGGCCCTACAGAGACTGAATTAGGAACTTTTGATTACAGTTATGGGAACCTGTGCAGAAATTTCTAAAATTATTTAATAATGTCAAGATACATTACTTTGTTATATAAATGCATAATACAGCATCTCGTTTTGATGTTTTGTAGTTTTATAGTAACAATTTTAATAAAAAAAAATTAAGAACTTTTTTGAAATAAGGCACTCTGTTTGCTTAATCACTGTCACTTTCAGTTTCCTCTAAGACCTGCAAACACTGGAAACAAAATAATAATCATCATCGTAGCCTGCTCCACAGGCTGCATCTCCAGCAAGAAGGCAAGCTTTATGAAAAGCTTGTCCACAGAGTTTGCAGTTCATTCCTGGTAAACGAGGTCCTACAGTCTCACCACACTGATTACACAATCCAGAAAGTGAAAAAAATTACGGTTTTCTAATTGTTCCGTACTGTTTTTCAACACCTTCACTTTCAATATGTTTGAATCTTCTTTGTATGCTGAAGAAGAATGAACTCCCTCATTTTTGTTCTCTTCTAGTTCGCCAAAAAGCACTCGTTTAGCCGGAGGGACAGAAGGTAATTTTTCCACATCAGCTCCAGTTATACCTGCACGTTCAGAAGAAAATAAATTAACACTAGGAGTATCTTCGTGTCTTTTTTCTACTTCCCAGCTGGACCTGACTGTTTAACTTCTCGTTTTCTCTTTCTCCCTCTCTTGTTTTTCTTTTGTATTTCTTTTCTCTTTGTGCAGCTCTTTCCATTTATCTGATGTTATTACCAGTGGCGGAGTCAAGGGGGGCCAGGCCCCCTTGCTCAAATTCTTGGCCCCCCTAGTGGCCCCCCCACACAGAGTGATGCTGCTATAGGTCGACAAACGGTGAGTTGGCAGGGGCTACAAGTGAAACTACTTCCAAAACATCCCTCGACAACAAAGTTACGAACTGCAGAATACCGTTGCAATAGTCTGCGTTCCGAATAAAATAGCTCCACTCGTTTTAGTTTGTAGTACGGCAAGACCTAATTCACAGACATCTGTGGGGTGCTTGCATCGACCTCACCACCTGGACATTCATTTTAACCTCTGTCCCTTATCTAGTTATCTCCTTTGTTTTTGACAAAGAATCAGAAAAATAGCAAAATCAGTCGGCATTCTCATTCGCTTCAATGTTGAAAGTCATACTAAAATATGGCATGCTTACTTATTACAAAATTTCATCAGTCTTTAATTTCAAATTAAGTGCTTTATGATTTTTTTTTCAATTATAAAGTCTCATTAGTTTCTATAATCGTTGTCCCTTAGGATAAGTTATTATAACATAGGAAAAACATATTAATGGTTCCTCTTGATTATTTTTCAATGGTTTTTCTTATAATTCACTTAATCACTATCACTTTTTTTTACAGATTATCATATTCATTTATTCCTGTCTTTTTTTTCATAAAATCTGTTTTCAACACATTATATTATCATGCGGTATTAAAACAAATCTGGAACTTCTGATATTTATTTACCTCCAACATTCCGTCCGGAAAATTTGTGTGATCTGTACACGAGGGAATGTTTTCGGGCTGCTAAAATTTAGATTACTGGTGCCATGCTATAACTTTGAGTTTCGCCTTATCTCAAGTAGATGCAGACATGTCAGAAGGTTTGATTTTTGTAGATACACTAGCTCAAACGCTGTCGAAGATGAGGTCTGGTGAATATGACTCTCAACGAACAATATTCGAACAAATTTATCAAGAATGTTTGGAGATGTGCAAAGAAAATGGTCTCGAATTCCAGAGCCGGGAACAAATAGAATATAGGGGTTCCTCGTGGAAACGAACTAGACATCCGCTATTGAAATATCACAAATTCATTTTGGATGAATCTCTTCCTTCATTGGATGCAGAAAACGAATTTTCTAAAGATAATATATCAGCCAAGAGACATTTTTCTGCCTACTATTGATAGGCAATCACTGATATGAAAAACCGCTTTGTATCATGTAGCAAAATCATCAGATCAATCACCACTCTACATCCAAAAAGTGAAAACTTTTTTTTTTTAAATTACAACATTGTCGAGCCTATGGCCCAGCATTATGGAGTGATCTGCAAACATTAAAGTGAGAACTCAAAATTCTCCCAAACACAATTAAATTGTATGGAGACGAGAAGAAAACCAAAGTTGATTCCTTAACGAATTTCGTTGATCTTTGTGTCTACAGAAACGCATTCCTAGAAACCTATAAGCTAAGTATCATCTCTGTGACTATATCAGTTTCTAGTGCTACATGTGAAAGGTCATTTTCTTCTTTGAAAAGATTAAAGTCTTGTATATGGAATTCAATGACTCATGACAGGTTGAAAAACTTAGTGTTACTTTATATTGAGAAGAAAATTGCTAAATCGTTAGATCTTTAACAAGGTTTGCTGCTGCCCACACGAAGAGAAAGATCCTCTTTAAGTAGAGGCATGAACCTATAAGTTTTTTCTTAACCTGTAAAAGTGTTTGCTTTCAGTTAAGTCAACCAGCTATACATATTTTAAACACCGTGATTAAATAACTATTTGCTTATATTAGAAATCAATTGCATTAATGAATCCTTAGTTGTTTGAGGTACTAAATTCTTACATTTTCACTGTTTTCAAAAGAGTAAAATCATGAACAACAAAGATGGAAACATTGAACTTGAATACACACAGACGCAGACACACACAGACACACACACACACACACACATATATATATATATATATATATATATATATATATATATATATATATATATATATATATATATATATATATATGAATAAAATGTTTCATTCATTGGAGGTGGCCCTCTCAAAATCTTCTTGGAACCTTCATTGGCCCTCCCTGAAAAAAACTCTAGCTACGCTACTGGTTATTACAAATGGGAATCTTTGAATATTGCGACGTTTCCTCTTTGGCGTTTCTGGCCATAACAAACAGTCCTTAAAAAGCGGCATATCTGATTTCTTGATTGGATACATTTCACCTTGGTCAGTAGTTCTGTTTTTGCTCTTCTGGTGTCACCTCAACCTGTAGAGAAGTGCTTGCTTCCTCAAGCTGTTCTGCTAAAGCACTTTCAGTCTGTTGTAATCTTCGTGAGTTTGAGGCTTCATCTAACAGCAACTCATCATTTGTGTAAATTCTTATGAGCGTTTCATCTTTAGAAAATTCTTCAAGTATCTTACAGAGAAGGCGAAAATCTTTACATTTTTCTTCATGACCATTTGCAACTTTATCTTTGAACTGTTTTATTTGGTTACACTTCTTGGGTCCAAGTAAATCACAAAACTTCTCATAAGTCAAATCACGAAAACTTCCATTGATCGAACGATTCGAAGATTCACTAGTTTTAACTGTATCTTTCTCCTTGCGTCCAAGACACTTGCTAAAATCAATGTTTTCTGGGGCCCACGGAAACAAACCACAAGCTTTAAATAAATTCTTAAGAGATTCTGGTTTAATACACTTGTCAATTTCCTCTGCTAAGACGGGAGCAAATTCCTTTCTTGTGATAGTTTGCGAAGGTTTTAACGACGCCAAATCAACACTCCTTGTTTCCACGCAAGTTTAATTGGTCGGAATGCCGAAACATCTGTTGGTTGGAGGATTCTAGTAGCATTCGGATATAAAGCGATCAGAATGATTTGCAGTTCGGAGCACAGCTCACTTACCTGAAAGATGAGATGCGTTTTATGACCATCAACGAAAAGAAGAATTGGAAATTGTGTTTCACATTTTACCAAAAAAGGACAGAATATTTCCTACAAATTCGAAAAATGTTTCCGTCTTCATCCACCCCGTACCACTACATCCGACCTTTCATCCATCAGGAATAGATGCAGCTATATCGGCCGGAAGTCTTTTATAGTTGTATACTATCATTGGAGGACACACTATGCCATTCGCTCCGAATGTGAAAAGTACTGTAAGTGATTGCTTTTCATCTCCGCTAAGAACTTCGTAGACAGTTTTTTACACCTTTTCGTGCCAACACCTTTTGACTTTTAGGACACAATTGAAAATTGGTTTCATCTACATTAAAAATTCGAGAAGGGTCTTTAACAACATCAAATAAATTATTTTCCTTTAAGTACTGCTCAATTTCTTCAAACCATTTACGGATGTTTGATTCACTAACACAGGCACTTGGCATAGTTACACTTTCCGATGTTCGTATAGCTAGTATAGGATGTCTTCGGAGAAAAGCTTTGTATCATCCCGTACCGGGTATATTATCCTTGAAAAGGTTTTTCCGCTTACGAGACTGTAGAAAAGTTTGAATACTTGACCGCACGTCCTCCTTTCCACGAGGAAATCCCTTCTTACTTGATTCTAAAAACCAGTTAACTAACATAGTTTCTTCTTCTGATGTTAATATAGGATTTGGACCAAAAGTGGTCTTTGATTGTCCTTTAAGGTGTCGTTGAAGTGTCGTCCGAGGAACATCGTATCGTCGGGCCGCAGTCTTAATTTTCTCACCGTTTTCCACAGCATTGATGGCATCTGTTAGTTGTTATTTTGTGTAGCTCGATTTTCCTTTGTTAGGCATATTTTCTAAAAAGAAAAAAGAACAAAACATTAATTACCATTTTATTTACTCCAATGTATTATACAAACAAATACACACATACACAGAAACTCTATGTGAATTGAACGCCTTTTTTTATTATTATTATTACTTGAGCATCTATTACAGTTGGCGAGTGCAGTTGTATTTCCTGTCGTTCACCGTACCAAAATTCTCTACCAAGTGTGCCGACAAGATGCTCTCTATATGGTTTATGCCCTTTTAGCAATTAAGAGAGCCAGTACGTTTCGAAATAATCTGATGAGGAAAATTCTAGTTCGTTTAATCAACAGAAAGATTTTGCTGTTTGACCAGATATTGAATGTTGGGAACTGTACATTGTATTTAAGTAATATTGGAAATGATTCAGCCCTCACTCAGCTCCGCGAACTAACTTGGGCAGCTACCTGAATTAAAACGCTGTGGTTAGTTTCTTAAAAGCCGGTATTAACAGCACTGGCAAATGACGTGCTGAGTAATCACATCCGAGGCACCAATGCAAAAATCACCGATAGACACTGGCCATTACAGCATGGAATTCAGCTTAAAAAGCAACTAGGCCTATTTCATACTCCATAACTTTACGTGTAAGTACTGTACATACAGTCCTCGCGCCACGAGAAAGCCAATGCAGAATGGACACAATGTAACTCACTGGCACTTCTCCTAGCGCGAGGACTGTAGATATATTTTAAATATAATCACAATGGTGATAAATATGAATAGGCCTTGTTATTAATTTTCAAGGAAAAAACTGTACATTTAGCAACATGAAAAGTGAGGTTTCGGACTTCCAACGCACACTGACGTTTGTGCAGTGCTTCCTCTTCTTGTTCTTTTTTGGGATCATGATCTAGCTCTAGCTGAGTCGAAGCATCGAAACTTCTCCTTTCATGTTGATAAGAGAGCAGATTTCCTCTTTTTCCTTAAAAATTAAATGTAATCAGATACATGAAAAAACTTAAATCTACTTAAGTGACCTTATTATAATGGGCTCTATACCGTGATCGTAGTTATACATTCCCTTGTACATTTTTTTCAGAAAGGGGTCTCTATAAAATAAGCCTAGTTCTATTGTTATGCTTAATCACGGCCGCCTTTATTGTTATACAGGCCAGAGTCTTGAAATGGCAACTGCGCATTTTGGCCTTCCACAGACTATCCACCCACCACAGCCGGCCGCCCAAACTCGCTGCATTAATATCTAGAGAAAGGGAGGATCCTCACTAAAATGGTAGAGAAATAGTCTGTGGACTGCCAACTGTTGAAGGTGATAGTCTGTGGCAGGCCGATTTGCGCATTCAAGGTTTTGGTTTGTATAACAAAGGAGGCCGTGGCTTAATCCAATATAAACATACAGTGATGGGTATAGTGAGTTTAAAGTAATGGGCACTGGGCCCATCACTGTTAAATAACCTTTAAATTTCATGAAATTTTCGAGCAAGAAACATAACAGCCTGAAATGCACTTTAGGCTTAAAATAACGACAAAAAATTCATATATTAAAATATAGTTATGGGCACTAGGTGCCCATTACTGTCATGTCCCATTACCGTAAATTAAAATACAGCGGTGAGCACCTCATGATTTGAGAGCAAAACTCATTTAGACTTACATCTCATTAGCATGAAGTGCTCTTATCATTTAATAATCACTCAAAACACAAAATTTTAATTTCCAATTGATTTACAATGAAACAAAACCTTAATCAGTACACCTACCTGATTAAAAGAAATCTTTAGAAATAAACAACAACCATCACAACGTTTTACATCGCGCACGTTTCTACACTCCGCCACATACACAAAAGAAGAAAGACAATTGACAAACTGTGAGCGTAAAGAAAGGCCTACCAACATTTCAAAGTCGTCAGTAGCTCGTTATAGGCGCTCAGAGTCTTATTATTTGAACATAACTGGCATAGGTGTCCATAATTATCAGAGTGCCCACAACTGTATAGTTTCCCCTATGTGACACTAATAACATCATCTTAATACGTGTCTTTTAGATCACGCAAATAGGACTTAAAATATTATAATGTTAGTGCATTAGCTACTCAGCACGACAACTCTTGAACGGAAGCGATTTTTAATTTTCTATTTCGCAGTGCGTAGCTAGATCAATTATCTCAGACGAGTTCGTTAATGGAGTCAATTTACTAACATCTTAATGGATAATGGCGACTTATGTTCGTCCGTTACTCCATACGATAACTCTTGAATGAAAGCAATTTTAAAAAATTTTTTTGCAATAAATAGCTAGAGATTATCACAGCCGAGTTCGTTAGTGAAGTGAGTCTGTTAACATCTTCACGGATAGCAATAATTTTAACGGTGGGTATCCATATCTTAATTTCTACAGCAAAAAAAAAAAAAAAAAAAAAAAGTATAATTTATACATCTCTCCGTTAGATGGCAGCAAACATCCTCTAGTAAATAGATTCAGTTTTCTTGTCTCGCACTATCTCCTCCTAAAAGTCTTCCTGGAGATTGTAGACATATCTCACACAAGTCATCCAGTCTTCCCGTGCAACTTTATGTATCTCCTTATCCATGGTCTTTCTACGTCCAAAATACGAAATATATTATTTCTTTGGCGACTCCACGTTTCATCTTAGCCCAATTGGGTCATAACTATTTCTAATTACTAATTTTCACTGGTAAAATTAACTTTCATAATGAAGCAACAAACACAATAAGAATTACAGAAAAATAAGATGGCTGTAAAATATGAACAAATGAAGTTAGAATCATTGTTATTTTACTAATTAATTCTCCCATAAAAGTATACTCTTACAACTCTCAATTACTGTTTCGTGTTGTGTAACGTTTCTACATTAGTTTCGGCCGAAGCAGTCTTCTAGCTCATTGTGCTGGCAACGTTGCTGCAACCGGGTTGGCCGACGTGAGAGCAACGCTCAAGCCGCACTGTAGATAAGTCAATTTGAGAGCTTCATTCAACTGCGAACAGATGGAGTTCCAGTAATAAAGAAAACAGCTTCTTATTACAGCTCTTGTGGGGTTAATTTCTGTAAAACAAGGAAAATGTGACTTATACCAGTAATTTTAACCCGTCCACATAACACTTCTTTATTATGTTTCCAACTACACAATAAAGACGGTTTTGTTTCACATTTTTCAACGAACGTTCGTTACTAAATTCTCTATGTATGTGTATCTGTCTGTCCGTTTGTTTGTTATTTGCGATTTTTTTTTTTCAATTTTGAACCCTTCATTCGATAGAGCATCAAAAACTATCTGAGAAAGTGATTAAATTTTTCGCGTCACTCTTACCGTTCCCGAGATATTGGCCAAACAATGACAAATTTCTAGAGATTTAAGGACTCATATCTCGGGAGCCGTAAGTCATAGACAGATCATATTGGTGTCGATCAATACCTAAGAGAATGGAGAACAGTTTGGTACCAAATAGTAACCGGTGGCTACTGTCAAACTGGGCACTTGTTTGGCCAGTGGCCATTGGCCACCAGTTAATATCGGTACCAAAATATTTACCATCCCCTTAGGTATTGATTAACACCAATATAATCTCTCTATGACTTACCGTTCCCGTGATATTGGCCAAAAATAGTTCCGATTTCGGGAGATTTAAGGAGCCATATTTCGGGAATCGTAAGTCACAGAGAGATCATATTGGTGTTGATCAACATCTAAGAGGATGGCGAAAATTTTGTTACCAATAGTAACCAGTGGCCACTGATCAACTTGCTACTGGTCAACTGGCCACCATTCCCCAGATATTAGCCCCCCCCAAAAAAATCGAATTTCGGGAGACTTAAGGAGCCATATTTCGGGAACCGTAAGTCGTGGATAGATGACATTTTGTGAATTTTTGCGAGAAATGAAAGATGATTTACATGTAGGAACAATCACTGTTATCCTTCCCGCTCCATTCTTTTTAAGTTCGTTCTAGCAATGCTCTTGGAGTATTCTCAACTGGTTTACTTTGTAGTAGAGTTTTACTCCAAAGTACTAATTTATTCCAAAATAAGCTTTTCATTCAACTTTATTATTATTATTATTATTATTATTATTATTATTATTATTATTATTATTATTATTATTATTATTATTATTATTATTATTATTATTATTATTATTTCGGTGTCCCACTTTTAGCTATTGAAATTATGATCAACCTAATCCCACATCTTTTTACAAGGTTCCTTATTTATTTTGAGCATGTTTTGGTTGTTCCTACTGCAAACCATGTACACAGTACGGCAATTTCAAATTGAGACTGAAGTTTTAAAATAAAAAGAGTGAACATAAAAAGTTTTTTTTCTTGCAACATTCAAAGTACGACCCTCCTGCATCCATACGTCGTTGCGCCTGTCCCTCAGTGCACAGAAGGATTGCTGGAAGTCATGTTCATTCTCCACTAGATCCCACTGATCATTCCCCATCTACTGGGTGGAGATTGGTGGTTTGGATTTCATATAGTCTCGGTGCTGAAAAGGGAAGCTAATCCTCACTCATCTATTAATTTACAGGCCAGTGCCCGTGTTTTTTGCAAACTCAGGTGATGTTTCTTGTCTCCTGTTGTTAGCATGAACATTCTCATAGGACATCAGCTGAAATAAGTCGTCCTGGATTTTGACGAATGGTGTCTTTTGATACGCGGATGGCGTTGCTAGTATTGAAGTTAGCTGTTAGTTATGTTCTTGTAGCTCTCGTGTTCGCCTGGACGATTCTACGTGAGCCACTTTCGGTCTCTTTGATCTGCAGTGCTTTGGTTTAACCACGCTCATGAAGCACCTTGCTGCTGGAAAGTTTCCCGCTGCCTCATACATTCATATTGCCCATGAAAAGCTTCTCAACATCGAATTTTTGGAAATGCTTCCACCTACAATCTGGACGCCGAGGGCCTTATGCACAGTCGTTCCGAGGTGTGATTGATGCCATACTAAAGAGTTCGACTAACATATGGTTCCTGCAGTAGTCAGGTTTTTAGTATGACGCTAATCATATGTCAAAACGACTCTGCATAAGGCCGCGAGAATCATCGTTTTGCTTAGCCCTATCACCGGCACCAGAGACGTTACAGGTATAATACTGACTGGGAACAGCACAACTCAGTTACTGTGTCGGCTTGCGTCGCTATAAAGTTCACTTTTCGCTCAATAAGAGTGT
Organism: Thermobia domestica; assembly: GCF_964235325.1. Classification (NCBI taxonomy): domain Eukaryota; kingdom Metazoa; phylum Arthropoda; class Insecta; order Zygentoma; family Lepismatidae; genus Thermobia; species Thermobia domestica. The sequence continues at coordinate 39,196,314 of NC_137459.1, read as the reverse complement.
CCAATTTTTCCCACTCAGCCTATACCCCTACATAGATTTATATGTGCACTCCCTTTATTAACAAGAGTTTTTGCGTGTCTACTCTAAATAAAGTAGTCATTGCAAATGATCCGAGAACTCACTCAGTATAGCACTCATATATACAGGTTCTTTCTTTAAAATATTTTTTGTTGTGTCTATTAATCTCATAGAATTCGGAAGAGGCCAAGGAAGAATCACTAGGAAATGCTATAGATATACCACATTGACTTGACACCTAGTCTTCCGTTTCAGGCGCTGCTATCGGCTGAAGGAATTCCACTCTCTTTCGCTAAGACTATCTCGCTTAGCAACTGCTGAACCCTTATTGGCTCAACGCGTGGGTGTGTCGGGGTATGAGCTTTAGTTCGCATTTTTGCCACGGCTCAAGACATTTTGGCAGCACAATAACTCAGATGTGAAATACTCATTCTGCGAAAGATCCGTAATTCGATACCAGAACATATAAGCTTATGATGAACAACTTGTGCTCGTGTTTTTTTTTTTTTTTTTTTTTTTTTTAATTCTTTGCCTCCTGCCAAATTCTCCTTGCATCAATATTTCCATCATTCGCTTGGACTTATCATACATTTTCTTTAGTCCACAAGAAACGATCGTGGGGACATTAAACTAAAATGTCCACATATTTAATCAACTTTATTGATTAGGAGTGCTCTTACATATATTTTTCTTCACAGTTTTCGAAATATTGCGCAAGTCAAAAGATGACACTAAAAATTTTATGCATTGTTATTTAGTACGTAGAAAATACCACTTATTAGCGAAATAATTTTTTATTGTCAGTATATTGGCAATTGTCCAAGAATATTCGTCAAATAAATTGTGATGTCGTAGACACAGGTCGATACACTAGGTAAGAACGAAGTCCAACTCAAGGACATTGAGCAATTTAGTAAATAGTAGTAGATAATTTCTAGAAAAATCATATAAAGAAATTATATTATTATTTAACTTCTGCAATATTTTGGAAAGAAGTTAAAAAGTTGGGATTGCATTAATAGCTGCTTTAACACGTTAGATCCCAGGGGTGAATTTTGTTGATCACCGGTAAAGTGTCAAACGTACTTACTTACATTACCGGTATTCTTGTTTTTATCATATTTTTTTAACATAATGTTAATGCTGAAACATAATCTAAGGCAAGGTATTGAATCCCCGCGCATGAAAGTTAGGGATCCGATCGGATTTAGCGTATTTTTTGTTTATAGGCAAGGAGATAAAGTACAGTTGAACTGGCAACTCTGTTTGATAATCATTTGTTCGTTATTACATATGCAAGCTAATTTTATGTTAGAAGTGTGGATTAATTCCTGTTGCTTTTAGTCCAAATAAGTAGTTTATTTGTGCAATGAAAACCAAGAAATAAGCGCAGAACTTGATCTAATTAGTAATAACAATATGGTGATTTAGACGTTTCTGAAAATTCAGCAAATGACGGGGACTTCACAAAACTCACATATTGTCAAAATAAATTACAATAAACAATAAATCCATTGTTAAACTTTTCATATGTCCTTCAAAATAACAATTCGTAGTTCCGATCGGCCCTACAAAGATAGCAAATACTTGTTACTTGATATTCAGCGCCAGGCCGGTAGCCAGCCCCAAAATGTAGGGGGGCGGCTGAAGTTAACGGGGCCCGATCCAACCATATTATAATTCATCGCCATATAATAGTTCATTTGCAAGCCTACCGTGAAAATTTTAGAGGGGAAAGCAAAAATTTAAGGGGGAGGCCTCCCTAGACCCCTCTGGATACGGGCCTGTTCAACGCCTCTAGCGGCATTAATCAGGAATATCTAACAACACTTGCAACGTAAATCTCTCCTATATGGCTGAGGTTAAATTTACATTGAAGTTGCACCACCTAATCGTGACGTAATGTTACGTGGTATTAGTCCACTCTGCACAAACAACTTTATTGACCAAAAAAAGGTTATTTCCTAACATTACGAGACAGCTGAGCGACCGTCAGCGAGCGAAACGGATTAGAAGCCCCGTAGGGCTCGTTTCAGTCCACCTTTATCACAAATCACAAACCACGTGACATTATGTCACGACCAGGTGGTACAACCTCAATGTAAATCTAATAGCACCCCTCCTTATATTGTGTGTGATAAAAACACTACAGTTCATTAACACTAGGGGCAGCACTTTACAATACAATACTCTAATGATAGCTCGATGAATTAGAAATTGTTGGTCCGACCGGGCCTACGAGGACATTTTCTTAGAGCAATCCAGCAGGTCCGATCGGACTCACATGACAGCTAACGTGTTACATTCTTTTAAACACTATGGAATTATTGCATATAATCTGTTCTAGTAATATCCTTTGCTACCTCTATTCATGTTATGAAAGTTATTTGTAATGAATATGATCCATGAATGTCTATATTGCTTGCAATGAAAAAATGAAATCTTTGAGTTTTACGTCCCACGATTATGCCGGTTAGGCTAAAGGAGACGATGATGATGAGTAATGAATGAAATGAAGAAAGTGAGAGGAAACGGGAGAACCCCGAGGAAACCCATGCGCACGGTGTATGTCCTCCACAAAGTTTACTTGGCGGGACTGGGATCGAACCCGGGACCCCAAGCACCAGAGGTGAACGCTCTACGACTGAGCCACCGCGGCCCCATTGCTTGCAATTTCATACAACAAATTATATAATGTATTAAAAGCCTTAAAGTGCTGCTTCAATGTGACTAAGCTATTTCTTTCTCTGTTTTTACATTATCTTTGCACGATATTGAGTTCCAAGAAACATTAGAATCATTACTATGCAAAAGATTTCAAGGCTGAAGTCAGTGAACCACAAAGCAAAATTGAGCTGAATATTCTTGTTCTCTATCTTGAAGCAGTCTCATTTGAAATTCTACCTGAATATCTAAGCATATTGCTTGTCCATCTGTCACTACTCAATATTTAACGCAGGATATACTACCATCAAATCAACAACGCCTCAAATGAATAATGTAGCGTTCCTTCTCTTTGGCGGTTTCTTTATGAGTTGTTTTCACATGACAATACCTGATATCTGTTCTTACAATATTGTTGTTAAGTATGGGACGCATTAGAAAGATTTCCTTGAAAAACATACAGTCACGAACATAAGAAATGAGGAATCTTATTGAAGTTTCTTGATTCTGAATCAGAAAAACGTGTACAGAGTTTAATATATTATTTTAAATTATTTAATTCAAATTAATTGTATCGCGAAAGTAATTAAAATGTTTCTGTCTTACAAAAGATAAAGGTAAGTAAACATTAGAACGTGTTCGGTTTTAGGTTTCGAACCTAAACACCTTAAATTAAAAATCTGTTTCGTATTAGTTGATGACCTATCAATATTTGCTTAGAAATTTGGCGATATTTAAAAAAATGTTAATTTTTTTAGAATATCGTTAAATTTCAATTTCTTTTTGGCCTACGAACATTAAAATAATATGATAACCTAACGAAACGTAACTTACCCTAATCCATCCTAAGCTAAATTAACGCAACGGAAACTAACCTAACTTTAAAGAAATTTTGTAGGACACCAAATAATCCATTCCTCTAAATACGCAATCTACAATTCTAATTAAGCTTATTAACTAAACCAGTTTAAGTAGATCATCACCAAATGCACTACCTACAAGCAGTTGAATAACCTGAAAATTAATTGCTAACAATTCACGTTCGTAAGTGAAACAAATGAATTACATAAAACAAGTTAATTAAGAATAATTATTTTGCGATAAATGAAGTATTTTTTTTTCACACACAACCGTGGAGCATTGAATTTAATTTTTCCTAAAAGTGTATGCATTCAATTAAATTAAACTAGCTTACAAACAGGCGTTCTATGATTTTGTAATAAACAGTATTATGGAACGTATTCTTTGCTTTTTTATCAGTGCAATTTCGATAAAACCATGTCACTTAAAATACTGCAAGGATCCATATATCCTTACATATTATAAGCCACATGTTTTTACTGTAAACATGTGTTTTCACGATTATAACAAGCAGTGACAGACAACAGGAGGAAAGTGCACCTTTCAGAAAGAAACGAAGAGGACACGGGAACCCACGAAGAAATCCGATTACCCCTTAGAAGGTTCTCCCTCCAAAAGGACAGCTATAGAAGTAAACGACGGGACCAAGAACACACCAGTGCCAGTGCTGATCGCTCACCTGCAACATCTACTCCAGAGACCGCCAATGGGTTACGGAGTGTAAACCTATCCCACCTGAGGCCACTATGGGTTAAGATTATATCCTAAACAAGACAGCATTGTGTGCCGAAACTAATTATCTTACACTAGGAGCATTTACTTAGAACATTTAAAGACCTAGAGAAATCTAATAGAAACTTTGTACAAATATATATATATATATATATATTAGGGATGGCCAATTCCGGAATTTTTACTTTCCGGAAAGTAAAATCGGAAAATTCCGGAATTCGGAAAAAATTCCGGAATTCGGAAAAATTCCGGAATTCGGAAAAATTCCGGAATTCAGAAAAATTCCGGATTTCGGAAAAATTCCGGAATTCGGAAAAATTCCGGAATTCGGAAAAAATCCGGATTTCGGAAAAAATCCGGAATTCAGAAAAATTCCGGAATTCGGAAAAAATATTTTTTCTTTTTGTAATTCTAAGAATTTTGTTCAAATGCAAACGAACAAATTTCCTTTTTGTAATCCTAAGAATGTATGATGCAAGTTAAGCTGAAATTTACATCCTAAAGTATACACTACTCAATCTTCCCATGGTTAATGAGATGTAGTCCAAAAGTACGATGCACTCCTAATATTTAATTTTTGTTTTACTGCGATATTGTCCAGAGGTAATACATATATCACACTGAGATAAACAACTTGACAGAATGAAGATATCATACGTAGTTTTCCAGAAAATCGTGAGAAACGATTTTTTATGAAATTAAAATATGCGTCGCTTGTTGCCAGTGTGATGCAATTGATAACTTTTATGCTGGAATAGTCTTATTATTATTATTAATCGTTTATGTACTGTAAAAGAAAAATATGAACCGTTAAGTAGTAGATTTTATCTGTTGTTTTTTGATATCTTCTAACAGTAATAACAAACTGCTTGTAAATACGCAATGATTATCAAAGACAATGGCATATTAATGTAAGGACTACTCTGCAGACTAGCAATAAACAATAAACAATAACAGATAAACAATAGTTGCAAAAAAAAAAAAAAGTAACTAACTTGGGTGTGTCAGAATGTTCGCGAGAATATAGGGACGCATTGAGACTAGCAAAGAGCGTTGTGTTACTATTACTCAAAGGGCCGTACGATGGAGGCATTAACGCTAATGTTAATGGCACTAATGAGCACTTACTTGCTCTAACGGTTAACCTCATTTTTGAGATGATTCTTAGAAGTGGGCGTGTTGGCATGCAGTTAGAAAACATATCCATTATTTAAAAAGCACACGTTATCTGTGGAGTACTAACGATTTGCGTCACTATCGAACACTAACATAGCACTAGCGACGTTTAAAGTCGAAATTGGAGTCTGACATAAGTGGCTTGTCAACTTCACGGACATTATATTTTCCTTGAATGCGAGAATTTTGCGCCCGGGAAATTTGCGCCCTACCACAAAAATAGGAGAAAATGCGCTCGCAATATATTTGCACTGGGATGTTTGCGCCCTACCGCAAAAAAAAAAAAGAGGAAAATGCGCCGACTATATATTTGCACTGGGATGTTAGCGCCCTACAATTCAACTTATTTTTGTATTGTGTAAAGTAACTTCCACTCACACTTGAACTAGGCTTGCCTCTCATCGTCTCAGTGAGTTACTCCATCCGTTACAATATTCCGAACAAATGAAAAAAATACAATTTTAGTTCACTAAAAGGCAATCCATACAAATACAATTTTCCATTATACTACAAAATTTACAATAAAAGTATAAATAACTTATATATAATTATTTATTAATATAATCAAAGAGTATAATTTAATCTACAAAAGGCTGTTTAGCTCTACCCAGATATCTCTGTTCACAATCCTTGCGAGTTGTTTGGCTTTTTAGGACACAAAATATAGAAAAGAAAATGTAAAGTGAATGTAAAATCAGTTCATTAATATTATCAAGAAAACTATGTACAGTGTGTTTACTTGCTGGAATTACACTTCAAACACACAATTGCGTTCAGTCGTTCTTTCAGAAAAAATGTTCCGGGGGGCACACTTAGTATTCCGGAGGGGGTCACTGCTGGTACTATTCTATTTATTATTATATTATATACGTATTATTTTGGTCTCCTCCGAGGGGGCACTTTGAGAGCTCTGGGGAGGCCAGTGTTCCCCCAAAATCATCTCTGGAAGAAGCAGTGATTGCGTTGATCCGTTGTGTTCTTTTGGCTTATATTGAAGTTTATTCTCCCCTTATATAGCACAATGAAAATAAATCACAAATGGCATGGTTGTGGGGGGAGGATTGTTTATGCTGTAAGGTCAGCCCCTCCAAGCAAATGAGTAAGCTCCAATAGGTTCTTTTATTTCGCAGGGCTCAAACTTCCCGGTGGAGGTACATTGCAGGCGCAATTTTCCCTGTTCTTGAGGTAGGGCGCAAATTTCCCAGACGCAAAATTCTCGACACCGTTCGAATGACCTCGGAAGACTATATCTTTTTCAATACTTTTTTATATTTTTTTACTCGAGATTTCTTCATAGCTTCTTCATAGCCATTGTCCTAACCAATCAATATGGGTATGTTGTCAGTAAAATATTTAGATTGATCGAGCCTCTGGTGTGTAACCACAGTATTTCATATCATCCCTCCATTAGAAATCTTGGCTAAACGAACCAATATATGTTGCCAATAAAATAGTTTAGAATGATTGAGCCCCTGGTAAATAACCACAGTATTTCGTGACAGACCCCCCCTTCCTATTACCATATTCTAGCTACGTGCCTGACTCAGTAATTCTCTACATTCTTTACCAAGCACACATTTTCTAAAGCGGAAAATGCTCTCTAAATACCTAAGCTCATTATTTTCAGCAGATGCACAAATTGGGTAACATTCTATCTACATGAATGTTATATATGTCGATTACTGGAAACCGTTTCTCGCTATCTATTACCATATTTACTATATAATGATTAACGTTAAAACCGGAAATGGTTGATTTGTACCGCTTCCGGTTTGAATATTACATTCATCAGGGAACTCGATTCTTAACTATTGACTCTGTACATCGTGGCCAAAATTGATGGTAATCCATCAGATAGTTCTTGAGACTGTTTGTTTCACTGACGGACAGAATGAATATATGGCTATAGAGTTTTGATAAACTAAATTCGTTAATGAGTGATGATGGAACAAATATAAGAAAGGGAACCAAGAGTAGGCCTACCACCGGAAAAATTTTCGAACACAAAATTAGCCATCGAAAACCCACATGTCCTGGGTTAGAATGAAATAGATGAAAACTCTACCACTGAGTCATCAATCACCAGCTTATTAGTATTATTAATTATTATATTAATATAAATTAATGAATGCCTGCTTATGTTAATTATTGAACAATTACATTGTATACTTCGTGAAGTCAAAAATTATAAATTTGTATTTACTGTACATACAGTGAGCGCAGAAAGTGTTCGTACACCTATGCTATTGAAACGAGAATGCCTGCGAAAAAGAAACAGAAAATTTAAGAAGTGTAATAACACACACAATATGAATAATGAAAACTAAGCTTTATGAATATATCAATAAAGAACCACGAAGACAAGTTTAATGGTCAGAAAGTAAATAAATTCCGTAGAAAGTGTATAGAGTAGACGCAAAAAGTGATCGTACACCTGACATACGAATACGAAACAAAGATACCACAACTGGGGTTCACTAGTATTCACCTGATTATACACCTCTGTATAGCATGACGAATAACAGAATGAGTTTAGTTGTGAATAGGAGTGAAAAAACTGCACGGTGGGCTGTCAAAATGGGAAGCAACCGAACAGAAACAAATGAGGAGACAAGAAAAGTAATTATTAAATTGCATAAGAAAGGTAAATCTTTGAGAAAGATAGCAAACCTTGCAGACAGACCTCGTTCAACAGTACAAACAATAATTGCGATGTATAATGTTTCTATCACTGTGCGAAAAAAAAAAAAAAAAAAAAAAAAAACTGGAAGACCAAGAGTGTTGAGTGAACAAGATAAACGTTACATTATTAGGGAAAGAAAAAAGGTTCCGAAAAGTAGTGCTGTGCAATTGGCAACGGATCTGGAAACACGCGGTGTTAAAGTATCAGCCAGTACAGTGCGGAATATTTGCAGGGTATCATGGTCGGATAGCCAGGAAAATGTTATGGGTGAACAAGACAATCGTATAAAGAGACTAAAGTTTGAAAAAGAGTATAAAGATAAGGGATCAGGCTTCTTTCTGGAATAGGGTCATATTTTCGGACGAAAGTAAATTTAATCTTATCGAATTCAATGGGAGGCGTATGGTATGACGCAAGGTGAATACAGAGATGAATCCTTAAAATCTCGTCCCTAAAGTAAGACACGGAGGAGGGTCCGTGCTCGTCTGGGGTTGTATGAGTGCTTCAAGAGTGGGTCGTCTCCACTTTATCGATGGAGTGATGATCCACAAAGTGTATATTAACATATTAAAGGAAAATCTCCATACTAGTGCGCAGAAAACAATTTATTGTTCAGCAAGGTAACAACTCCAAACATACAGCGGAAAATGCTCGATTGTGGCTACTCTATAATACCTTGAAACAGCTTCGCACACCTCCCCAATTCTCAGACATGAACCCCATAGAACATCTATGGTCTGTTCTGGAGACAAGAATCAGAAGGCACAGCTTCTCTACTAAAGAAGGCCTGAGAAAAGCTATTCAAGAAGAATGGGACATAATCAGTCCCGAAGCTACTAACTAACTAACTAACTCTATGGCCTATGGAACCCGGAGGTTCAATGCCGCGTTCACAAAAGCTCTCCACTGACTTCTATAGTCCCGAAGCTACAGAACTACGAACTACTACAGGTGAAATCAATGCCACGAAGACTACAAACAATCATTAACGCACAGGGTAATCCCACAAAATGTTAAATAACGTAATATACTTTATAAGCATTAATTCAATCATAAGTGTACGGTGACTTTTTGCGTTTACAAAAAAGGAATTCTCTCTTTTCTTCTGAACAAAACAGTGATTGTCTTTGTTTGGCCTTTCTCTTGTATATAGAAATAAAATGTATGAATGTGTAGTCTTAATTCTGGTTATATATAGGGGAAAGTGGGGGAATACCACGCACTTAAGATACATTTTCCAATATCTCGCTACAAATCAAACATATTAACATGAGGAAAATGTATGTTGTAACTTAATCATTCTAGTTTCATATTCGGTCGTTGGTAGTGCTCCTTGATTTTCATAGATTCTGTAAAAATGAAGTTTGTGGAAAACGAGAAACGCGTGGTATTCCCCACCACATCGGGTAATCACACGCATTACATCGGGTATTGGCACGCACTAATTCCTTAACGTGAAGCATCAGAATATCTTTCCATAAACTTAGGTCGTTTGTTGACTGTATGTTTAGGTCAACTTCTAGTTTGTTTCCTCAGGTTGTCTTCACGTTTCTCACCAACATCGAATTTTCGAGTTTTCTTCTCAACTTTGCTTTTTTCGCTTAGTGCTCTTTCTGAATTCAGCATCTTCCAATATTCGTTTGGTTGGAGTAGAAGTTAAGATTTCTGAACACTTTTTGTTATTTCGAGGAGTTGACTTGTCAGACCTGGAGATAGGAGAAATTTGCGAGACTTTCACGCCTTATTTTGTAAAGAAGACGGTTAGACAAGCAATGGTAACTGCTGTGATGATGTTCCGGGTTGTTGATGATCTTCTCGTTTTAGCCCTATATTCGTCGAAGATGGTTGTTCATTTTGGCGTAGGCCTATAATAGTTTGAGCATCAGAAAGCAATTGGGAATTCACTTTTTCAGAAGTCTCTCTTTCATCTTCAAGTTCTACGGCCTGGAATTGCTGAGCAACTTCAAAATCTTCTTTTCTAAAAGTGTCCAGCTCCAAAGGACAAATACCCGCTTGTTTAAAACCATTAACAGCTTTGTCCATATTTGCTGCTTTCAGATAAGCTCTATTAAAGATATCGACTGTTATATGGAGAATTTTTTCATTAACGTAGCGCTTCGCAAACAGTGTGTATTCTTGGTTGTAATATGTTTTGTTGGGACAAACAAAGGTGAGGCCTAGCGGCTGAAGTTTATGTGACTATGCGGTGGTTTTGTTACCGTAACAATTCCTTTCTTCGTACAAAAATTGTAAAGTTCTAATGAAATATGGCTCGTGTGATCCAAAATAGGTAGGACTGGATCATTTGTTATCGGTTTCGCAATAAGAGCAAAATGTTGCAGCCACTAGGTTCATTGCTTCACCCAAGAATATATAAATCCAGTAGATTCTCCTTTCTGCAGCTGAGGTGACATGCGTTTTCTTGGGTAGATAAACATAGGGGTATGTAAGACCTGGCAGCTTTGTAACGGTTTTACCCCTTTCCCATGATATTAGTGCTCCGAGCTGTTTCACTCCCTTTGGACCCAAAATACGCCCTGGTGTCTATACTATGAATATACCTGTTCCGTCAACGTTAAAGATCTAATCTTCGCAGAAATGATATTTTTCGGTAACTTCTGTCAGGTTCTTAAAATACCCTTTCACCTTTTCTTCATTGAATTCGTCGACCCTGTTAATACTAATTGCTTCAAATTTCCTTAACCTTATCGTGGAATTTTACTTTAAAAGTAATTCCAACCAATTGTTCCCAGCAAGTCGACCTTCTTTATTCAAATTGTGTTTGATATTATTAGCTTCTGCGTATTCATAAGCTATTCTGCGTAGTTCAATTGGAGACATTCCGTAAACCAACTTGGCTAAATGTAAAGCTTGACCAGCAAGTTCCGCTTTTTGTGTAGAGCTCAATACAGCTTTTCTCCCATTTTCTTAGAACAGACAGTCCCAGCTTTCAATTTTGTTCTTAATGTAGCCTCATGTATCCCAAAATAATTTGCTACCTCTCTAATTTTTCTTCCGAAATTTATTGCTTCTATGGCGTTTGGTAGTTGTTCTAATGTCCATTTGCACTTCTCTGTTTGCCTAATATAGTGTAATAGCATCTGCAATATACATTAAAAAGGAAAAGAAACGCAGCATAAACATTTTTGATAACTGCTTCGTGAAGGGGCAATACCACGCACAATGGACGACATGCGTGCAATTACCCCATTCCAAGCCGAGAAAGAAAAAATGAACTTTCAGAAGTTTTACGTCGTGTTACATAAATAGATTTAGCATGAACTTACTACTAACACACTATACTAAAACATTGTATACACATTATAAAAATCAACTAAGTATTTCAATACATACCTCTAAATCTGCAAACGAAGTAAATTAGAAGAAATTACAGCAAAACAACATTTCGCCATGCCATGAACCACACCTAGCAGCAACTGGCGCCTCGCTCATGCAATATGTCTTTCATAGTCTAACCTAGATAGTAGCACTAATCTGAATCAGTTTCGAAGCATTAGAACTGAGAAAATAGGGTGCGTGGTATTCCCTCGTTGCGTGGTATTCCCCCACTTTCCCCTATATTTTGCACCTCCCGTTCTCATGCTAGCTGTTTTCAATATAAAGTATGCATGGTGTACGAGCACTTTCTGCGCTCACTGTAGGTATGTTGACAATAAGCGAATGTTATTAGAATATTTGTTGAGATTTCTTTTCCTTCACTGCCTTTCGCCTGGTTAAAAAGTAGTTTGCAGTGCTTTGGAGCAGCTGCAGGTGGGAACGCGATAATGTTTGAGACATACCGGCGACTTTTTTGTGTGTGAAAATAAGACCTTCCTCATAAAGCAGTAAATAACTGCAGTAGCAATTGTCTACGTAAGTGATAAAGACATATCCAACTACAAGAAACTAATACAGTATATATATTCATTATTGTGTTTCTCTTTTAACAGCTACTAGCTAGGATGGCCAATTCCAGAATTTTTACTTTCCGGAATCCGGAAAGTAAAATCGGAAAAATTCCGAATTTTTTCTAAATTCCGGATTTTTTCCGAATGTCGGAATTTATCTGAATTCCGGATTTTTTCCGAATTCCGGATTTTTTCCGAATTCCGGATTTTTTTCCGAAATCCGGATTTTTTCCGAAATCCGGAAATTTTCTGAAATCCGGAATTTTTCTGAATTCCGGAATTTTTCCGAATTCCGGATTTATTTCTGAATTCCGGAATTTTTCTGAATTCCGAAATTTTTCCGAAATCCGGATTTTTTCCGAATTCCGGAATTTTTCCGAATTCCGGAAAGTAAATTTTCCGATTCCGGAAAACAAAATTTCCGGAATCCGGATTCCGGAAAATTTTGGCCATTCTAATATATATATAGGCTATATATATATATATATATATATATATATATATATATATATATGTGTGTGTGTGTGTGTGTGTGTGTGTGTGTGTGTGTGTGTGTGTGTGATATTTTTATAATAAGAGGACGAACGGTTAAAAACTCTTATACATTATTGACTCTACCTATAAAATATTGCAACATAGTTTTGTACTTTATTTATACGTTTTAGTTTTTCGTTAATTAGTCTTAATTAGTCTAAAAGCCGCCTTAATAATCGAATGGTGTAATTTTGTTTCTTAGGTACGCACACGAAGGCTAGTAGTAACATTAGTTTCACACAAAACTAGTAGTAAATCTTATGTTGATGATAGACATTACTTCCGTAACGATTGTTCATGAGCACATTCTATTTGTTATCATAATCAATTTTCAAAATTATTCATGTTGGTGTAGTTAGCATACTGATACTTGGTTAGATTTAATGAAAATTTGTTATCGAAGATAAGCAATATTATACAATTTTAAGGAAACCACCTCTGTAGAAATAGGTAAAAAAATTGTTAGAAAACTTGAAGTAAAGAGAAGGCAACACTAAAATGTATGCATAAACAATATAACATATTGGTGACACGTTTGGTGATATCTATACGTGTGTACATAAATGTGCTGGGCAGTATATCACTATTAATGATGTTGTGGCTATTATGCGTTTGGCAGCCATTATGCATCGATTTGATGTGTCATACAATTCTCAATTAAATTATATGCTATATTACAAGAACTATACAATTCTAGTTTTAATAGATATTTAAACTAGACAACTAGATTTGCCTTCAATTCCTACAACCTTAGATTGTATCCAGTGCTGGATTCAGAATAGGATTAAGATTAGTGCAACAGTCTTTGCACTTTTCTACTAAAAGTTTTTCTCACGGTGGCTAGGCAATACACAGGTCTATATCTACAGTGTTATGAAACGTAAGTTAATATAGCTTTTTTAAAATCTTATATTTCTTCATTAAGGGTCTTCACTACAACGAAATTAAACTACCGCTAATTTTAGAGTTTTTTCTGTAAGATTTTGAAAACAAATAAAAATATTCTGAAACCAGAAACGTAGTGAACTAGACAATATGATTTTGCATGTGATAATTTTACTACAATTCACCTATCTGCTTTTGGTATGCCGCTATTTACAGAACCCGTAAAAAAATGCTAAATCTATCTACAGTTGCAAATCGAAAGCAGATAGATGAGTTGTGATAACGGTATCACATGCAAAATCGTATTGTGTAGTTCACTAAGTTTCTGCTTTTCGAATATTTTTATTTGTTTTGAAGATATTACAGAAAAACTCTAAAATTAGTGGTAGTTTAATTTCGCTGTAGTGAATACACTTAACAAATAATAAATTTTCTAAAAACAAGATGTTACAAGTTCTTGACGCTTTAAAATTTAATTCAAGATATAAGGTAAGCGTCTGTATTTTACATAAACTTTTGTAATATTTTAGGTATGAAAAGACATATTTTACTTTAACGTCCCACGATTATGCCCTGTAGGCTAAGGGAGACAACGATAAGGCAAGTGAATGATGATGGATGAATAGGTGGAATGAGAAAGTGGGAGGAAACGAGAGTACCCCGAGAAAACCCACGCAAACGATGTTGTCCACCACAAACTTACTTGGCCGGGAATCGAACCGGGGACCCCACGCACCAGAGGCTACCACTGAGCCACTGTGCCCCCATCATTTGAGTACCGTAAACTGGGGTTACTACGAAAGTTTTATTTTCCTTTTTCATAGTACCCCTTGTTATTTATTGCAATTAATTTTTCTTCTTCTTGTGATGTTTCTAGAGCTTAGCCATGGAAGAAAAAAAATTATTTCTTTATCTCGTTCCGTATACGTATTCTCGATTTCTAGATTTCTCGGTTCACTTATTCTTATTTTTCTTCCAAATATGAATATCTATTCCGTATAATTAGTGAAAGCAACTAGCAGCTCTATAAATATTCATAACTTCCTATCTACGTCCTTACAAAGTATTTGCTCGTAATGTCTAGGGTATTTGGCTCATATTAAAGAATATTAAATGAAATTTCGAGAAATTAAATAGGAGATTAATCGTTTATTTACAAATAGAATACTCTAATTAAAAGGTAGGGTACTAACTTTAATTCAGGACGCCACTCCGCCCTATATACACTCTATCTTCCTTCTTACCCTTCCCCAATAACTAATGGAGAAAGGAAGTATTTTAATCTAACCTCTAGAAATCCTAATTTCCTTAATAATCAAGTTACTCTCTATTATAGCAGGGACCTATGGAAAATACGGTTTACAGAATTCAGTTACTCCTGGACCGTACTCCTTGCTTTTAAAGACGGGACCTTGACTCAAAGGTCACTGTCTGGCCTAAACCTGTCTCTGGGACTCCAAGTTAAGTCCACAAAAGCATTGTATCTAGCTTAAGCAAATAATTATATAGGATAGGTTGGTATTAGGGATAGGATGTCAGCCTCTACTCACGGCTCTATCTAAAGTTCCTTACACTCAAGGAAATAAAGGAATTTGGTTAAATACTCACTCTAACACTCTCTTAAATGAAAGTTGCAGTGAGAAATTCTCTAAACTCTTACAGCACCTAAATGTGCTATAATTACATAAACAAGGGATCGAACCCAAACGCATTTGGATTTCAAACTAAAGGTTCCTCCACCACTAGGACGGAACCAAAACCTCGGGTCTATACGTGCGTCACTCACCTCCGCCATAGACCCTTAGGAAGCTTAAATACTCCCATTCTAAACAAGCAATAGTAATCCAATAGCCTCTGTTATAGGCGTAGGATTTAGCATCTAAAATAACAACTTATTTTCTAACTCCCTATCATTTGTATATCCTATCTCACGGCGAAAGCTCAACTGCTTAAGCGGGCATCTGTAATGTAGTAGAATCACTATTCTGACTACATACAGTAACTAACTAGAGGGGACTCTCTCCAAACTGCACTATTCACTTCCAGTGCAGCGGACTGGCTGGCCAAGATCCTACATTCAGGAATCCTCAAAACGCACAGCAACGAAAATAGGGGAGGCAGCCTTTTTATACGTTTTGACCTGCTAAAAAAATAGCAACAAAAAATTCTTTAGAAAGTTTTTTAGCGCCAACTACTCGAAATGGAAAATTCCCAGTAAGGAAGACTGAAATACAATGGATTTCGCAGCTAGCCTTCTCGACAGGCTTCTAAAAGAAAAAGTTAGCATGGAAAAAGCAACAATAGAACTAGCTAAACTGTAAATAATAATATGGTTAATTCTTAAATAATAGGGGATGATGCTCTAATATATCTATACATAAATACACAACATAAATTGAATAAATATTTCCTTACACTAATAATAATTAATTAAATGAATAGATATAGAATATACCATTAAATTAATATACTCCAGGCCTGGATTTCTAACTTATAAATAAACACAATTATTAAATAGAGCAATATTTAAATTATATCATTTATATTTAAATCTAATATAAGCAAGGTCTCAAGAAGTACCTTGCAGCCAATGTGACCTTTTCCTGCAGTCATAATAAAATTTAACTGAGACTGAAGCCTCCCAGCAGCCAGAATGTGCTGTTTCCGAGCAGTATTTCTTTTAGAAAAACTGTTCCGGGGGTACACTTACTATTTGGAGGGGCACATACTATTTTCACACGGTATTATTCTATTTATTATTATATTATAGACGTATTATTTTGGTCTCCTCCGGGGGGCACTCTCAGAGCTCCGGGGAGCAGTGCCCCCCCCCCCCCCGGAATCATGTCTGGAAAAAACACTGTTTCCAAGTGGCCCCGCTTTCGAGGCTACTTGGAAAATATATGTCTTTTCATAGTAATAAGAGCTGTGTGAAAGATGAGGCAGTGTGGAAAGAATCACTTGCAAGATCACACTTTCCTGAGAAGATTGATATGTAACATGCCTATGTTGTTTCTTTCATAGGAATGTGTTCCTAGGCTGTTTTAAATAAAAAAGAGACTTTTTTGCACAACCTTTTAGTTAAAAACAAATTAATTACAGTGGTAAGCTTGTCTTTCTGAAGGTCTACGAAACCAGTTTATATATATATATATATATATATATATATATATATATACTAGCAGCGTTCACCCCGCTTCGCTGCGGTCACCCCGGAACGCAATAAACTTTGTTACTTAGATAATTTTTACTTTTTCGCTTTCAAGTGATATGATAAAAACCATAGTAGATTGCAGTAAATGTTAACATTATATCGCCTGTCATTTATGTTAACCCGCCGAGTGACACGGTCATGCGGGTTGCATATAAATACGTTTATTTTTACCTATGATGAACTAACAAAGGATTTGTACGTTATGGACACTTGAATGGTCAATTATCTCAAGACACTGGTAATTAAAAATTAAAGTGATATGATAAAAACCATCTAGGGTCCAAATCCTAATAACCCCCCAAAAATGAAAGAAATTGGTTCAGCCGTATTAGCGTGATGAGGGAACAAAGGATTTGTGCGTTCTCTTTTATATATATAGATATATATATCGTGTCGCCACGTTTGGCCTAATCCTCGTTTCGCCTAACCAATTATCTGACACTTTTATGACAGATAAATGATAAGATTTGTGTCCGCCATTTTAGGCGAAAAAAGGATACTCGTTTGGCCTAATACTCGTTACGCCTAAAATGACGGTCAATAAGAGAAAATCGTGGAAATTCAACTAGAGGGAAATTATATAAGAGAAAATTCCCTAGTATATAAAGAATTAAGAAATGCAAAATTTATAGATTAATATTATATTAACTATTTTCGAGGATTTAGAATTACCAAAACTCCTTTATGTATTTACTAGGACCATGGATATATACGAATATATATGAGTAGGCGAATAGCAAAACCCGTTAAATTCACATTTTAAAATTTGTGACAAATCGAGAAAAACTGTTTAAACACGCCATAATTGTAAAATAACATTAGAAACTAGAGTACATAAAAAAATTAAGAATAATGTGAGTGTTTGTGTATCGCAAGCTGTATAATCACACTAGTCTGTGAATTGCGTTATTGAAGAAAATAGTTTGGATTTAACAGGTTTTGCGTATGTAAATGGAAATAACAGCTTTTGCATCTGGACGAGCGGTCATTTTTGTTGAAG
This sequence comes from Thermobia domestica, assembly GCF_964235325.1. NCBI lineage: Eukaryota > Metazoa > Arthropoda > Insecta > Zygentoma > Lepismatidae > Thermobia > Thermobia domestica. The sequence goes on along the minus strand of NC_137459.1, from coordinate 39,178,639 downwards.
CTCAAGATACAAAACCTATCAAAAAGAAAGGGAGTCAGAGTCAGAAATCAGTATTATGCCTACTAAAATATTGAGGGGGGATGTATTATCAACTATACATTGCACAAGATTGGCACAAGTGAATATGGACAGGGTTGGCCAGGTAATTTACTTGTTACGTATTTTACGTAAATTACGCGTAATTTACTAGTAATATACGTCATGTAGAAAACCATGTTTTTACGCAGACGTAGAAAACTATATTTCTTTCATTAAAACTAAGATCATTTTGAATAGTCGGTTATATTGTAAGCTTGGTTTTCTTATTTAAGCATTAAAACATTATTATCTTCTAAACATTATATTTAAAAGTAATGATTTCATGCCAAATCACAGTAATAAAAGATAATTTTGGATAGCCCCTCGCCGGCCCACTACTACTTTCGACCTATTAGCGCACACCTACGCACAACCACCCAACAAAAGCACACACATTAAAAATATGTGTTGGTTCGGATATGTTTGAAAGTATCAAGTAACCTTTTGATTATAACAATTTATTGTTATACCTTTGCAGCTTTTAATATAAAACTCGAAACATTTCAGTATACTTTGAAACTTCTATTAGAAAAGGAAAAGAGATTGACTGTTAGGCTCATTTCACCTTCATATTACACACTAACACACACACATAACTGATACGAAAACTACTGATCAGAACATTGAAATAATGAAATTTTAGAATAAACTGATATGTTTTTCTTCCACGTCTCAACGATACTATATATATTACTTCACTTAGCACTGGGACATATTGAATTTTCGATGTAAAAGTTATTAGATTCTCATTTTAAACACACACAACTGAAAAAAAATATAAAAGCACCCAACAGAACATTATACTAAATTTTTCGGAATGAACTCATTTATTTTGCTCTTTTCTTCCAAGTCCAACAACAACACTAAATATATTACTTCCCTTAGCACTTGACTATCATTTGAACATTTAATGTAGACATTTTTCATGCTCATAATAAATAGACAAAACTGAAGAAAATACTCAGAATATTGAACTACTTGTTTCTTTTTCTTTCTTTCTTTCTTTTTTCTTTTTTTCTTTTTTTTGGAAAGAAACAATTTGTCATTCTTCCTAGTTCGAATACTGAATATATTTCACTTGGTTCCAATAAAACTGCGTATATCATTTCATTTAAAACTTAGCCATTATTTTAATTAAAAAAAAAAAAAAAAAAAGTTACATGCCATTTCCATTATAGTTTAGTACAATTCGAATACAATACTCTTAATCACACTAATATTCATAACTTGAGTGGTCTTGTAATTTGAGGGTGTAGTATATTTGAAGTAGTTTCTTCGAACGTTCGAAGCTGAGCCGGTTTCTTGTGACGTTATGGACAAAGGACTAATTTGAGAAAAAGTCTTTCAAATTACGCTGAAGATGCTAGGATGTTCAGTAACTTCATAGTAAATTCCGACAACTCCTTATGTTGCCGAGTAGCGAAATACCAGAATGTGCGTGGTGTTATAATTCCCTTCTTCATAAGTTCTTCAAAATTTCCACATTTTCCCCGATATTGCTGGTAGCTAGTTATTCCTGAAGGGCCGAGGTTTTCCAACAGAAACTCCTCTACTTGTTCGTGATGCTTTTCTCAGACATTGCAGAAAGTCGTCACAAATGGAAACCACGAAGGCTTACCATTGTTGTTATATTGCACAATAGTTTCTTCCATTTCTTCTCTGGCATAAAACTTTTCTCGATTACAGAGGGTTTAAAACATGAAACATGATGAAATGGGTTTTGAACAGTCATGCATGCAAACCGTATTATACAATGCTGCTTTACAAAGCCAATACAAAATTCCCAGTTTATGCTTACGGATTAAGTTTTGCAAAATCCAGCTAGATTCCATACAATTTTAGGAAGAATTTTTTTTTAAAGCTCAGCGCGTAGAACGTTTTTTTTAATTTGTAGACCTGTTTCTAATTTTTTACGTACTTTTCGTATTTTACGTAAATTACTCGTTTTTTACGCGTATTTTACACGTCACGTAGAAAACCGTTTTTACGCGTAATTACCCAACCCTGAATATGGATACATAAATGCTACATTAATCTTGTTCTAAATTGAAGACAATGGATCCAAATGTGCAAAAAATTGAATTATGTAACCTCCTCCCTATCATCATCTACTAAATGGAAATTCATATCGTCATCGTCCTCTGGTGCATCACCATTTTCTCAGTTTTCTATTCCTCAAAAACCTCTTTGTAAAACGTGAGCTTTGAGCTGCTTTCAATCGTCAAACCCTTCGTAACTACAAACGGAGTTAATTATACCTATCCGTATACATTTCTAAACTGAATGACTATATTTTGGAAGGGTTTGTAACCTTTTATGGACTAACATAGGGTGAATATTAATTTGCCAATTATCCCAGTATATGAATTTGAAATATAGCGAAACAAAATGTGCAAATGTTGAGTTTGAGCAAAACAGTAGCAGAAAGAAAATCAGAAATGGTAAATAAGTGGCAAAATTTTTTAACATGTTGAACCAGAAGCATGTTATAATTTTGAATGATAATTGACACGAGACATTTTAAGAAAGAGGTTCTGCTGAAGCTGAAGAGACCATTTAGAGAAGAACCTAATTCAACAATGTTCTGTTCAAAGTAAAGAGTTACCCCGAAATACAAAACAAACGACTTTTAACTATAGATAGTCCATTCACCTTGTCTTTTAGGCTACATTTCGTTTCCAGTTTTTCACGTGTCTTGTACGTTTTCTAGACAATTTTGGTGTTGTCTGATAACAAAATTATGATCATCGCTGCTTAGAGTATCGTTTTCTTTCGATTTTGCGTGCATTTGTCTAGTAATTATTAAAGAAGAGTAAATAAACACAGAAAAGCTTCACTTACAGTTATCTGTTACGTTGTGCTGATCTTTAGGTATTTGTTAATGTAACTGTCAAGAGTCATTTCAGAAGGACAAAAAGATAACCAGTTGCACAAGTGAAGCCATTATACAGAATTACATACGGACAATTTCAAAATGCTGCAGAGTACAGAAGAACTTATTTAGTCCAAGTTAGTTCATTCTACTTTTATTAGTCCAAGATAGAGAAATACAACTAGAAGAAGAAGAAATAAACTTAATTTGCATATCTGTAAGAAAAGTAAATAAAGCTACAAATTATTTGAGTCCACTTTGGCTCTGACCCATTTATACATAAATAAATACCAAATATACTTCTGATTTCAATAAATGCTTCTCGTGGGATTTGTATGAACCCTCCTCTCCCCAAAAAACTACAGCATTTCGATGTATTTTATCAATAGTAAACATTATTAAAACGAAACAATATTTAGAATTTTTCTTTGATTGAAATTGCATAATAATAATAACAAACTATTAAAAAAATCACAAAAGAAGCATTCATAAACTTATAAAAAAAATACAAAAGTTGCTTTTGTAGTATTATCTTTTTGAGTAATGAATGGGAAATTTAGGTCTGAATATAGTACGAATAATATACGGGAGTGAAACATAATAACCCATAAATATGTGTTCATCAAGATTTTACGGACACTTACACTTTTACGAACATTTTTCGTTTTTTTGGTTTAAACCAGATATTTTTAAACAGCTGGTTTAAACCAGCAAACCTTGGTGCGATGAGTCTCGATTTCAATCTCATAACGCTGATAGTGATCTATAATTTGGTGCCAGCCCAACGAAATCATATCAGGTTGGAATTGTACAAGATAACGGAGACCATGTTGATTTATACTGTTTTTCTGTAAGCAATGTTTTGTACCTTTGGTACCTAATATTCACCCGTATTGTATCGAAGTACGAAGATCACCAGAGTCAACTATATCTTTATTTCTGTCATACGAGTGGAAATGGAGTGTACCAGCAGGACAACCACCCTCGTAACAGATCCCGGTTGGCCACCATCTGTTTGGAGGAGCATTCAACTTCTTCCTGCTAAAACAACCACCGAGAAGTCTGGATTTCAATTTCATTGTGCATCTCAGAGACTTATGCTATGGACATTCCCGGTAGTATGTGAAACGAGTGGAAATTCAACTCAAAAGTTGTAATTTCAAACGTAATAATAAGAAATGAAATATATTTTTCTTCTTTCTTTGTCAGTAACACGTTGAGATGTTTGAATTGTGGAATTATCCAAAGAGCAATTTGTCAGCGGAGCGATTTGTCACAAACCACTCCTTGCGATCACAATTGTTCATTGTTAAGTTATGAGCAAATTTAAGGATCTTTTGTCAGATCTAGCTCGAAATAGTTACAAATTTCATACGAATTGTAATTACAATAGAATCACAATCGGATCTCTTACAATGCATTAACAGTTTCAAAAAAGCGTTGAAACTGGAATGAAATCGTCTGAAAGATCAGCAAAACCTACAATAAAATAACTTTTGCACCTACATAAGAAGAAACACACAAACTATATTTCCTTTAACGTACCGATTAGCAATACCATTTGACAATATCAGATATTTGGAAACAAACTGCAAACTAAAAGTTACTTTTGAACAGCACTCACCTTTAAACAAAATTAATAACAGGTGTAACTTTTTGTGTTTCTCTCATCTCAAATGTAGTCACTATACACCCTGTGGGGGCATTAATATTCTCAAAATGGAACGGAAAAATAACTGTACAATTGTCGAAACATTTTTCCGAAAGTAAATAGTCCTATTACAAATTAGTTATGGGAAAACTTATGATAAATCTTCGATTTCATTTGTGGTTACTTTCACGGATCCCCAAAGGTATATCAAGAACTGTTATAATCGTTTCACATCCTGAATATTATATTCCAAATAAATATAATTATTATTTATATGTTATTCTATCGTTAGTAAATAAATTAGAATAAAATATTGAATATTTTGTACTTCAAAATATTGGGGGGACGCGTCCCCCTCGTCCCCCCGCCAGAGACACCCATGATTAATGGTTGTTAATGGTTACGAAATATGTGCAAAACAAACGTGAGAGGAAACAAGAGATCCTCGAGAAAATCTGCGGATACGATGTTGTCCCCCACACTCAGTTGACCCAAATATTGCCCATAGAATAAAGCTTTACCCTTGGCAATAATGTTGTATTACACAGTCAATTTTGTTACATGACGCAATAATGTTTCACAGTCAATTTTGTAGTCATATTATATCCATGTTTGTAATATATTATCGAATGGAACATCTTCTATATAGTCGAACTTTAGACTTTGTATTATCATAAAATTATCTGAAAGAAAGCAGTCATATTCTTTGTTTCTAGAAGCATTTCAATTAACGGCGTACCACTGGGTCGCTTTTTCTAACTTTGGTGCGCTCACCCACTTCATAACAAACCTGGGGTAGGTGGCTTAGGGTAGAGTGATTATCTCTGGTACGTCGGGTCCCTGGTACTTTCCCCGAAGAAATAAATTTGTGGCGGACAACATCGTGCTCGTGGGTTTTCTCGGAGTACTTCCGTTTTCTCTTACGTTCTCATTCTATCAATTTCTCCATCATCACTCACTTGTCATAATCATTTGTCTCCCTTAGCCTAACGGACATAAACGTGTGACGCTAAATTGAAAAAAAAAATATTCATTTTCCATACTAAAGCAACTAAAATATTAAAAATAAGAAGTACTTCAGTGATATTTGTCAACCTGAATAACGTGAAATGCATTTCAGGTAATGTGGGATGATGTCATCGGTGAACCAGAAGGAATACGCAGCGTCGACGGAGTATGGAAGCTGAGTTATCAATGTTTCAGGAAAACAAAAAATGGCTGTTACATACTTCTGACGGTTGCCCTAGCACCAATCGTTGCCTTCTGTCTAGGTTGCAGTTTTGCCTGTTTGGCATTTGAGGTAAGTTCAGTAACCATTATATGTCGTATATCCTCTATAGTCAGGTTTCATTTTGTAGAAGTGTTTTTCATTTTTTTTTTAAACATGGAGACCACTTTTATTAGTTATCATTAAATAATGGATTTTTATGAGGAAAATTTTAGGGAAATATGAAATTGAAAATGCCAAAATGTGAAGAAATATGAATATTTATTTTCAAGTATTTTTCAAGTATGTTTCAAGTATAAGTGGAATTAATGACCTCGGTGACAAAATTACTTCCTCAGTACGTGCTCCACCTCGTACGTAGTTCTCCTATTTGATCCAGTAAATAACGACACGTTTCTCCATAATGTCTTAAAGCAAGTAAATCTTCTGTTTGCCAGGATAGTTTTGCATCATGAAAACCTTCGCACAACTCACATGAAGAAATAGAAGCATACTTGTATCGTGCTACATTCTCTACATTAATATCTGCTGGAATAGGTGTGCACCAGGACGTACGCAGAGGTTGGGTCCTGGAAGTCTGCACCCCTCAAAATCCCGACCTCTTTGTAAATTTAGTGTAATTTTAGGAGTTCTCATAGAGAATTTGGACCCCCGAAATAAATTCGTACGTACGTGCCTGTGCGCTTATCTTCTAGTACATCCCTGACTTAGAATATGATCGAATATGGTCTGTTGTTTTGAAGAACATTTTCCATTTTAGGAAAAGCCCTTCTTCCCACATTTCCAGGAACTGTATCGAAGTGATGTTTCAATTCTTCCATATACTGCAAAGAAAAGTCCAACGGTAGATAACTTCCTTTTAATTTCTCCAGAGTTTGTGGAACTTTTAAAAAGGGGCATGGACGTAAACAAACTCGCTCTTAATATTTTTCCTTGCAAAAAGTTTTTGTGTCTGCAAAACACAGTTGGTAGGATCTGGGTCAAAGCTGTCAATTACCTGCAATATAAAACGCAGCTCTTAATGTTACAAAAGTAATTTGATCAAATTATTTGTTTTATAGGGACTAAGACGTTGAAACATTAATTAAATGTGAAAAATAAGAATAGATACATGTTAAATTAACATTTCAACGTCTTAGTCTTTATAAAATAATTTGACCAAATTGCATTCACAACAGATACAATTTATTAGCTTTTAATAATGAATTAAAATAAGATTAATTAATTAGAACCTTGTCATAAATCTTCTGCACATAGAGTTTCCTTAGAATTGACTCGGACAGCAATGACCTCTTCAGTATTTCTCAGGAAAAAGTTTCAATTTTTTTGAATCTTCCAACTTGGTTAGCGGAATGTTGCTGGTGTAAGTGCTTCACATAAGCCTTCTACATAACGATGCCAACCCACGGGAAGGGATTTTTTGACATTAATTTTTTGAATAACCATAAAGGGAATATTCTTGAAAATTTGCAACATATATAGGATTTATCATATGTTTATTTCACCAACGCCAACAACATTCTCTATGAGCAGGAAGTAGGCTAATGATGCTTCAATATACGTGAAATTAGTGTTAATTGTCAAATTGAGGCTCCTAGTATCAAAATCCGCTACATCCATTTCGCTTAGTTTCGAGTAACCTCGCAAAACGTACAGTGAAGCTCCATACGTACAAAGTCCCATATTTGAACTAGTATTTTTAGTATGAAATATTAAGCTTTTGAACAAAATTCTGTTTCCATGGGATTCCTTTAGATCAAACATATAACAAGCGAGATATAGCTCAATTTCGGTAAAAATGGATTTCGCGGCTTTTAATACGAGGCGCCTCAATTTTGCTATTTGAAAGTGCATGCTAGTGTGAAACTCATTTACACAGGAACTTGTGAATCTCAAGAATCAAGCAACAAGGAACGTAAATTGTTCTCTGGAATTAAAAATAAATAACATCACAAATGGAAGAAAGTATATTACCACAAGGGAAACAACCTTCTAAAACACCCCACAAGAAATATAACTGGATAATGAAGTTTGTCTAGTTTTATTCTATTCAGTGGAACATTATGGCCCAAAAGCGTAATGAAGATACTAAATTCTGACAACAAAATGTACTTGTTTTCATCCACAATTGCAATAGTATCTTTTAATTAAGGAAAATACCTATTAGGATCAGAATTTACAAATAATTGACTCGGATATTGAAAAAGTAAGTAACGTATAGTGGTTTGAACTTTCATATTTTATAAATTTTGTAATTAGTACAGCATGGAAAATTTAAGAGCAAAATGGAAATTTCTACCTTTCAACATGGGATTTTATAAGATTCCAGGCTGGCATAACTGCTTCTACAAACTGGTTTTGTAAATCTTGAGGCAGTAAATCAGTCAATAGTGTTTGCCATGGTATTGTGGATGATTTCATTCTTTAAGGTTCCTTCACATACTACTCTGATTTAGTATGCTGCAATTGGAATTTTGTACTTGCAGATACTTGCATAAAATTAAATGAAAAATGTAAATTGTTACAGCAGTTACAACTCGGAAAACAATCTACAGTTAATTTGAGTTGCTACATCACTTTCAACAGACAAATTTCTCCGTTACAGAAGGCTTAGTTAGTGTGTCGATGTTAACGGGACAATGGCTGTTAACTAAGCTCAGCGAACAAAACAGTCATTCCCTGGAGAGATCACACTAATACCGAGTAACACCACCTCTGGCCCGGATAACCGCCTCAATTCGGCGAGAAAGGGAGTCCGCAAGCTTCAGCAGGTGTGTTACTGCAAATACATCTATGGGACATCAGAAAAAAGCTTTGCGTTTGCAAAGACACAAATTTCGCAGTTCGAATGTGGACTCTGGTCTAACTTCATTTTGCATTCGTTGAATGATTGGGTTCCTTAATTAATTGATAATTACTTATGCAAGCCGCCAAAGGTGATTATAGCTCAGAGACCGGGTGCCAAAAGGCGCCAAAGACTTGGCCTTGGTATTTCAGAATTCGTGGTCCAATTCTTCCTCGTTCGTTTTATCTATTTCTTCAAGCAAAGTCTTCTTCACTGTCTCCACCGTGAAGTTCCTCTTTAATGTATTGTTTCTATCATTGCATGATGACTGCTTTTTCTATCAATACAGTTTCATTTTTATCCGTGATTATGTCAGGGTATGTTCTTCCTTGCATCGGGTAAGGATAGAGTGTGGTACCATTTTCGACCAATAGGACTCTTGCCTTCAACATTATATTTTAAAGTTATTCTCGGTACGCCATATTTCTTAGCTGCAGTCCAAATAGGTGTCCTATTGAGTCGATCATCTTCTATAGCAGCTTGCACCCCTGTCTCCGTGTACTGTCGAAATTTACCTTTGGTCGGTGGCATAATTGTGGCTGGAACTAATATATATATCCCTAATGACAATGAACGAAACATTTTATTCTACGAACATTGAAATATAATATTGTGTATGTGTTTCTAACATCAAGATAACAGACAATTTTTAAAATTAAAGATTTGGTTTCATTTCATAATACATTATTTTAATCATACGCAGCAGAAAAATGTGTTCTAACCATTTGGAAGTTGGGCTGAAAATGAAATAGAATGGTTAGGCGAGCTCAAAATACAATGATCACGAAACAAAAGAGTATCTAAAAATAAACTTACACTATTAGGATAAATTATAATAATCACAAGGTGGATTTAACTGTTTTATTTATGATTTCTTTAATTAACGATGCTCAGTATTTAAGTATTGAGAGGTAATTACAAATCACAACTAATTATTCTTACGTTATCCTTTTAATTGAAATGAAGAGGAAACATAAGGTATAGAAGCTGACCATACATAGTGTTAGTACTTGACCACATGGTCAACTATCGGATTCTCTTGTGATTCCGAGTTAAGAATTTAGTATAGTGTTCTTAGAACCTTATAGTAGAAGCAATAACAGTATGGCATGTTCATAAAATAATTAAACCTAAATTAGTAATTGACCACACATGGTCAAATACTGGAAATCTGAACATTTGTAATTCAGTAATTGACCCCCCTTCCTGTGACGCATAATCGGCAATAAGAAAATAAATAATTTGTATCTTTTAATTACAAATACTTTGATATTTTGTCTCCTTACAAATAAAAATGAAAAGGTAAGTTACTACTAGTTTTGATTAGATATACATCAATAGTGTTTTTACCAAAATACCTAAGAGAACTATGAGAATCACACGAATGCACTCAACTTGTTGTTATAACTTTTCGCCATCCGCTTTCCATAATGCAATGCATGTGTCCAACTTATAGTTCTTCTCCACGAAGTTCAGAAGCATTCGTTCGCACTGAATTTGCAACTACAGGTCTTCTATCCACCTTATTTTTTCTGTTTTTTTCCACGAAACGGTCAATTACTGGTATATGGTCAATTAACCTGCTGTGGATTCAAATGAGACACATTTTTGAATTGCCGTATTTTATTTATTTACAAATGAAAAGTCTCAGTTTTTGTCTGTTAACACAATAGATATTTTAAAATCATATGAAATTAGTTAACGACAGAATGAACACTCTGATTAGCAGCAGCTCTGACTTTTGAACCCATATTCTCCATCAGATGTTCGAAGTAGTTTTGCACTGAATTGACGTATGCTTTTTCGGGCTCGTTTTTCCAAGCATGATATATTTTTGGTTTATATGGTGGCTGAAATATTTTTGCTTTCAAATGAGCCCAGAATTTCTCAATGGAATGGATTTGTGGCACGTTTGGTGGATTGCGCTCTTTGCACAAAAACTGGACTTCCTCATCCAGCAGCTGCTGCGTCTCTATTGCATAGTGAGAAGAAGCTAAATCAGGCCAAAAGATGTAATCACAATTTGGATAGTTTTCTTTGATAAATGGGATAAGTCTCTTTTTCCTCTTATTGCCATCCAGATGAGTACTTTCTGTGGAAATTTCGTCTTGAAATTAAATTTTACGGATTCAGGGGCCAGATTCGAAGTACGACATGTTTCCACTAAAATCATACCTATTCATATCAATATGTGTTTCATCATCTATTATTACGTCTCTATCATCATTAGAGGCACGAAACTCGTCCCTGGCAATTTTGTTCAGAATGACTTTTTCTGTTTCTTTCTTTGTTTCTCACCTGCATATGAAGCATTTTGTTTTTGCCTTCCTTTTAATCCGCATTCCCAGTAACCACTTCCTCACAACAACAAGACTTACTTTTAATGCACGTGCAGTACTTGAAATGGTACATTCGTCGCTCGCGTCCATCAGTGACAATCTTCTCTGATTTTTTCGCCATAACCATTTTTTTTTCCTCTTTTCTTCATTGAAATCCCATCTTTGATCCTTTCTAATATTTTGTACACAGTTACACGACTCAATCCTTCTTTTCTAAAGTGTTTGACGTCTTCAGCGTCAGAGAGTCCTGCATTTCTTAGCACGAAATCTCGAACACGAGTTCGATTGACTTCCGCTTTCGACGGCTGCATGTTTCCCACTATCTCCTAATCTGATACTGCCTGTAATCGCATAAGAGAGAGTGTAATGTATGAAACAGTGTAAACAGCAGTCTGCTCGGATGTGTGGGTCATGAGTAATACGCGTTCAAAGCAGTGTCTCATTTGAATCCACAGCAAGTTACTTGTGCCTTTACCATATATCTTATATCACCGTATCTTTTGTACTCGATTGATTGTATCTTTCTTTTTTTTCTTTCTTTCTTTTTTTGTGTATAACAGTGTATTTCCTTCACAAGGGTTAGGTGGCAGAGCTGCAATATGCTGAACCTCGCCCGCTTAAATAAAGTTTTTTTCAATTTCAATTTAATCTAGATGATGTAAACAGCAGACTAGAAGTATAAAATGACACTTCTGTGTGAAGTGTATTTAAAGTTAGTTCTGTGTTTTCATTTTTTAAACTCACTTATTGTGGTAAATTGGAACAATGGTAACAACTGCAAAATCTGATAAGTAAGCTTTCGCTTGCTGTGAATTGACAATGATGGCCCCCTGAAACACCTTGATGCAAGTAGTTAATAAATAAATGTATAAATGGCGTCGACGTGCTGTGGCGCTGTCGCAGCAAAGGTAAGAACTACGTACTTCCATTGGAGTCCGCGGTGACTCGGGTGACATGCTCAATACTTGGTCTATTAACAGTAGATAAGAACTGGTAGAGCTATAATTTTCAATTTTAAAATAAAGTGTGCCCTATTTAAATTCCAAGTATTAGTAGAAAAAAACTAATGGGTTTTCTTCATGCTTTTATTATTTATATTGGCATTCCATTAAGTCTAGCTGCATTTGTTCAATTGTTGTGTTTAATAAATATGAATTTACTGTTTCGTTTTCCTTTAATTGTTGTAACTGGATAAGAATTGAAATTTGTTACAGAGTTCTATGTAAAATAGGTCAAAATACCCAATGTAGTCAAAATGGGTAATTTTAGACTCCATATAACAGTCAAGTTTAGACATAATTGTGTTTAAAACGAACACGTAAGTTTTATTTATAGGATACATATAAAAAGAGTGGAGTTAAAAGTTAAAATTAAAAATTTATGTTAACTCTTTTTCTTTCCAGCACATTTGGTGTTTGGCACCTTGTTTGCGAATGTTCAAGATCACCTGTGCAGCCACCAGAAATTTTCTGGCTGCGTTTGTTCAAGCTGTCATTGTGCCTTGTGTTGAAGGCATAGCGTTGGTGTTCTCCAATATTCGAGTGAAATTCCAGAAGGTTCCAGAAAACACTAACGATTTCAAAGCAGATATTTTGGTGGTGTAACCAAAACCCATGACGTTCATTCACTACCTGAAATCCTGGATGAAACAGTGATGATTGACACTATTTTTTTCTTCCAGTAAAAATAAAACAATAAAATAGTGTTTGAAAGAAGATGTGCTCTTTGAGTTTATAATGAGTATTACTTGTGCTGAATCGAACTACAGTAATGGTTGACGATGAGTACAATAATAGCATTATATATATATATATATATATATATAATGCCAGTTATTGGAAGTGTTCAGCAGCAAATTACGACATGAACCTGGTGGATAATGTAGCGAAATGACGTGTTCATAATTCTATTTTACTATAAGCGTTATCGACCATTATCATGTTGTGTCTAGTTTCCTACAAAGGTTCATAAAAATTCTTTAAAATGACAAAAATTCTGTAGAATGAATAAGAGTTTATATACACAGTGGAAAATATATATGTGTAATTTTTAGCATAGCATTTTTAAAATTAAATCGTGATAAATGTTAAGAATGCCATGCTGCGAAACATTATTTGACAGTGAGTAAATATGAATAAACGTATCTAACAACATCGTAAAAAGTAATTTATATTTGCTAATGATAAATTCCCCTCATGTTGTTGTAGTGTTTCAGACGAATGTACAGTTTTGGCTTAAAAGGAGAAAAGAACCAGGCCATCAGAATATGCCATAATCCGGTGAATACCATTTAGCTCTAGGCCCTGGTTGCTATATTTGATTTTTTTTATAGTGTACTCCGGAACAAAGTTGAATAATCGAGTCTTAGACCTTTATAAAATCAATACATAATTGATTTACCAGGGTATTGTATTCTCATTTCTTTTCAAGTATTTGTCGAATGGTAAATATCTTGTCGAGAGTTGATCGATTTCAATTAAATGCACACTAATAATCTCCAATAATTACTTCCGTACGTAGTAGTTAAATCTATCAGCTTCATATGAAGAGCTTGTAGTGTAGTAGTATCACACGAAACCGATTTCAAGTCCCGTTTTGTCAATTAATTTTAATCATAAAATTTTATTGTTTAGGTAATTATTATTGTAATTATATTATTATTATTATTAACGATCATTCCAAATCACCATTAGTTCACAAATTGTTTTACATAAATTATTGTGAAGTAAAATAAAATATAACTTATGCGAAAATTACGTTCATACGTTGCAAGACAGGGTGTCTACTAAAATTCCAAAATGAAATTTCGTGACTTTTTCGTGATCTTTTCTTTACCAAATCATACAATTTCCTAACATTTTTAGGAGCGAATTTGCGTGCGAATTAGGCCGAATTTTCATCCATGCGATAGAAACGTACTTTGTTTGCAATTTGGTAGCGTCTAAAGCCGACCATAGACATTTTTGGTGGTGAATTTTGACGTTTTATAGAACAAAATTTTCCAATCTGACTTACATTTGTACAGTTTAAAAAAAAATCGTGACCCAAAAGCTGTTTCGTGACTTTCATGACCGTTTTCTGATTTCGTGACTTTCGTGACCGATAGACACCCTGCAAGAGCTGTAACCTGCAATTATTCTACACACTCAGTAATTTCTGATTGTAAACAAAATCAAGCATGAAACAGAAGGCAAGTATGATAATCCGACGCAAGAGACAAGTATATGACGATGATATCCCTAACAGCACAGGATGTGCTAGGCATGTGCCATTTAGGTGTCCCAGAAACTTTTTTAGGTGCCAAACACTTGGCACATATGATATTCATGTGCTAAGTATGTACTTCAGCTACTTACAGTTTTAGGTACTTGTTACACCTAATTGATATTTGTAACTATGTGCCACAAATATAGCATTTATATACCTGGCTCAGTTTCGCACTCTAGCAGTCATTTGTTTTTACGTCATCACTTGGTACATGTATCTGTCATGTTCTAGGTACATCTTTTAGGTACATACAGAGGTTGTTCAGCCTTCGTTTGTCCGATTTCGTTCCTTCCCCCTCCCGGGCAGAATTGACTCACCCGACTTGGCTCGTGTCGTCCTGCAGTGTTGTGCAGTGGCTTCCTGGGAACAGAGTTGTTTGTCCGCACGACGACAATAACGTACAAAACAGAACCATTGTTGTGAGTATTGTGTTAAATTTGTTTCCAAGTGTGTGGGTTTCCGCTCTGTGACCAAAATGTCGCCCAAGTTAAGCCGTTTTTGGGAAGGCTATGTTGCAGCTGTTTATGACGCCCACTTTAGTGTTTCTGTCATTAGAAAACAGTGCAAGAAGAATGGCTGCAACATCAGTATAAGTGGAATAAATATGTCATTAAAAAGTACAAGGGCAACGAAGCTCCACCATTTGGATCACCAACGAAGTTGCCTAGGAAGCGGGAATGCATCAAGGCCACCTCCACCATGAAGAGGAAACTTCGCAAAATGGCAATGCAAGAAAATCCGCCAACACAAAGGCGTATGGCTAATCGTCTTGACGTGTCTTTGGGGACTGTGAGCCGGACGTTACACCATCAACTCAAGCTGGAAAAAGTCATGAAAGCTCGCGGCCATCTTCTCATGGATGCCCACCAAAAAGAACGAAAGTGTAACGCCGGAAAGCTGTACGAACGGCATCTGGCAAAACAAAGGTGGATGTACGTCGTAACGCTCGATGAAGCATGGATTTACCTATCCGACTGCGGCAAACCGAGAGCCATCATGTACCGAGAGAAAGGCGCCAAGAACTTCAGAAGGTGGGTCCGTGTCTGTAAAGAATCCTTCCCAAAAGGGTTCTTGGTCGTTCCTGGCTACTGCTACCGAGGTAAACTGAAGATTCGCAGGGTGGCAAAGAACTGCAAAATAAATTCGCAGTATTTTCAGGAGCAGATCATGCGGCCGACCTACGAGCATGAGATTCCAACAATGTACGGAAATGACGCCAATCTGGTGCATATTCACATGGACAAGGTCTCATCACATACCTCACGATCGTCCCTCGCATTCTACAGGGAGATGGAGGAGGCAAGTGGTATACAGTTGATACATTTCAATGAGGTACCTGTTAAATCTCCAGATGCAAGTCCTATGGACTATTGTGGATTTGGATTGCTGAAGTGAGTTTTGGGAAAACGGCGTGAGAAAACTGTGGAAGGACTTTGGAAAGCTGTGCAAAGGGAATGGGACAAGATTCCCCTCCCAGTTCTTAAGAGAAGCCTATTACAGTGGAAATTACGCTGTCGGGGTATTGTTAGGAACCAAGGGAAACACGTCGAGCACTTACGGACCTGGCGCCATGGATTCTTCTAAATTTTTAGGTAAGGCGAAATTGGCCAATTGCAGACTGAACAACCTCTGTACTGTTTCAAATACTCTAACAGCACAAGATGTGGTAGGCATGCTACATTTAAGTGTTCTAAAATCAACTCCCACATTTGATGCATTTGTTGATTCTTTTTCTAAGCGATTGTGTACTAGAAGCAACAAACGCATCAACTTAATTAGGTGGAAACTATTGCCGATCATTTGAAAGTGAATATGGGACAACCATGAAATAAAGTAAATAGACACTCGTCATTTTGTTATAAAATTACATTGCGAGTAGATTTTATCTGATCCCAAACGGTTATCGTCGAATATACGCGGTTAAAGGAGCACTCTGATTAGCCAAATTCAAAAGACCTCAACAATTTATCCCTCTATAAGCGACATTATCTTCATCATCTCTATGGCCAAGTCGGTAGAGCACGCGGCTAATAATCCAAAGGTTTGTGGTTCACGCCCACCCTGGGACACGTTTTTTTTACTTGTTTAAAGTGTTTTTTTAGACTCTATATACCGACAAGGTAATTCTGAATACCCATTTGTCCGTCCCAATGTAACGTGTACACTTGTCTAGAAATCATATCATTCAATGAAACCGCATCAAATTTTAAACACAACATTCTCTAGGATAGTTTCTCGAATTTTCCTCCTATCCCAAGAATAATAGTGTAGTAGCTTAGTGACTGGATCATGCAAAATGTGATACCAACATGCCACTTTCAGGGATGACAGGCCTATTAATAAGAAGTAAATCCTGATATAGAACCACGTCGGCGGGTTTCTTGTTTCAGGTATATGACGTCATCAATATGGCCGCCAACGAACTTCGACTTAACTGAGTTCAAAAATGTGTAACTCCATTACCATTCAAGATAGAAACTTCGTTTCTCCTTTATTTTGCAGACAATCTATTGTTCCTCTATTGTTATTATAAATACTTGCCTTATATTGCCACCATTTTTAAATATGGCGTCTCAAACTAGAAAAATGTTTATTTTCAAAATGATTTTCAATGTTTTATAGCAAATAACTTTGAAACTGCTATGATTATGGAAAAATACTTCGAAACAATCGTCAAAGGTCATTTCAATAGCTTTCGAACGCGACCAGAATCATTGATGTATCTCAACAAATAACTAAGATAATCAATATTTTTTAGGACTAAATGTCGAACTTTCGTGAATAATGTTCGAATGTATCCGTAGATGTAGTTATATGAAATTTGTAGTTCCATTGGCCCTTTGATAATAGGAACATAGTACCGCTACCAGTATGTTCCTTTAAACGTGAAGAATAGCAAATCACAAGTGTTTATCTTCTGTCGGTGCTGAAAACCCTTTATAACGTCATAAATCCAAGATGGCCGCCACGGATTATCTTCGGTACGAGAAGTGGGAATTTCTCGCCATTGAAAAATAATAGAAACATGCAATAACCGCCAATCTCTTTCTTTGGGTGTGAAGAATCTTGACATAACATGTGATTGACTCCCCTTTGTGTCTAGAAGGCAGTATATGACGTCATAAACACAGTATGGCGCCATGGCTTACATATGGATTATGAAAATTATTTATTTCTCGCATTAGAGACGTGCGATATAACGATACAAACGTACAACAACCACCAATAACTTTTTCCATATGTAGAATCATAAAGTAACATAAGTTATTGTCTTTTCTTTGAGGTGAAAGGCGAGTATATGACGTCATAAACCCAAGATTGCCGTCGACTCTTAAATATGTGTTATGCATAATATTATATGATTTATTTTGGTCGGCCCAATTCAAATTTTGGTACACGGCCATGAACCTTGAATCACTTCTTTTTTATTTGCTGGACAGTATTCGATCGGCGAAATTTTTCTCCTATTGTAGTGCATTGGATCAGATTTGTCCCTGGATGTTTGCTCTGGATCATATCAATTAATTCCCGTTGGATGTCAGTATTCGTAAAGTCTTTGGGAGAATTGAATGTACGAAACCCACAAGTATATTATGAATTTCAGAAAGCTAATTTTGTGGGAAGAAAGACAAATAGTAAATATCGTACATGTCCCACAACCAGTTACATGAACAATGTAATAAGGATCTAAAATGTGAAGGAGGTGCCATTGGTCTATATGATAATGAAAGTGCTCTTCTGAGTTGGATGGTTTCGGGACCAGAGATTGCAGGATTACTAACCGAATTTGAGAAAGAGGCAGGAATAAGTGACGATTCAGATTATCACAGTCATCATGAAGATACAGACGCTTTTTCCTCTAGGTTCAAAAAACATGTGAAAGCTTTAATAAATGCATGTGAAAATGATGACTGAAATCCATTTGCTCAAGAAAATGGTGCCTTAATATGCGCTACCATATATGCTGTTATAGATGAGAAAGCAGATGAGACTGTCTTCAAATCAGAAAAAATGGGAAAGCAACAGTACAAAACATTTATTCGGAAACGGCTCATTGAATGCCAGATGCCTTTAAGAGAACCGATTAAAAGAAATAAACTTTCGCTTTTTTACACATCGCAAAAAGAAGGAACGAAGAAAGGACTCAAGGAACCAATTTTAAAGAGTGACTGTAGCCTGTTTTCTCGCTTATACATAGCTTGTCAAACACGAGGTGGAGACATCAAAGATCTCTTTGCTCACGAAAACCTTTCGTATCCTCAATCACTCTCTTCAAATGGTCAATTGCGGAGGGGAACAAAATCAGATGTTATTTCTTGCTTAGAACCACTTGGAACATCACAATACGATGTATCGTGTGTTATATTTGATGGATCAGTATTAGCTCATATGCTGAAGCCTAGTCCGGGACAGACGTTTCCTATGTATTACACTAACACATTTCAACCATTTTTAGAAAAGTTTGCGAGTGATGTTGTCAGAATGGACATAGCCTTTGACAATTTTGATCCCGACAGCCTGAAAAAAGAAGAACGAGACCAAAGAGGAAAATGACTAAGAATACTTGTAAAAGACTCCACATTGACTCCCAAAAAATGGGCATTGTTTTTGAATAATTTTGAAAACAAAACCGATTTATTTCGACTTCTGTGTAAACGCTTACAGAGCATAAGTGATTCTGATGGTAAGAGAGAGATTGTGTGTTCATGTGATGATACCGCATCAGCAAACTCTAATATGGACGTAACAAGCCTTATGCCCTGCAAATAAGAAGAAGCAGACACACGCATGTTCTTGCATGCATTGCATGCCAGCAACCACGGACATAAGGATATTTCAATTAAAACTGTCGATTCTGATGTTGTTATTGCCGTTGCTTTATTCTTTGAGCTCAATGTATTACACTTCTGGAATGAATATGGGATTGGTAAAAATAAGAGATATATTCCTGTCCATGGAATTGTAACAAGCCTAGGAAAGTCTCACTCAAAAGTTTTGGTGGTCATGGCAAGAAGACAGCTTGGCAGGTGTGGCAAGCATTCTCTGAATAACGGACACATTCATGAACTTTCAGTTACTCCTGCTGAAATTTCAGCTCAGGACTTTGCAGCTCTTCAACGCTTCACCGTACACCTGTACGATCGCTCTAGCTCTTTACTAAATGTTAACGACTGTCGACAAAGATTAATGACGAAAAAGAATTGTTCTTACGAAGGAATCAAACCTACAGAGGCAGCCTTGTTTCAATACATGCGAGCTGCCCTACAGGCCGGGTATTACTGGTCTCAAGCTCTCCAGAAAGTGCCCATAATACCCGAAATTTGTAAAGGGGTTGGAAGAAGGTGGATCGCGGTTATTATCCTCTGTGGTCCGTACTTCCAGAAGTTTCTGCGCACTGTAGAGAACTTATTCGCTATGGTTGCAAGACTCTTTGTCAAAATTCTTGCAAGTGTCAAAACTTGGGGTTAGTGTGCACTCTATTGTGTACCTGCGATGGACAGTGTGATCGAGAAGATAATTTCGTTGTGAGTTGATCTTGTCTAAATAAGAAATGTGATTAACAAAAATTACTTCCCTTAGTTCTCTGAAGTACGTTTCAGATGTTAAGTTAATAGTCATACTATATCACTAATATTTTATCTTTTAATTTCTTAACATATTTAATTATATAACTGTTTATTGTGTTGTAAATTTATCTCTCGCTGATATACTGTTAAATTTATACATTGAGTCTGTTTCATAAACATTTTAATACAAACTCCAAAAATATCAAACTCAGCTGGGCGGTGGTTTGAAAATATGACGCCTTGTGCCTCGAGCTATTTTGTAAAATAATATGAAATGCTAATTTTCAGACAATTATATTCTCAACGGACTGATTAAAAATGTTTTAAATGTAAAATATGTCTTTCGAAATGCACAGTTCCCATATTCCTTGGAATTTCCATATAGCGCAAATACTAGTGCAAGCCTTATACTTTCACATAGCGCATAATAACATGAAAACTATTCACTTTCGGACAATTAGTCTTAAAGAGAATATATTTAAAATTAATTTTCGAATAGTGGATAATTTCAGCTTTGTTAGTTTTTCAGTTTAATGCATAATATAATATTCAAAATACCTACAGCGGCTACTTTGTATAACGATGTCATACACTTAAACAAGACAAATACTAACCTTTGGGCGGAGACACGATACACCTTTGTGTTACTTCATGATCCAACTTATTTAAGGAGTAAAAATAGTGGTTTTGCAAGTTTCTATCACCTTTCTTAGGTGAGAAAGGCATGGTTTTCTTCATGCATATTTAGGAATCGACGACAATCTTGGGTTTATGACGTCATATACTCGCCTTTCGCCTCAAAGAAAAGACAATAACTTATGTTACTTTATGATTCTACATATGAAAAAGTTATTGGTGGTCGTTGCACGTTTGTATCGTTACATCCCACGTCTCTAATGCGAGAAATAAATAATTTTCATAATCCATATGTAAGCCATGGCGCCATACTGTGTTTATGACGTCATATACTGCCTTCTAGACACAAAGGGGAGTCAATCACATGTTATGTCAAGATTCTTCACACCCAAAGAAAGAGATTGGCGGTTATTGCATGTTTCTATTATTTTTCAGTGGCGAGAAATTCCCACTTCTCGTACCGGAGATAAACCGCGGCGGCCATCTTGGATTTATGACGTTATAAAGGGTTTTCAGCACCGACAGAAGATAAACACTTGTGATTTGCTATTCTTCACGTTTAAAGGAACATACTGGTAGCGGTACTATGTTCCTATTATCAAAGGGCCAATGGAACTACAAATTTCATAACTACATCTACGGATACATTCGAACATTATTCACGAAAGTTCGACATTTAGTCCTAAAAAATATTGATTATCTCAGTTATTTGTTGAGATACATCAATGATTCTGGTAGTGTTCGAAAGCTATTGAAATGACCTTTGACGATTGTTTCGAAGTATTTTTCCATAATCATAGCAGTTTCAAAGTTATTTGCTATAAAACATTGAAAATCGTTTTGAAAATAAACATTTTTCTAGTTTGAGACGCCATATTTAAAAATGGTGGCAATATAAGGCAAGTATTTATAATAACAATAGAGGTACAATAGATTGTCTGCAAAATAAAGGAGAAACGGAGTTTCTATCTTGAATGGTAATGGAGTTATACATTTTTGAACTCAGTTAAGTCGAAGTTCGTTGGCAGCCATATTGATGACGTCATATACCTAAAACAAGAAACCCGCCGAGGTGGTTCTATATCAGGATTTACTTCTTATTAATAGGCCTATCATCCCTGAAAGTGCCATGTTGGTATCACATTTTGCACAATTCGGCCCTTTTATGCTGCTAAGCTACTAGACCAGCGTTTCCCAACCGGTGTGCCGCGGCACACTGGTGTGCCGTGAATGGGCCGCTGGTGTGCCGCGAGGAATCGAAACAAAATTATTAATTTTATAGCAATAAAATTGCAAAACGTAGGGAAAAATGTATATTTGTATTTCATATTACTATGAACCTCTACTATGAATATACAATTTTAAATTTTATACCGGGTTACTGTTCTGTAGATTTCTAATTTTGAAAAAGTATTTATTATTGTTATGACCATTATTGCTTCTTTATTGTTGCAGACTATTTCGTAACTTGAAAATTTAAAATATCGTTAAATTCTTTCGACAAATTACCTACATTTGTGTTTTAAAAGTAAAAGAGATTTGTTTGTTCGTTCGTTATTTAGTGATATTCCTTCTTAGTAAAAGGGTGGATACAGTTTTTAAAAAGAAAGTTTATTTTTAAAAGCCTGAATCCAATATTTCATTGCAATTGTTTTCTATTTTTAAATTAGAATGAAAAATAAGCATAATGATTTACCACGGGGAAAAACCAGGGATATATCGCATTTCAAGGGTACACATTTTATCATCTCTTTCAATCTTCAATAAGAAAGCAAAAGTCTTCCTTGTGCTCATCCAACCGAGGAATGTCGTTGGAAGCAATCAGATAAGAAATTTTGCAGATGTCCACTCAGCCGTGGACCCAACACTTCTTGTTATCTTTCGATCAGCGTTTTTCTTCTAAGATCACTATAAACATTCTCCAAGGAAGTGATTCCTTGTCACGCATTAAAAATAACAGGAAATCACTAACTAGTTCATTTTTAAAATACTGATTCTATTTCACAGGTAGTGAGGTATATATAAAGGTACCATTATATATGAATCTCCAAACTTCACTGCTATTCCAGTTAAAGTTGTCTAGTAGGGTAAATGTGCCAGTCCTCGACCACCTAACTCATTTTCTCATGGTCCTTAATCTTTTTTCACTCAATGGAACAACTTAGGATTATGCAAGTAGCTCACATTTGTTTCTAAAACTATATTTTATCTATACTTTATCTAAAACTGAAATAACTTATACCATTTATGTAATATTAGTCGGAGAAACACCAGTAACTGATTTCTTTTAGTGTTCGACCATTTTTCGTTAATGTTGGACCGCCTACTGTTTAGTCATCGACCACTACTCGGTTAATGTGCTTTTAATTACAGTATGAAGGCTAAAGCATACCTTTACCAAACTAATAGCATCTGTAGATGTTACATCATTAGTTTTTCAGGTATCACTTCGCAGTTTCGCACAATAGTCGCTGAGATTAAGTAATTTTGTAATAGTTTTGTCAAGAAAGGGACCACCAAATTCATTTAAGGTTCAGTGGAATGCAGCACCAAACATGCTTCGTCTTCTCTCGGTTGAAGGGGTATAAACCCCATCTTCTAAATTCGTTTTTAATTACTAATTCTTTTGGTACTTTCTATATCACTCTTTTAATTAGTGGTGCAGAAATAACACTGTAACATTTTACTCAGTTTCCATGTAGAACTCTCGAAAACGATTTGAACACTGATACGTCGCAGGGTTGAAGAATGTGTGTGCTGTTTGGTGGGAGTACTATAGCATGGCTGGAACAAAATTCGCTGTCTCCATTGCCAAGTGAGTCTTGTGGCCGTCGATTAGCAGAAGGACTGGTTTCATAATAGAGGGATCATTCACCCATTTTAGGAAGCCGTTTCGTTTATTATCCATTCGTAGAACGTTTCACTTCGCATTCAGCCACTATCTGACCTGCCTATAAAAATCTCTGAAGAAACTGCACTGATGACGTCCTTTGGAAGATCTCTTACATACAGGTATATGACCATCGGGGATACAATTTCTCCTGGTGCAGAAAAAGTGCAAAGCAGTGTTAATGTTTCTTTCTCGTTTCCCTTCACCTCGTACATATTTTTCCACGCTTTGGACCCCAACGCCTTTCCTGCTTTGTGATACAGTTGAAAGCTGGATTCATCAGCATTAAATATTCGCTCAGAATCATTTAGAATATCAGATTGCCCCGTTTGTTTCAAGTATTTCTCAAGGTCCTAAAATCACAAGCGAATGTTTCCCTCGGTTACAGCGTATCGCGCCTTGTTCAAAGTTTAGGGACACGATTTGTGGGTGTCTCCTCAAGTAACTGTAGTACCAGGCTTCACCAGCTCGATTGTCTTTGAACGGCGTTTTGCGTTTTTCTGAATCGACAATTTTTTAACACTGTTCAGAAGATCGTATGCCCTTTTGCTCACATTAAGGAGCCGGTTTGCTAATCCCTCTTCTTTCTGTGTTACGTATGGTTCTGGACCTATTTTTCGCTTTTTGGGACTGTGACCCATGAAATTTATCCATCAGCGTTACACGAGGAATTCCATAGATTACTGATGCCTTTCCTATGGAGTGTTTTTTTTTTTTTTTCGACAAGCCTCCAGAGCTTTTTGTAGATCCTCGTTTGAATAAGCTGGCAGTTTAAGCTTAGATCTACTCACTCATTATCTCTGAAAGAAACAAAAATTCTTAGAACATGCAAGGAGAACAGATGTATTCCAGACGTAAGCTGATAGTAGCTATTCCGCTAACAATATTTGAATGCGTTCCACGACGAAGCGAGAATAGTGTAGTTCAGTATTAAACGAATTAGACCAAATATAATAAATTTATTATTCAAATTAAATGTCATACCCTAACAGTGCCGTTAATTTTCCATGAAAATGTTGGGAAACTACATGAATATTCAGTTACTTGAATTTGAATTTATTTTATGGCTTTAGGCATCTACGGTTCCGACCGGGATAGGGTGGGGGAGAGGATGTTGGAAGTTAGACGGCCAGGGCCTATTTTGAAGATAACATCCCAGCATTTGCCTGGTGTGACTGAGGAAAAACCCGAAAGAACTATCAAGATGGTCGACCGCTGGAGTCGAACCGAGGACCTTCCGAATGCTAAGCCAACTTTTTACTATTGTTTTCAAAGTTCGTCTCAGCCGAAACATGAAGCCTGAATAATGCTCCTCGAGCCAATTTGAGGTAATCCAATCCTGACAGGGACACGAACACAGAAATATCAAGGACAATTAAAAATACCCTTGCTCTTAAGAGGGATTCGAACCTTCAGTGGATTGCCTCTTCACCATTACCACTGAGCCACGGCCATTTGGTGAATATTCATGTATTAACGGTAAGACTCAGCAGATGATTATACAAATGTAAATTGATCACTGAATTAGTGTTTGAATCAAGAAATTCTGCGAGAAAATACAAACGCAAAGCATGGTCGGACACTGAGAAAGAAACAGCTAATCTTCGACCAGTACAAATGTATTACGAAAAGTAGTGGTCGAACACTAGTAAATGTTTTCGTATTCCATTATAATTCCAGAATTGGTAACTGGGTACTCATTTCATGCAGATGAATCGAAAGTTAGTCGTTATTGATATTTCTACAATTTTTCAGTGCTCGACCACCCTGTGGTCGAACACTAGTTAACAAAGAATATTTCATAAGCCATTCTCCGACCACTACATTTTATTGATTTATTCTTCATACCTTACAGTTATCACTAAAATTTAATTACTAAAATGTGCTCTACAGTTCCATGTAACAGAATAATATGTGCATTTCTTACCTGGTGAGATAAAACTATGGAAAAGCACGAAAAACAGGGCGCTGTCGTTCCTATTTGCAACAGATTAAAGTTGTCGAAAACTCAGTGCGTTTTCCGTAGGCATACATTTGATTGGCTATTACCGAATGCATGTGCAATATATTTTGACAGTATCTTTGTGATTGGTTCAGAATAAGCTGCAATTCAATTATAACGGAAAAGCATGCTTTTTTGTCGGAAAATAAGCCTAATATATGGTTTTAAAGTGAAAAGTGGTCGGCAACTAGGGGGTGGTCGAAGACTGGCACAACCACCCTATATGTTTCAAATAAATATTCTTGTTTTGAATTTCTTATTGCTGATCATTGGGAATAGTTTATAAAAGTGTAGAAATATATGGACGTTCAAGTTAGGGCTTTACGTTGATTGACATAGAACAAAAAACGATAATACATAGCTAAAAACTGTATTTTTAGAATTGAATCAACTTCTCAATAAAATATATCATCTCTACTCTTAACATTCTTCTAAAACCGAACATTTTTGAAATTTACTAGTACCTCTGGTTTCATTATTGATTTCCATTAAGCAAAAACGGCGAGAGATACCGAGAAATGTTTTAATGGAATCGATTAAAAGTCCCAACAATACATGCTATCTACTCCGTTAACCTTCTATTGAAACCGGGAGTGTTAAAATCAACAATTTCAAATTTTAAGGTTGATAGCCGTACCATAAAAACGGTAATAGATAGGGACGAACGGTTTTTGGAAATCGGTTCAGCGTTTCAAGGAATCATATCATTTGCGCTTGTAGCACTCTACAAAACCGGAAGAGTTTAATTTTTCTTACTTCTTTTAAAATTTGATTACCGTAGATCAGAAACTGTAAAATATAGCGAGTAATGACTTTCTAATACAGGGCCGTCATTTGGGAGGGCAGGGAAGCAATTGTTCCTACTTAAGTTTGAGAAATACATTTTTTAAAATGTAGCCTATACTAATATATAACAAAAAACGTCAAGCTCTTGTCGGAGCATAATCTTGCCTCTCTGACAGAATCAGAAATGCCGCCACTGTTCTCATATGGATTCAATGTCCCAAGAAAGGAACGTATTTATTTCTCTATCCTCAAAGTTTTACATTAGTTATACTTATTTATATGACAAGCTGTTGTGGGCCCTGTAATAAGACAAAAATATTTACTTTCACAATTTAATGCACGTTAATCACATCTCAGGTGCGTTTTAATCTAAATATATAATATGTATTGCACTTTCTAGAAATCAGTTTTCCTTAGTTTATTCCCAATTAGACTAGTGCATAAATTTTGAGTTCCTTTTTCAAATTGAAGTATTGCTTTTTTTTAAATGCCAACTTCCGTCTGCTCTTGTATTGTAGCTCCGAAAACTTGGGTCCTCTTTGATACTTCGTATTGCAATTCACATGCTTATGTCCGATCAAGTGCGAAAAGTCTTTGTTTTACGCTTCGCAGAATTTATTCGTACGTGATAGACAACATTCATTCTATGCTGGCAGATATGATGCCATTACCGTTCGGTTCCTCAATTAGTTACTGAGTTCGACAAGACTTCCTCACATAAGTCAAAATAATCTATCAAGTCTGTATGCTGTGCCTCATTCTTCAGTATGCTCTGCAATACGTTCTACATTACATATAAATCTCAGGCCACTTTCAACTTGGTTCACTGCTAGAAATGCTAAGCACAAATCATTCCACTACGTGTACGCACTGATTTATCTTCCTTGTAAACAGCTCGTGAATCTAATGCTTGAATCTTCCTCCACACAGACTGCGACAAAAGGTAGAAACAGCCTTTCACATTTACACTCGGTCCGAAACTTTTTTTTAAAGCATTTATTATCGCCATTTCGAAGCCCATCCAATAGTCAAAGAGTCAAGTATTATACTTAGAGAAACATATTTTTGATACTATATATCTCTTATCTCTCTGAATAGTATAAATTTTAGCAATATTGGATAGGGATGGCCAAAAATTTTCGGATCCGGATATCCCGGACCCAATGAGATCCGGATCCGAATCTTGTCAGATCCGGACCTAGAACCGGACCTCGGATCCAAATCTCAGATCCGGATCTCGGATCTGGATCCGAAATTCGAATCTCAGATCTTGATTCGTATCCAAACCTACATCTGAAATTGTGATGATAAAATTGAATATCTAAAATTCGTTAAAACTTTTTTTCGGATTCACTAATATAGTAGGTTGCTGTGCTTTTAAATGTTTCCATAACACGTCTGTGCTACCTTTATTCTTTATTTTATTTTAACCTTGCAATGTTCTTTACATGTTGCACTTTCTGACGAAGTGTAGTAAAATGTTTCCAAGTTTGATTTCTTCCCATTTCAGAGTATAGTGAACTGTCTGAAAACTGATGTAAATGGTAACAAATTCTTCTGGTTAGCTCCTCTTCAAAACTTAATGTTAGCTTCACATTGAAAATGTTTATTTTATTCTTAGAAAATAAACTTTACTATTTTCTCATATACGAATGAAATGTCTTTTAGATAAGGCCCTTCTAATCGCAGGAATACTAGACAAAACAAACTCTTTATTAATTGTAGTTTCTGACTCACTAGAGTCCAACAAATGTAATAATGAATATCTTTCACTTCGAAGGTACAACAACAAATAAGACTGGTTGGCGTGGAACAACAGTAGATTTTTAAACATACACACGAGAATTTCAGGAAAGCGATATGGTTATGTAGTATTATTAGTATTAATAAAAGTGTTCGTTGTGTGACTTTATCACGTACTTTATGGCTTGCCCTTCTGAGGTTGGGAGTTTGTTGAAGGAGTAAATATAAGGTTTCTTTTATCATACATGGCAGGACGTAACCAAAACATATTCATGCATCGTATCATTGAAGCGTTTTGTGTTTTGTATATTAAAGTGTTCAAAAATATTTAACATATTTGCATTTGTTCATGTGATCTCAGGTTCAATTCTCGGTGGGAACACACATGAGACAATTGGAAGCTAAAACAATATAAAAATAGTATTTAAAAGTCAGTAAATTGATATTAAAACTTGAGCTATCTGTTGGGACTGTAAGGCCGTAGTTAAATTAACCCACACGTCTCGTAAAGATATATTATGTCGTTATTGTTTATTTACTATAAGCTACCAGATACATCCTCAGAGACCACTTTACACTGTAGTAATCAACAGATGAAAACAACATTGGAAAAGGAATGAAAGGAAGGTCTCCAGAGCCTTAGATCAAGGTACTAATCTAGCATTTGCCCAGTATTTTGAAACGGAAAATTTTCCGATTCATAAAAACATACTCCACTTATTCCTACATCGTTGTTTAGCCGTGATGTGAGGTGGAAAATTTTCTTCTATATTTTTCCGGAAATTTTCCGTTCTTAACAAATATCAGTGATCAAGTAACAATTCCTCAGTATTCATAAAATTGATTGAATTTATGTATACAAATGTCAAAAATGGAAAGATCGTTTAAAGAATTTGAAAATTTTTATGGCTCACACACTTTTCAGTACTATGTAGGAACAAGTGAAACAATGTTTCATAAAACGAAATATTTTGTGTCTTGTATGAAAAAATTGAAGAAATTTTTAAGAGTCGGAAAATTTTAATCATTTTGAAGCAAAAAGTAAAACAACTTTTTATGAATCGGAAAGTTTTATTGCTCTGTAGAAGCGAATTTAAGGAATTTTCATGAATCGGAAAATTTTCATCACGATGTAGAAACAAGTGAAAACACTTTTCATAATCCGAACAGTTTTGGATATTATATATAGTGATGTTAGGTTGAAAATTTTCCACTATATTTAACTGCACATTGAGATATACAATTCTGTAGAGTAAACTTAGACAGCAACAAATTATAATTTTCTAATTAGATTTCGGGAACCAGAAAATTTTCTAATATTTCAAGTTGGGAAGTAAAAATTTACATAGTGTTTCTCTCTCTCTCTCTCTCTCTATTATATCTACTTATTTCTAAATGTTGCAGAGTGTAAATCTACTAGGAATGCAATGGATATACCCGATTGCAATGAAATGAGCTGAGCGAGCTTAAACTACGTAATCAGGAAGCGTTTTTCGGTGATTATTCCTCGATGGTACATCGGATTTTTGATTTAGACCTATGTTGTCACTCAGCACGACATACCCTATCAGCGTGCTAAGTTTGGTTGAGATCGGCCAAACGGTCTAGGAGGAAGCGTTTTTCGGTGATTATTCCTCGATGGTACATCGGATTTTTGATTTCGACCTATGTTGTCACTCAGCACGACATACTCTATCAGCGTGCTAAGTTTGGTTGAGATCGGCTAAACGGTCTAGGAGGAGTTCGCGGACAACCAAACGGCTAACCCGAGTATAAGAGCTTCGCTTCGCTCAGCTCAATAAAAGTAGTAAAGCTATGAGAAAACCGTTTTATGCGTATTAAACTGACGAAATCTAATATTGAAAGATCAAAGGTGGATTCTGAGGGAAGAACGCATTGAAGTTTTTGAAACATTCTTGAAATGAAGAATCCTTAGATTTTCATTTCATGAAACTTTTTAAGACAATATTTATTACCAATAAATTCTACGGCTAAACAACGATGTAGGAATAAGTGGAGGATGTTTTTATGAATCGGAAAATATTCATGACTTTTAATAAATTGAAATTTTAATTAATAGAATGGGATGTACTCTACGAACTCATGTTCTCTGCTCTTTGCATACACACACACACACACACACAGAGAGAGAGAGAGAGAGAGAGAGAGAGAGGAATTGAATTGAGTTGGTTTTGAAAAAATGAAATGAAATCTTTAAGTTTTACGTCCCACGGTTATGCCGGTTAGGCTAAAGGAGACGCTGATGATGAGAGTTGAGTGAAATGGTGGAATGACGAAAGTGGGAGGAAACAGAAGAACCCCGAGAAAACCCACGAGCACGGTGTTTGTCCACCACAAAGTCCACACGGCGCTAGCTGGGATCGAACCAGGGACCCCAAGCACCGGAGGTGAACGCTCTACCACTGAGCCACCGCGCCCCCAGAGTTGGTTTTGAGTTTAACGTCCCTTTCACCAGCGAGACTAGATAAGACGGGACCAAGGGACCAACTGATTAACGTGAAATCCGAACTACATGAGCTCCCGCTGGAAATCGAAGCCAAGTCTTCCATGCCAAAGGCGCGTATGCTAACCGCTTTGCAACAAAGGAGCTCGCAGATGAAGAGAGAGAGAGAGAGAGAGAGAGAGAAAGACTGTGTAAAAGTTTACTTCCCAACTTGAAATATTAGAAAATTTTCCGGTTCGCGAAAGCTAATTGGAAAATTATAATTTGTTGCTGACTAACTTTCCTCTACAGAAATTCAGTTTTGTAGCTGAATGTGCAGTTAAATATAGTAGAAAAGTTTCCAACTAACATCACTATATATAATATCCAAAATTCTCTGGCTTATGAAAAGTTTTTTCCACTTGTTTCTACATCGTGATGAAAATTTTCCGATCTATGAAAATTCCTTTCACTTGTTTCTACAGAGCAATAAAACTTTCCGATTCACAAAAAGTTGTTTTACTTTTTGTTTCAAAATGATGAAAATTTTCCGACTCATAAAAAGTTCTTCAATTTTTCCATATAAGACAGAAAATATTTCGATTCATGAAAAATTGTTTAACTTGTTCCTACATACTACTGAAAATTGTGTGAGCCTTGCAAATTTTCAGATTCTTTAAACTATCTTTCACTTGTTTTACATTTCTGTACATGAATTCAACCAATTTTATGATTGTTGAGGAATTGTTACTTGATTACTGATATTTTTTTTAGAACGGAAAATTTTCCGGAAAAATATAGCTGAAAATTTTCCACCTCACATCACTACATATATTGTTACAGATGGCTGTGGGTGCTGTTGTTCGCTCTGAGAAATGCATCTTCTTAATAAATCTCTGTTAGAAATTCCATCAGACTAAATATGCTTTGCTGAGTGAGCGTCAGTGAAATGGACATACACCATTTCGCCGTCTAAAATGAAATAAAAATCATAGCTGGTAGCTAAGTCAGCAGGCGACAAGAAAATTGGTCAAACGAGAAGACACCATTAGAGACACATGATCCTAGGTTTTAACCCCTATGGTCTCACTGGCCTCACTAACTGCCTCCAATAAATAATTAGATATATTAGTACAACATGTGGTTATTTTTGATCTCTTGCGTACTATTACATCCAAAAGTTTCTTTCCTTTTACTTTTTTAATTCAAAGCTTTAAACATACTAAATTTTAGTGTTCGATTCGTGAGAGGAAGGT
Source organism: Thermobia domestica (assembly GCF_964235325.1). Classification (NCBI taxonomy): domain Eukaryota; kingdom Metazoa; phylum Arthropoda; class Insecta; order Zygentoma; family Lepismatidae; genus Thermobia; species Thermobia domestica. Next base: position 39,147,036 of record NC_137459.1, on the reverse strand, counting down.
TGGGATACATCCGCTTGTTTTTAGCCTACTTCTGGTACTTGAACCACATTCAAAAATTGTAATTTTTGTCATCCAGCTCTCCTTTTCTAAATTTCATAAATCGTAAAGTGTTCTAGTAATCTGTTCTATGTTTCCATTTGAACAATCTATTTATATTCTTATTCTTTAACTCTGTTTTTTTTTATAGGTATTGCATTTATTTGAATCTGGTCTCTAAACTTACATTTAGACAATGAAAATTCAAAGTATATACGTATATTCAAACGGATGTAAATGCTCCTCTAAGCCATCTCTTGGAAGCGAGAAAAAGTAGTAAAAAAAATCTACCATATACTCATATAACATGATTTTTGATTTACTAATTGATTGTAGAGTTAATGGGCACATAATTATTGATGCGTTTGTTCCCCGTTACGAGGAATTTGATTTTGTATGATTATTTATGTTCGCACCAATTCCTCCGGATATAATTATAGAACCGTGTTAACCGGGGAAATACAAACTTGAGTAGTGGTTCAGATCTACTTATGTCCCGTCTCGCATATCAAAAAAGGAATATGTATTTATCATATATATTAGACAATTTGAATCGAAATAGCAACTTGAGCTTTTGTTGCTTACGAGTTTAAAACTCATATAAACGAATTTTATATAAATCTCAATGCACAGATTTTTTGTTTTAAATATCTAATTTATAATTCAATTTTGGAGATTTATAAATAATTGTGTCTTCATATACCTCTGTACCTGTGAAATCGAATCAGTATTTTAAAAATGAACTAGTTAGTGATTTCCTGTTATTTTTAATGCGTGACAATGAATCACTTCCTTGAAGAAAAAGCTGATCGAAAGATAATGAGAGGTGTTGAGTCCACGGCTGAGTGGACACCTGCAAAATTTCTTATCTGATTACTTCCAAAGACATTTCTCGGTTGGATGAGCAAGGGAAGACTTTTTGCTCTCTTATTGAAGATTGAAAGAGATGATAAAATGTGTACCCTTGAAATACGTTATATCCAAGGGTGATAGAGCTTTCTTCTCTGTGAGAAGGAGATCAGTAATCACAGAAAAAATACCTCTGTGTTTTATATTTACAAATAATAATAATATCTATAAGTGTGCCGCGAAAGTGCGAGTAACACCCGTAGTGTGCCGCAAGTTGAAAAAGGTTGGGAAACGCTGTACTAGACTATAAGGGTAATTTACTGAAGGTTAATATTTTTTTTAAAATGTGATTTTCTTGAAAACGGCCCTAACGATCTTCCTTCTATTGTATCATCAACTCTATACTGTGGTATAAGTCATTTTTCTGGGAAATCTACGAGTGGTAGTTTATTCATGGCGGTGAATACTTTTCGGAAGATTTTCTTAAAACTGACACAGAGGAGTTTGTTTATCTTTCATAAATACATATTTCATTAATAATTTGACAATGTATAACTTACTTGTTTTGAATAAATCTACGAGGAGTTGTGGTTTTGCTCGAGATTTTATAAAAAATGTCTCAAGTAACTTCATTCACATTTCAAAACTAAATCTTTCATTAACACCTTGACAATACCACATAACTCATTTCTCCTATTTAACAAAGAATCTCACAAGGGATATATATATTTAGACGATGTGTCTGTCTACCTATGCTCTACCATACCTCAGGTTAAAAGTATCTATGAAACATTTCTGATGAAAATGTTAAGTAATGGTAGTATTTTTATTTTGTTTCACTATCGATAGATTGAGCTCCACAATCTTGACATAATTCGTCAGACTTAACTGCCTCAATTTCTTCATCATTGCTGGTATCGTCGCCATCACCCAATGTTACGATAATAAATCTTTGTAACGAAACACTCTTAATCTCCTTTCTTTCAGAATAACCACCCCGGGCCAAAATGCGTACTTGAAAGAATAAGAGAACAGCACATTTCTAACCTTCAAATTACATACCTGCCCACCGGGGAAATAATCCTGAAAAAAAGTGGGGAGAGTTTTCGCCGGTACTGTATTAAAAGGCCGCGTAGCGCACCCAGATAACGTATATGTATCACTCTCACTTTTAATATACAAAATTCAAGCAAAAAATCTCAGTTGTTTAAGGAAGTACTTAGCAATAACAACCCTACTATTTCAAATTAACAAGGATAAACAATTTATTATAAATAGAAAAATAAAAAAAAACTAATAGTACACAAAACATTAACAATTGGATAATAATAATAATAATAATAATAAAAACAATCCTACAGTTCCTGATGGAAAAACAGCCTAGAATACATTTTTTCTCAAAAAGCGCCATTCCAATATGGCCTACACCAACCTCTAACTTTCGTCTTTAAGTAGTCAAATTTTTCAATCAGCAAAAATTTTACACTTGCTCGTGTCTAAATATGTCAATCCTTAAATATTTATCTTTCAAATACATTGAGTATACTCACGGAATCCACTGACAAAAACATTTTTCACCATTTTTCACAAAAAACTGATAATTTAATTTAACAAAATGCAAAAGAACAAACACTACGTACCTTAAACAGTGACCAACTGACGATGGACGTCAGTTGATCCATGGCTTCCATTCCGGGTTCGAAACCAACCAATCACAATCCGGATTTTAGATCACGAGGGCCTCGTCATTTTACATTACCAGCTGGTACCAGATCTTCGAATATATTTTCTCAATACACTACAAACCTGTTTGAGACCAAAAAGGTAGGATGGAAAGGGCGAAGGGAGAATAAGGTCGTATGTCTCCATAAAATAAAAGATGGCGCCATCTACTTCCTAATAAATCCATAATAATAAGTTACCTTATTATATATACACATCACCCAAATCCACATTACATATTTGTGACGATCCATGTCGTCATATCTTCTCCAGTTTGTTCAAAGACACCTTCAGCTTCCCAAGAATGCTGCACAATTTTCCACGTATGCTCAAGAGCGTTTCACCAATTATTCGGGGACACTTTCTCGATTGCCTGTATTACAAAATTTTTCGTCACCTACACAAAATGTTTTATTATGTTCAGCCACATAACCCTTAACTTGAACCCAAATTAACTCAATTGGGTTAAAATAATAATAATAATAAAAAAAACACTCCCAGGCCCGAACCTCATATATGATGAATATTTGATCGAGATCGGTCAGGTGGTTCAAGTGATTAAGTCACATAGTTACTTTCAATTTTATAATATAGACAGCCTTCGGCTAGCTGGCAGCTCTGCTCCAAGCCCTCTCCCCCTTTGCACGGCCTACGGCCTTGCACCTCTTAAACCCACAATTCTATGGAATTTCAAGTTTCTTTTCCTATTTCAATTATGTAAAAGATAAGATTGTATCCCAAGAAAAGGCACATTTAAATAACGTTTTTTTTTTCATCCCCCCTTTAGACTTTAAAAACTAAAGATATTCATTTTGTCAATTTTCCTATGGGTTAGTCTCAGAAGGCTACAATCATGCAAATTTCAACTTTCCACGTCAACCGGAAGTATCCATTTATTTTGTCAGTTCATGTAGTTTTATATATAGTTAGGATAAAATTATTGAACAAGCATGAATTAGCTTCTATCAGGCAATTGAGCATGCACGTACAGATGGTGATCAGAAAAATGGAAACACCTGTAGTTGGCAACACGTCAGATGTATGGGTTGGCAGTGGTGTCGTGGCGCCCGCAGCACCAGACCGCTGGTGGTGGTGTGCTAGGTCGGTCTCCATACTACGTCAGGCGCAGTAGAACAGCAGTGTCCAGTGGCTGCAGCAGACGCAGGTAGTGTAAAATGGGAGACCTCTCAGATTTTCAAAGAGGGCAAATTGTTGGTGCGCGGTTATGTGGAGTGAGTGTGACGGCAATGGCTACTGTGTTAGGTGTGTCGCGTGGGACAGTGTCGAAGGTGATGACGGCCTACACAACACACGGGAAAACCACATCGGGGAAGCGGAACAGTGGGCGGAAGAAAATCATGAGTGGCAGGTCACGCCGGGTATTAAAGCGCATTGTCACGCAGAACCGTCGTGCCGCTGCGGAGCAAGTGACGGAGGAACTCAATCAGCACCTCCCCCACCCTGTTTCGACAATCACAGTCCGCCGCGAATCACATGACATGAACTTACGGGGTCGTGTTGCACGGGCCAAACCGCTCATCACGGACCATAACGCTTTCGCACGCCGCAAATGGTGCCGCGACCATGCAACTTGGACCGTTGAGGGCTGGAAACGTGTGATATGGTCGGATGAGTCATCCTTCACCCTATTCCCAACCACGGGCCGTGTTTATGTGTGGAGAACGCCCAAAGAAGCTTATGGTCTGCAGTGTCTCCGCCCAACTGTGAAACATGGCGGCGGCTCGGTGATGCTGTGGGCCGCCATATCATGGTTTTCATTGGGTCCTGTGGTCATACTTAGCGGACGAATCACTGCCAACGATTAATTCGCAATTTTAGGAGACCACTTGCATCCTATGGTCCGGATGTTGTTCCCGGACAATGACGCCATCTTCCAGGATGATAATGCACCCATTCACACAGCTGGCGTTGTTGCAGCGTAGTTTGAGGAATATCGGGATGAAGTTCAACACCTCCCCTGGCCCGCCCAATCCCCAGTTCTCAACATAATTGAACATCTGTGGTCCGTCTTGGAAACACAACTCCGGCGACGATTTCCCCCTCCATCCTTTCTCACAGAACTGGCCGATGCCCTGCACGAGGAATGGTGCAAAATTCCACTTGATACCATTCACGACCTCTATGCCTCCATCCCACGTCGCATCAAGGCTGTTCTGAAGGCGAAAGGTGGCCCGACACTATATTAATCTGGTAAGTTGCAATTTCGTTCATCAGGTGTTTCCATTTTTCTGATCACCATCTGTATGTAGCTGTCGGCTAGCCTGTTCTACAACTTGTGACGTATAACCCAATTTGATTTTTTTTAATGGTTTAGGAAATAAGCATTATTGATTGGGGATGGAAATAGGTCAAAGACAAATGAACACATTCAACTCCAACTTGTGTGTTTCTAAATAAACTACTGTGATAACTAGCAATTTTCCAATGACTTTAATGAAAAAAAAAAATCGATTTCCTTTGAAGCTTCCCAATCATCTACATTGTTTAGGGTTGAGATCAAGCAAGGAAAGAGGATAGACAAATTATGTAAATGGTTTAACCGTATGTTTCCTAGAAATTACCAGATTTTCATGAAACATGGCATGCGTTTTGCTGGTGTTGGCTCTGAGGAACGTTTATTTTAGATATTCTATGTAATATTTCACAGATATGTTGTCAGCAACTATGAGTAACAAATTGCAATGACAGTAACAAAGTGCATTAAATCAGTAATCGTGCAATTTTATGAGTTCATTGCGGTTTCATTGCATGCATAAATAAATGCATGCATTGTTCAGCTTCTCGTATTAGCGAGAACTTGTTCTTATAGTGATAGAAAACACTCGACTGTTCCCAATCCTACTGTTTAGTTACTGCTGTGGTCAGACCTGTTTGATAGTATGCGCTACAAAAGGTTTGCTCATAGGGTGAATGTGCCAGACTCAGCCTCCTAACTCAAATTTTAAGTTTGAATGTCATTTTTGATTTTAATTTTGAACAGAATGAGACTTCTTCATGATATATGTATTCATTATTTAGTCTAGTTTACAATGAAAGGAATGTTTTTAATGTCATTTTTAGGATTTTAACAATATTTATACATTTCCTAAAAATGCCGAAAAATACCAGTACTCAGCCACTACATTCTAGAACTTAGCCATTAACGAACCTAAACTCAGCCAACAAAATTCGAAACTAATAATAAAAACAGATGTAATATCATGGAGCGTTTTTTATTTTGCTACATGACACTACAAATATAACAGATTACGTTATAATTGTTTAACTAACTAAAAAAAAAAAAAAAAAAAAAAAAAAAAAAAAAAAAAAAACTATTTATTTCTCGGAAAAACAGGAACAAAATTGTATTGAGCGGACCCTTCGTAAAAATATAAGCAACCATGAAGCTAAAACATTTCAAATAGAACTAAAGTTGTTAGATCATAGCCAGTGGTTCAGTGGTAGAGCGTTCACCTCTGGTGCTTGGGGCCCCGGATTCGATCCCAGCCTCCGCCAAGTAAACTTTGTGGTGGACAAACACCGTGCTCGTGGGTTTTCTCGGGGTTTCCCCGTTTCCTCCCACTTTCTTCATTCCACCATTTCACTCATCTCTCATGATCACCGTCTCCTTTAGCCTAACCGGCATAATCGTGGGACGTAAAACTCAAAGATATTTCATTTCATTTTTTCCTAGCCAAACATTTCGATTGAAACTATGAGATGTGATTACACATACTGACATATCAAAATCTTATGACGAAAGAAAAATTCTTTTCAGTTAAGAACAACGCAGATCTATTAATTTCCCTATTTGCTACTGCTTTTGTTTACGTTGAAAAGTGAGTTTTTAATGAGTATTTTTAAAATGACTGCTTTTGCTGGGAAAGTGTCTGGAAAGTAAACAACATTTCGAGGAGTTAATTGCTCTGTTGCTTACGTTGAGAAATGAATTTTCTTAATGAATCTTTGTACGATAATTCCCTCAGACACTAAATATCCCTCGTCGATTGAGCGTAGGTGAAACGTAAATACCCGTTCCTCCTGCAGAAAGATGGAAATAGTTCAATTTTGTATACATTATGCCAGTTTTCTGCTGCCCCGTGTAAATGCTCTTGCTGCACATACGGTAAAGCCGGCATGCATACCGAATTGAAATATAAATTTTCGAAAGTACACAGTGAAAAAGAAAGGAATCTACGAATAATAAAATACATTAAAACTACAATTTCATTGGTATAATTAATGTCATTTTATTGAGCTCTAAAAGGAAAGAAAACCAAGGGTCACAACCAATATATATAATTTTTTCACACAGGTAACTTTCATCATATGAAAAATTCTTATAAAGTAAGTTCTATATCAAAACTATTCATATATGACAAGAAGCTGAAAACGAACTTTTACACTGATGCTTTTACACGTAGTTACTAAACAATCTCTCACATATGTTACGAGTGCTAAAATGTATTAATCAGTTCTTAGCCACTCCTTAGCAAGCCCTTACGCATAGAACACAAACTACCCATATTTTTCAATCTGTTATATAACACATTTATATATATATCTATATCTCTATATGTATATATAAAAAAACACACCTACATGTGTGAATATGAAAAGATGCCAAGTGGAAAAATCTTATATTCCCTGATATTTGTCTGTGTTATTAGATTACAGACTTGACCAGTTACCTGAAAACATGTTGGAAATGAACGTTTTTTTTTCTATATTATACTGAACTATTCACATATCATAAAAGCACCAATAACAATTAATCCTTTCCATACCAACATATTGTTCTCTATATCTCTTTAGACACTTATTTAACTACTTTACTATTAAACTCAGTCATATCTTTGAGGTCCATTTTATCGTAGTCTTAATGCCCTTTTCCAAAATAGTACATTTTCTGGAAATGTATAATAATTGTAAAACCTACACTGAAACAAAACGAAGGAAAAATCATATTTAAACTTCTTTCTCAGTAAAGGAACTTCCCTTTATACGAAAAAAAAAAAAAAAAACATGGATTACACTTACACACGCGCGCACACACAAAAACAGACCCGAACGAGATGTGATGAAGATAATGCTAACACAATAATAGTGTCTGTCGTTCATGCAATGTATCTGATTTGGATGATATGCATTTGTTGAACACATCTAGCAGTGATGTTTTCTTTTTAGCATAACTGAGGAACGATTGATGAAAAATGAACCTATTTAATATTTTATGATTATTATATAACTGCTCAGAACAATCGCCTCTTCTATGTAACACGACATTTTACTTTCCACAATAATCCAGAAAGAAAAACGTAACTGGATTGTGTGTGTAGAATAAAACGCTGTAGCTGTTTAGAGCAAAGATTACAAGAATTCAATATTTTACGTCTACGAAGCTGAAGTATATTAATACAGCACTGCTTAACGAATAACAGAAACCATAACATTCTTCCTAAGGAAAGAGTTGCAAACACTTAGTACATTTTAACAATGTTAGACAACGTAGCCGTAACAATGAAACGAAGCTGTGTGTGTTTCAGAACAAAGTAAAGAGGTATTATAAAATAATCCGTTAGTAATACTTTTCTTGCAACTGAAACATATACCCGCTAGTGACATACTTTTGTTTAAGTCTTATGTGATTTATAATAGATTATGAAACTGCAACAATAACATCATGTAAATCGTACAGTCTTTAATTGTAATTTTTCTCCTCATGTGAGAGGTGGATGAAATCACCTAACAAAATAAGCAAAGATTCGTTAAATAAAATTATACGAAAGCAAAATCTAAGTTGTTTACTGCCGTTAGAAAATTCCAAATACACTGAATAAATGAAGCATTTCGCATCGGAAAATAAAAGTAGGAAAAACTTGATTTTCGAACAGATACATACAGAATGCAGTAAACTACACCATTAAGGAAAAAAAAAAAAAATCAAACACTATTTCTAATTATAAAACTTCTACCTAAAGAGGTATCTTCAATCAGTCTCGAGTATGTGTAATGACGTTACGTTTCTGCGGATCTCTTCCATAGCAGAAAAATAATTTTTTTTTTAAGGTAAGAAATTTTAGTACAAAAAATGTAAAATATAAATAAATAAATAAAACGAGACACTTAGAATCGAAACAATCTATATATGACTTTCTCCTGGTGAACGTAACTCATATTTTGCACTACGAGGCATGTCCATGAAATAAGTGTACTAGGGCCCTCACGGTCTGAGGGAATTTGTTATTGCTATGTTGGTCACACTGCCCTGTAGCTTAGCTCTTACCCTTTCCAGCAAGCCTAATCATGCGTCAGTACGATCAAAACTACGGCTACAGTAATGTCTTTCGTGAAAGATGTCGATAAGATCTGCCGCCAAGTGCGAGATTCGCAGCGTTATCCGTTATCTCGTTATGAAGGGAAAATCTTCATCTGAAGTTTTTACCGAGATCAAATCAGTTTATGTCGAAGGAATTATGAATCGTACGAGTGTGCTTAAATGGTGCCGTGAATTTCATGATGAGCAAAGGAGTGGAAGACTTGATTTTGAGTGATTCGTGCATTCTCCTAACTTGGCACCTTCTATCATCTGTTCACCTCCCTCAAGATGCACATGGGTGGAAAAAAGTTTCAACTGACGAGGAAGTGAAGGTGGAGGTGAAGAATTGGGCGAAAGAGGTGACGGCAGACGTCTTTGACCAAGGTATAAAAAATTAACTCCTCGGCTCGTCTCACTAAGTGCATTGAGAGCGATAGCAACTACGTGGAAAATAGTTCATATACGTAGTGTTGTAACCATGTGAAAATTTTGTTTTAAATAAATTTTTTGAAACCTACAAAAATGTAGTACACTTATTCCCTGGACATACCTCGTACTACAAAATTCCAACTGGGGGAGAACCCAAAGGAATCTTATACTTTTCCTCCTATTAGGAAAGATAAGTAGTCGAAACGTAAAGATATATATATATATATATATATATATATATATATATAAGACATATAACATTCATGCTATTATTTCATGATTCGTTAATATTGTGTATCATTGCAGCAGAAAATACCACGCTCATAACTAATTTGAATAACGACACGAAAAAATACAAACAAAAGATAAAGCATCCCAACTTGTATAAAAACTTACACTCTAGAACACCAAGAATTATACTGTAGATTAAACTTAGGTATCTAATTACTACAAAGCTTTAATGAACGATTATTAGGCAAACAAAAGTAGCATTTACTACCTCCGTGCAAAGCACATGATACATAAAAAGAAAATATACTACTAAACCAATACACATTCCCACATATCAAATACAGAGTGTATATTACTGTTCCAAAATCATTCTATATTAATCAATGAGAAAATCTCCTTGAAATTAATGAAAAATTTCAAGTGACTATCCGATGTATATCATACATATTAAAAAAACATTGTTTCCCCGTACGTTCACAGTAGGAACACGCAATTGTAATGTATGAACCAGAATTTGATTACTAAGAAAACAATCTAACCGTGCAATACTTTTTTTTAAAAAAAAAAGAAGAAGAAAATGGTGTGTGTTTAGAAGGAATAAAAGATACTCAGTGAACTAAAGTTTCTTCAACTACAAACAACTGATCCAGTAACTATACTTATGCGCAAAGAGAAAACTACAAAGTATGTAAGTCTGAAGCATGAAGATACCAGTCCAGACCAACTCTATTAGAGAGAAAGTTTTGGTCAGACATGCCTCTGTTTTCCGTATTGCTTTATCTGTAATCTTCGAGGGCATTTCCAAAGGTTTTTAAAGTGACGTTGAAAGATCGCGCCACAGAAAACAAGCTGTTTATGGCATATAGTGCCCTCTATGAAAGGAATGATGTATCAGTTTCAACTGTCTAGCTGCGGCAGTTCGTTGGAAGTAGTCATCTGAATCAATCGTTGTGACTTGCATTACTATGCTCCATTCCACACGGCTGTTGCTGGCAAGGCTGCTATGAAAGATGGTGGCTTCGAGGAGATTCTACATCTACCCTTCAGTCCAGATTTAGCACCGCACCCTTAGCAATAGTCGTGTGGACTGGAGCATTGTCCTGCAACGCACAGCGATTGATTCAGATAACTACTTCCAACGAACTGATTCAGCTAGACTGTTGACACTGACACATTATTTCTTCCACAGATGGCAGTATATGCAATGAACGGCTTATTACCAGTGGCGCGATATTTCAGTGTCAGACCGAAACTTTTAGAATACCCTCGTACACAATTAAGTTTGAATTTAAGGAACAAATAAAGTAACAACAGAATTATCTAGATTAGACAATATATCAAATAAACCATTTTATATATCTTTATTAGAAAAAAATATGAATATATATATACTTCACAAAATTTGCATTGTGCTATACACATAAATTTTGTAGTAACACCGATCTTAAGATCCTTTTAGGTAACTATGTGTTCTTAAATGTTTTAAAAAATGTATCAATATCTTTACCAATTTAAAACTAAAAAATGGTAGAAACATGGAAAGTATTTATCAAATGATTCCATGTTAAAAGGGCCCGAGTGAAAGGGGCCCGGGTAGAAATGGTCCCACGGCCAGAAAACCTGAAATCAAAACAGAAGTGGAAATCAAAGATGCACGAGGGGATAGTTTCTCCTTAGTAACTAGAAGTGTTTGTCCAACAGAAGGATGAATATCAGTGGTTATTACAAGCAAAAAGGAACATTGAATGGTGATCTTAATTTTGTTTGGTTGCTGTTTGTTCTGCAACAATCGCTATCGCTTAAGTCCGTTCTCGATGAAAGTTTATTTTCATCCGTGTCTCTCTGAGTTTGTATTCTCGAGACATAGTCCAATCAAACTTTATCTATTAATGACTGTTCCCTTAGTTCTAAAATTCCATTTCTGCCCCTGAATCAAAGTATATGAATAATATTCTCTCGGAAACGTTTCTTTAATTTTGCTGTAAAAACATACATGTGGATCTCCATACAGAGTTAGTCAAAAATATTGGGACAGAACAATAATGACACACGTGGACGTAGGAAAATCAGATGTTGAAATTGGTATTATTGCAGAAACTACATTGATTTGGAGTGTGGTTACCGTGGAAGCCATCTTGAATTCCGTCATATTGCAGATCGCACTTTTTTTTTTTAAATGGAAAAGTCTATGATTTTACACTTCAATTTAGGCGTTATATTCCCACAAATGAGAATGTGAACTCATTTTTGACACATAGCCATCTGTTTATGAGACAGGGTGTTTGACATATGTATCTAATAGAAAAAAGTATCATGACAGGGCAGTAACAAAGATAAAAGTGGACAAAGGAAAAGTAAATGTTACAGGTTGGTATTAGTGTTAAAACTGCGTTAAATGATCATGGCAGCCAACTTGAATTCCGCATATTATATACCATACAATATTTTCAAATAGAAAGGGATATTTGTGTCACATAAATTTAGGCTAGAATCTTCCTACAAACGATAATCTGAACCGACTTTTGAGCGACCGCTGTTCATGTACGAGATAGGGTGTGCTACGTTTGACATTTGTTTCTAGTAGAAGATAGTATTTGGATATGCAAATAATAAAGAGGGCTTCATTGTGTTTTTAACGTTCCTGTTCGTTTGCTTGTGTTTGTAAAATGTTATGAAGTTACCACATATGTTAATAGTAAGTATAACATATTTTAATAGTAAGTATATTTGTGATTAATTGTTACTTTACAACTATAAAGCAATAGAATTCTTTTAATGTGCAGTTTCGAATATTCGGTAGAGCTCAACGACTTCGTTCAAATAGTAGTGTGTGGTAACAATGTTTTGTCTGGTCAGTGTATTGTACTATGTAGAGTTAATACGGGAAGGATATAATGGTAGAATTGCTAGAAAGAAACCATGTATTATCCAAATTAAGAAATATAAGATACTTAAATTTTCTAGAGCTTTCGAAGATAAGTCCAAAATATGGTGGGAATGTGTTGTTTATCGACGAATTTAAGTTAAACCTGCATGAATATGATGGTAGAATAATAGTTTTTCGACAAGTACATACAGAGATAAATGTCAAGTACTTCCAGCCTACTGTAAAATACGGAGGAGGAAGTGTAATGATTTGGGTTATATATGTTCACCAGACGTTAGAGAGTTTGTGTGTGTTGAAAGGAGATTCTGATAAAAGAAATATATCTTAACGTTCTTAGGAAGACTTCTAATTTTATCAAGATATTAATCCCAAAGTATATGTTGTAAAGAAATGATTATTTTAAAACTGTCCAAAAGTGCGCCAAACCCCACGCCACAGTACCAGGTTTAATCCCATTGAGAACCTTTGGAACGAATTGCAACGTTAGATCAAAATGTACGAGTTACGGTCAAAGAAGGTTTGAGAAAAGCATTACGTACAGTGGAACAATATTTCCGCACACTACACCAGGAAAATTGTAACAACGATGCCGAAATGCTTAAAGTAAGTTATAAATCGTTGTGTGTTTGCTACTAAATACTAACTGTATTAACTTGGAGGGATAAAATAACTTTAGAGGACATTTTATAGTAGTTTGTTTAATAATATCTGAATATTTACGTGATCAGCAGTGTCCACAACCCCATTCAATGCAGTTTTTGCAACAACACACACTTGCAACATTTGCTTTTCCTCCGCCACATTATTACTGGATTGTCCTGATACTTTTGTCTACTACACACAAATGTCAAACATAGCACACCTACCTCGCAAAAGAATGAGGGTTGGTAAAAAGTGAAACATATTCTCTTTGTGGGAAAATTCAAGCCTAAATTGATTTGCCAAACCTACTCTTTTCCATTTAAAAATATTGTGTGGTATCCAATATGGCGGAATCCAAGATGGATGCCATTATGTTCACGCCCTCACTCAGTGCAATTTCGCATCAACACACACCTGTAACCTTTTACTTTTCTGCGTCTACGTGTCTCGTTGCCTGTCCAGATACTTCGGTCTACTAGGTACAAATGTCAAACGTAGTACCCTATCTCGCAAACGAATGTAAATAGATTTAAGAAAGAAAGAAAAAAAAAGTTTTTTTCTCATCTGTGAGAAGATTCTAGCCTAAATTGCTGTGTCAAGCCTACCCCTTTCCATTCAAGAAATGTTGTGTAGTATCAAATATCGTGGAATTCAAAGTATTTGCCATGACTTCCATACTCATTCAATGCAGTTTTCACATCAATACCCATCTGCAATATTTACTTTTCCTCCGTCCACGCGTATCGTTATTGCTGGTCTGTCGTAATATTTTTTTACTAACCCTATATTTTTTCCACATGTATGTTCTTTCAACACAAATAAATCAGGTACTGTCCACAGAATATTTTTCATTTTATACGTATTTATATACTTCTGAGGTTTTTGAGGCTATATCTCAGGTTTCTTGACGTGGGGCCTTTTTGTCGCGGGGCTCTTTTCACCGGGGCCCTTCTGACCCGGGCCCTTTTGACGCAGGCCTTTCTGGCTTTGCCCTTTTGTCCGGACCCTTCTGACGTGACAACTTATCAAATTGAGACAAAATAGTGATCAGAAACCGTTTTTTTCTCAAAGATTGAAAATTTTTGGGTTCTTTACTTAAATTTAATGGGTATTACTATAAACATTGTGGATTTTTAGTTGGGCTAAGTCCCTGGAAAACCTATACAGTTCTAGCACCATATAATGAATGTTACTTTCATTATTTCTTCTTTGTAACACAATGCATGTAATAGTGGATATAAAGAAAATTACCTCAACTGAAGAGAGACGAGAAAAACTGCCCAGAGAAAAAAAAAATGACTGCTACACACTATTTTGGAAGCAAACATTTATCAACATCATTAAACACCAGCTTTCTCAAAATTAAGGCATACACTCTGTATCAAACTATACGACATATATACATATATGTATAATAACGGATATACTTTTGTATGCTTCTGAAACCAAAAGACACGAAAAAGTATCAATAAAAATATAAAAAAATACCACACACACACACACACACACATACAGTAATACTAAGTCAGAATTTACAAGTAATTGTATTTGGTCTCTGTACTGGGAATGTTCACGAGGGTAAACCACTGTTTTTACAATAAGTTGTTACCACTTGTCCCACAGAAAACAAGAGATGTAGGAAACAAATGCCAATCTTGATACGAAATTCAGAACTTACACAGTCGTACAGAACTGTCACGAATACTTTTGCTACTCTACAAAAATTAAATCAATTTGTGTCTTGAAATAAAATAAAATAATAAAAAAAAATCTAATATTTTGGCGGAATTTACATATATTTTAAGTTATCAGAAGGTTTGAAAGCTTCAAAAGTTAAAATATGCTTAGTCGAGCGTAATTAACTTCTCTTTATAGAGACCATTATACTAATTACAACACACACACAGATATATATACACACACACACACCTCTCTCCCAATATACAAATTTATATATATCATAGCACTTTTCAGAACCTGCGAAATTTACACTTTTCATAGTTTACTTGTGAATTTTAATATAATCTTGCTGTGAAATATATACCCAACATAGAATTTTCTACATAAAAAAGAAATGAAAATCACGGCACAAACTGGCGACTTTAAACCTTTATTGTACTATTAGAAGAAAAAAAAACTCCCTGGATCATTGAACATACACATATGCCTGCTAAAGAGTGGGTGCTTGAACATATTCGATAACCACCTACGTACAGTAAAACCTGTTAAATTTGACCACCTGCTCAATTTGGCAGCATATCTGAGAAGCCATGGAAATAATAAATGATTCTAACGTCTCAAATCTGACTGTAGAATCGAAGGTGGCCAACTTAGACAGATTTTGCTGTATTTTCAATGCAAGAAAAGGGAGACGGGGAGTTGTCTTAGGTACTAAACAAATGGATCAAAAGAAGAAGACTGATCATCCACTTCAACGGCGTTCATTACCGGGAGATCTAAACAAAGAAAGAAAAACGAGCAGTTACTACAAATGTAATCACTGAGATGTCTCATATAGTATTTCATATATTTACTTTGTCCACACATGTTTATAATCATTATTCAATATAATTAACTTGTGGAATGGAAACTGGACAGTTGACCACCGTTTACTGAGTCAACGTGATTAAACAGTTAGCGTCCTTGCTTCCCTATCAGGAGGTTCCAGGCTGAAGATAACTGTTGATCACTTCAACTGAGGTTTCAACGGTTCTCCACCAGATGAATGTGAGATGGTGTAAGTATAGGTTTTAGACTTCCTTCTGAAATTTCCTTATTTTATACGTATCCTATACTTCATCGTCATATTTTAAGAAAGGATGCTCCTCTTTTCTTCTTGTTTTCTCATCATTTGATAATAAGTCAAGGTCTTTCCTGTTAACTTAATAATAATAATAATAATAATCCTTGGAAAGGAAAAAAAAAACTCCGATTTGTGATGAGATATTTACAGATTCATAAAGGAATGTCTTTGTGAATTAATCCTTTAAGGCCACGTGACTTCTAGATTTGGGATCACATGAAAAATTTGGTGCACTGCACTGCATGAAAGATCTGGTGGCATCCATAGAAGAGTTGAGGGAGAGGAACTTGACAGCCGCCCAAAACATAAAGCCACGCACGTTTTCATCGCGAGTGATAGTGGCTGTATAGGTCGAAGAGTGCGCGCTTGCATATGCAACCAATGGAGGTAATACGAACAAGATTTGTAAGTTTATTTTTGATTTCTTTCATTTAACTTGATTACTTTGCCATTTTTTTTTTCATTCATTTATTTTTCTACACTGACAACTTTCTCACGCTACAGTGAATTTACGAATCAAATTACAAATTAGTGGTACAGTGCGTTGTGTGCTATTTTCTTGTCTCACTCTTTTGAAAATTGATAATATTTGTATCTTTGTAAAAAGCTTATGAAATGAGGTAGTCATTTTAGGAATATGTACGCCAAGTGTCTTTCTAATTGATATAAAGTAGTTTTAAATATAATACGAAGATTTACGACTCGTTCATGTCTGACTTTCTGCTGATTTTGAGCATGTTGTGTTTTCACAGTAGTACTTCATCAGCAATTACAGAAGTATCAATTTAGTGGTTAGAGTGGAAGCGTTGGTTCAAAATTTGCAGTTTTTGGTTGTAAGTTGGCAAATTAAAAACACTGATTTCCGACCCCCGGCATTGATTTCATAGGGACAAACTTGTTCCAAATTAGTTGTAGAATAATCCCTTTCAAGGAACAGGTCGAACTACCAGTCACCCTGTATATTATAGACATCGTTCGGCATATGAAATGCATGCATTTCTTGTAGAAAGAGAAGTGTTACAGCAATTATTACAACTTGAGGCCTTAATACAAAGTGTGATCAAAAAATACGTTGAATAATTTTATTAGAAACAAAGTGATAAGCTTACATGGAATTGGATTTAATCTCCTTCAAAGTACTGGCCTTTGCTAGCAATATACTTATCTCAACGCTGAATCCATGACTGAAAGCATTTCTGGAAGGCTTCTTTTGAAAGGGCGTTCAGTTGCTCTGTCGAGGCCCTCTCTATGTCAGGAATGGTGTCAAAACGTTTTCTTTTAAGCACGGTTTTAATTTTGGAGAAGAACCAGAAGTCGTATGGTACTACACCTGGAGAGTACTGCGAATGTGGACAGACAGGAATACATTTTCTGACAAAAACTAGCGGATCAAAGGCAATGTGTGGTGCGACGCGTTTCTGTGGTGAAGAAGGAAGCTATCTGCCCATTTAATCGGCAGTTAAAATGCTTATGACGGACCCATATGAAATGTTTAGTTCTTCGGAAAACTCTCGAACAGTCACTCGCCTGTTTGAACAAATCATTTGGGCCACTTTTTGCATGTTTTCATCTGATTTTTGACGTCGAAGGACGTCTCGATCGTTGCTCGTTTTCAACTGACTCCTTGTCGCTTTTGAATCGCTTATACTTGTAAACAGCCTTCAATGGCACCGCTTAATCGCCATACACTGATTTTGACATTTCGTGAGTTTCTTTGGCGCTCTTTTACAGCTTAGAACGAAACTTAATATTGATGCGCGACAGACACTCTTAACACGTCCTCACTTTTCTGCCTCTGGAAGCCAACTAAGATGTCACAACTCATTCAAACTCGACACTGACTGTACCAAAGATTTAGGCTACCTTGCGTACTATTTGAAATGGATGCAACATTGATTAATGGCACTGTACAACTACATTCACCATCCTTTTTGATCACACCTTGAAAGTGTTTTACCTCTGTTTGATATATTTATGACAGGTTATCTAAGGGAATAAAAATATATGTTTAACGAGAATTAAATTCTCTTCTCAGCACTGAATCTACAAGAGATGTAGTTCTACAACTTAGTGAGGAATCGGAATCAAAAGCAATCTTGGGCCTTTCGGACAAACAGCAAGGATGTTAACATTTACCCAAGAGAAACTCAGGTCAAAGACCTTAAATATGTAAATTGGTGGTCAACTGTCCGCTTCGTACAGTTTAATGGCAAATTATCACACACACTCTGAATGATAAGCCACTTAAACTTGAAACCGTAACATTCGAAACCCCAACACTTAGCTCATCATGTACCCTGGTCCAGCAAATATGCCTACCTTAACAACAATTATTTTTTTTTCTAAAAACTTAAATGTGGTTATCTGTTAAACACTGGTATTTCTTTTAAAACCCCTGTATCCATACTTGTAAATATAAATTAATAAAGGAAAGAACTGAGCTATGTTTATACAGTTACCAGCAAGAAATAGGTATATACAGGGTGAGTTTTTTTAACTTAAGACTGCAAAATATCTGAAGAAATAAGTATCAGACGAAAAAAAAATGTTCGAAATAAAAGAAGCAAATATTTCGAAGAGGATAAAATTAGCCTCTACCTGTGATAAAATTAGCCTGTTCCCTGGGATTTGGAAGGGTTAACTAAGAACCCCTATTTTTTTATTTGAATTCTACGAAGAAAAACTGGTAAATTTTTATTCGACACATTTTTGTCGACTCGTGATAAATGGCGCTGTAATCAGTGAAAGCTAGGTTCACCTATGTGTGTTCACTATGTTTTTTTCAATTGGGAGTCTTCATGTTTCATTCTATAATAAATCAGCGATAAACAGTACCACTCTTATGATCTTGAAGCTTTGCTGGCGTCTACTATTAATCCAATGTTCTCGGGATTGCTGCCAGAGTGAGCGTTGCTGTGCTGAGCTTTCGTTACCATACAGCGGCAACATCTTCAGAGCTATGTGTTGAAGTGTGCTGGTCGTACAGTTTATATTGTGGTCTTTAAGAATCGCTGTGTTCCTATTGGTTGTTTTTGTTGGCCAATGGTGTGCTCTGATTTTGCTGGTGGAAACTGCTCTCTGATTGGCTGATGTTTTTTTTCGTACTGAGAAACTGGATCCAGATGTCAGGTAGATGATAACCTTCGTCTCTGTTGATGGATGGCTTGTATGTACGGATGTATAGAGATTCATGTAAAGCAAACAGTTTTGAGACAGGAAAATACATGAATCTCTATACATCCGTACATACAAGCCATCCATCAACAGAGACGAAGGTTATCATCTACCTGACATCTGGATCCAGTTTCTCAGTACGAAAAAAAACATCAGCCAATCAGAGAGCAGTTTCCACCAGCAAAATCAGAGCACACCATTGGCCAACAAAAACAACCAATAGGAACACAGCGATTCTTAAAGACCACAATATAAACTGTACGACCAGCACACTTCAACACATAGCTCTGAAGATGTTGCCGCTGTATGGTAACGAAAGCTCAGCACAGCAACACTCACTCTGGCAGCAATCCCGAGAACATTGGATTATTAGTACCACTCTTTTCTCAGAAACATTTTTTTCGATTAGTGGTTCGAGTGGTTTGAAATATCGCTCTGCATTTGGCATGAATTCTAATAATTCAAATTTGTCGTTCGTGGCAGCGCAATTAGATGTACCTAGGTAGAGTGCAGGGGTGGTCGTAACTGACTACCAAACAGTTTATCGGCTGGATCTCTCCATGGTCCATCCCGCTGTACCTAAGAGATTATCTGATCGTATTTTATTTGACACCCACATTTGAAGCGTAAGGGGAAAAAAGAAGAAATGTCACAAAACTGCATTTTCGAGAAAACGGCGTTTTAATATTACAAACCGCATAAGAAGAATAGGGTTAGTTAAATCTTTTGGCCATTTTATATGGACATTTCTACATCTACGCATGCACGGCATATACAGTCAAATAGAACCAAGAGTCACCAACAGATAGGGCAAAGCACCCGAAAAAGCACATACATGGAAATTCCTTGTTTTTTCCCCTCACCCTTCAATTGACAACTATGTTAACCTAATTATTCAAGAGGTTTGTTTATTAGTCGCTTCACTCGTTTATTTATGTTACTTTTTGTAGTATGCTTTTATTTCACATTTTGGTCCTACTGACACTACATTAAATTGAACATTTTTCTACTTTATTCGTTGTTTCATTTGTTTTGAACTGCGATTATTTGTTTGTGAACCAGTTTTGCCTCGTTTCGTTCCATATGTATGAATTATTATTATTTGTACAAGGGAAAATTGAAATTATTCCGATTATGGACAATCCGGCAAGACCTTACGTCGCCAGATCTATTTTAGTAGGATTTCCTAAAATATCAAGTTTATTAACATGTGCCATAAACACGTGAAAACATAATGAGGTAAATCAGGAATGTTTGCGCCCGAATTTCTTCAGACATCCTTTTAAGTTGTATATAATCATTCCAAGTGCGGATCAATAAATGCATGGAAGTTGAAGGCATTCAATTTGAGCATTTACTGTAACTGAAAGCTGAACGTCAAGGCGATATACCGAAAACAAGTACCCCTATACTGAGATAACGTACGGAACACCTATTCCGTCATATCAACTTTTGATCAACAGTGAAGCATAATAAACTAAAACATGAGTCTTCCTATTGAAAGAATGGAATTTACTACTTCTTGCTGAATATAGCGCCATCTATCAAGAGTGTCGTGATACAGTTTGAAAAAAAAAACGATTTGTATTGTTTATCGCAAATTTATTCTGGAATGAAACGTGGGGCTCCCAACTGAAGAAACTTGAGTGAAAATTATCCCATTTAGGTTCCCAAAGTTGCTCTCCCAATCCCAGGGAGGCCAGCAAATTTTATCACAGCAGAATTTCCGCCTCCAAAATGTTAACTTTTTATTTAGAACGTTTCTTCGTCCGATGTTTGTTTCTTCACATATTTTGTAGTGTCAAGTTAAAAAAAAAAACTCACCTTGTATATCATAACATATTGTTTTATCAGTAACTCTGAAACAAGAATATGAATTTTAGTTTGGATTTGCCTGATGTAGAGGAAATGTAATTTTCTACACTGAAAACTCTAATCTAAGTAGTGAACACGTCCAGAAGTTATTGACAATCTTACAGCCTTTGTTGTTTGTTGGCGATTGTACTACTATCTGCATTGTCCTTGTACAGTCTGATTTAAAAAATAGCCACCCACCTCTAAGAAGCCCTGTACTGTTACCTATAAGCGGAAGTAAATCAAGAAAATGTCAATCTGATTCTCCTGTTTCTAACCCCAAATATCAAATGTCTTACATACAGCTGTGACAATACGACCACTTAAAGAAAGATGGGGAGCCAGTTTTTTTTTTTTTTTTTTTTTTTTTTTTTAACAAGGTTGTACAATCGCCAGCAAAAGTGCATACCTGTTCCTAACATGCAGTGGTGAATTGTATTAATTTCAATAGCTTTTTTATAGATAAAAAAAAAAAAAAACTAATTCTTAGTACATTTCAGAAACTACTTGTATATTAAAATTGGCTAATAAAATTCCAAGAAAATCTAAAAATGAAGAACAATTTCTGATGACATATATATATATATATATATATATATATATATATATATATATCCCACGCACATGTTTACATGATAACCTTTAACAATTCAGACAATACTCTGTGCTACCAATACGTATATTGCTATAATCATAGATAAGAAATTAATCTCTGTTTTGTATTTCTAGACTCGACTCAAAAGCCTCGGTCACCCTAATACAAGTAACAGAGATGTGAGTTATATATAGGGTGAACCATTTATTTTGAAACATCCTGAACTTCTAAACTAATAGATAAAAACGCTGTAATTTCGTACCATATACATATCGACGGGGGAACATTGTTTAATATACCCTCTAATATCATCAGAATAAAAGTGTTGCCAATCCAACATGGAGTTTATATATATATATATATATATATATATATATACAAAAAAAAAAAGAAACTTTGGAGGCTTCTACAACAGTAATAACAAAAGTGAGACGGACGGGGGCAATGTACATTCTTTAGTGTTGGGACAACTTATATATATGTACTTTTCTCTAATACGAGGTACAATGACCAACTGTAGCCTCTTGAGAACAGTAACAACGGCAGTTTTAATTTTGGAGAGGGCAAATAGAGGGGTATAGAATTTTTTGGAAGGGCAGCTACTTTTTTGTGTGCCGAAGAAATAATTGAGCTGAGCGAAGCGAAGCTCTTATACTCGGGTTAGCCGTTTGGTTGTCCGCGAACTCCTCCTAGACCGTTTGGCCGATCTCAACCAAACTTAGCACGCTGATAGAGTATGTCGTGCTGAGTGACAACATAGGTCGAAATCAAAAATCCGATGTACCATCGAGGAATAATCACCGAAAAACGCTTCTTCCTAGACCGTTTGGCCGATCTCAACCAAACTTAGCACGCTGATAGAGTATGTCGTGCTGAGTGAGAACATAGGTGGAAATCAAAAATCCGATGTACCATCGAGGAATAATCACCGAAAAACGCTTCCTGATTACGTAGTTTAAGCTCGCTCAGCTCATTTCATTGCAATCGGGTATATCCATTGCATTCCTAGTTTAATATTACTTCACCTACATCAAAATATGACATATCTGGGGGGAAGAGGCATAGTCATGCAGAGAGGCTCACCCCCTTGCCCCCAGTTCTGGAGTTGCTATTGTTTGAGAGTAGTCATGAAATACTGATTTCAAACTGAGATTACTGGTATATCCTTCTGAAATATAGTCCCAAAAGAGTTCCATATATATGAATATTAATCTCTCCAAGACTATTTGAGGTAAAATGAACAAACGTTCCTAACTGAAGTAGTTATAATGTAGACAATTTTCCAGCGACGGGTCATAGTTTTGAGGGATGATGAATAGAATATGTTCCATATATCAGAATCGATTTAGTTGTGGCTATTAATTATACCGAGAAAGTAATCTCACAGGTTATCTCTGGCCCAAAGGAAATGGATAATAACTGCCAGTAAACAAATACCAAATTAAAAAAGCAGTCTCTCGACGGAATTCCCTTGTTTGCTAAAACTTACGTAGCTCTATTAAAAACCAAATAAAGATCCTACAAATGCTATGAACGCTATGCTATTAATTACAAGTTTTCAGATGACTAGAAATTCAAGTATAGTTTACTGATTATGTAAATAACAAATAAATAATCAAAAGAGATAAAAATATTGTCCAGAACACGGTGGACAAATTCATGTTAAGGGAAGAGCGAAGACATGGGATGTTTGTTGTACACAAAACATGGCAATAGTTAGCAAAAGCAGAATGTTTATAATGCAACAGGCAGTACAATCTATTACAATTATGTATGGAACATAGGGCAAAATTGCCACCACAGCACTTTTGAAATAATGGAAGTTTTCTGTACGATCAAATCCGTAACATTATTACACCCTGATTCCATCTCGTTGGTGGTTTATGATGTGCTAGTATAGACTTCCCTCTTCAGTAATGTCCAAGGAAATAATTCAAGGCATCAAGTCACACGATCTTGTCTACCAAACGACATCACTATTGAATGATATAATTCTATTCCTGAACTTCGATAGTAATAATTTGCAATGGTTGTGTGGGGTGTCACTTCGTCTTGTTCTCCACTTGATCATTTTCTTTTGCATTACGTCAAAAGTAAAGCCTACAATACTACGCCACAAACACTGATGAACTGATGTATAGAACACGACACCTGACAAGCTGCAACTGTGTGAAAACGAAATTTTCTACATTGTTACATTGTATTAGCGTTTAACGAAAAACAAATATTCAAAGATGAGACATACATCAATGGATAAAACTCATGGAGCTGTACAAAATACTATGCACGTGTGTGGAAGCTCGTGCGTAGTTTTCGAGAAAATAAAGAAAAAAAAAAAAAAAGACTTAATTTGTAAATGTAAAAGTTAATGATACACGAGAACCATGCAACTTATTGAGGTGATGCTGACTGAAATATACCCACATGAAGCTCCTCATTATGACGTTATACACTGAATGCTCACTGAATTGCGACCACCTACCTAATACTTTGTTGGTCCACCTTTTGCTCAGAGGACGGCCTGGATACGGCGTGGCATGAATTCTGGTAGTTGCTGATTTTTCCTCGAGGATCTGATATCATATATTCCTGATGGCCTCCTACAATGAGCCCATAGATGTCGGTGCAGGAGTCATCGTGCGAAGAACTTGTTCCACAACATTACATAAATGTTCTATGGATTAAGATCCGGTGAGTTAGGGGCCCAATCCATATGCTACAGCTCCGTGGAATGTTCCTTAAGCGAAGCAAGTACAGTCCTGGCTTGGTGGCATCGTTTATTGTCATTCTGCAAAATGCCGTCTTCGTGTAGGTAGAAGTCTTGCATCGTAAGGTGTAGGTGACCTTTTAACACCTGCAGATACACAATGGATGTCTCGCTGTGGTCCATGCACACCAACGGTTGCAGTCCATACCAACAGACGCATTGCCAAACCATACAATAGCCACCCTCACCTGCCTGTACAGTACACATCATGCACCTGAGATCCATAGCTTCGCGCGGTTGGCGCCACACATGCACACACCCACCAGAGAGGAGTAGCACAGACCGTGATTTATCGGATCAATACACCCTTTTCCAATCATCCACGGTCCAATTGGCTTTTTCTGTGCCCAAGCGCTTCGAAGTCGGCGGTGTTGGGTCGTCTGCTGTGGAACACCATGCGTGGGATATGGGTGTTGTGCACCCACCACTGTATTGGTCACGCAATTCCCGGACATCGATGGTTCGTTTGACTGTCAGGAGCTGTTCGACGCGACACTCGCCCCAAGTTTTGAATTTCCGTACGCCCCTGCAGTTTTGTCTCTTGGAGACCGTTACCCAATTTTCTTCCCACTCCTTGTACACCTTTAGTACACAGGAACAGGCGCATCCGACAAATTATTGACGCACCTATGCGGGTACCTGCTCAGGTACCCACAATCATGCCCTATCGAAATGCGGATAAATCCTGCCCACTTCTCATTATAACAGTATGCTGTCTGCCAACACGTAGCTTAGAGTGTGTTCTTTCTCAGTTTTAAACATGTAATCAGCTAGGCTGCTGGCCACACTCTCTTGTGTAGAGACGAGGTCGCAATTCAGTGAGCACTCAGTGTAAGATGACAGTACATGGTGTGGTTGATAGGATATAATCTAAACTTATTAACTTTTAAACTTTAATTTCTGTTTAACCAAAACATTGTTCAAATATAAGACACATATCAATTGATAGTTCACATTGCGCTGAAGAAATGACACGATTGAAGGTATATTCTCATGCGGAGTTTTCGAGAAAATCGAAAAAAGGAACTTTTGTGACGCTAAAAAGTATGTAATTTGTTGCCACTTATAATTGACAGTTTTTATCTTGCTGGAAAAAATTATTATCTAGTAGCAGATTGCCCGTTCTTCGCACGGGGAGAACAGTTTCATTTTGGACATTAAGGTGCAATGGGGAGTGAATTTGGATTTAACCGGCATTGGAAGTGTCAGTATTCATCTCAGCGATCCCGAAAACTATGGATTCGACACTAATGTCAGTAATTTCCACCATTTTTAAATATCTTACCCCTACCCCTACCCAAAGAATAGATGTTCATTTTACTCCGACCTTACTCACCCTCGCCCTCACGAAGGGAATTGTCCATCGCCTTCGCGCACCCTCACCCTCACAGTGACAGTTAGCCCTCACCCCCGTTCACCCTCGCTCTCACAGTGGAAGTCAGACCTCGCGAGGATGGTTGTGCATCACCCTCACTCTCGTACTAGAAACTTCTCGCCCTCGTTCACCCTCACCCTCGCGAAGGGAGTTGTTCATCGCCCTCGCCCTCATATCATTGGGGGCAAGGTTATTTGAGTGTGAGGAAGCTCTCGCGAGGATCAGATCCTCAATTTTCCAGCCTATTTGATGAATTGTCTTCCTTAACATACGTCCTAAACAAAGAAAACTACACATATCATCGTATAACTTACTCCAGATCACCTAAAATGGAACAAATCATTAACTACTCCACGCTTAATATTATAGTTTCCTTTACATCTTTCGGTGCAAACTAGTGTTGCCCATGAGACAAGGCGAGACGAGACGAGAAATAAGGTTTATCACATCGTCTCGTAAATTGTATAAAAGTCTCGTCTCGTCTCAATTTCCGGAAACTTCTTTATTGTCTCGACTGTCGACGACTCACTTCTCGTCTCGTTCTGTAAATTTACGTACATAATGTATTCCCTTATTTAGAAATTCTCAGAATCCTTCTGCGTCACGAGAGGTGTAAGAACATTTACACCATAAGAACATCTAAAACCATATTTATTATTGGAATATATTGTGATTTGAGTATCTTTAAGCGTTCATAAATGCTCTTCATTGTGATCACTTTTATCAATTTATAGGTTTTTCAAACGGATCATTTAGCGCTAAAATAGTGTTTGAGACCTAAGATTTGGGTGAACTAGTGCTGCTCACAAGACTCGAAAAAATTCTCGTCTTGTCTCGTAATCCTCCAAAAATGGTTCAACAGCAAATTCAAAATAGTTGTTAAGGAAACTTGTCCTTCTCCCTCGTATGCCCTCGTTCTCGCGAAGGAAATTGTTCCTCGTCCTCGCGAACTCTCGCCATTGCAGAGGAAGTTGACCTTCGCTCTCGCGCACCCTCACCCTCGCAGTGACAGTTGGTCCTCGCCCTCGTGCTGAAAACTTGTCCTCGCCCTCGTTCACCCTCGCCATTGCTGCCGAAACTTACCCTTGCCCTCGTCCTCGTTCACCCTCTCACTCGCGAAGGGAGTTGTCCATCGCCCTCGCCCTCGTGTTGGGAATTTCTCCTCGCCCTCGCGCACCCTCGCCATCGAAGCTTGTCCTCGCCCTCGCGTAATTGTGGGCGAGGGAATTTGAGAGTGAGGATGCCCTCGCGAGGGTGAACATCTCTGACCCAAAGTTGCGCCGTTAAAGTAAACATTCCGGGCCTGAACCTTATCTATGTCGAAAATTTGATCCGAGATCGGTCGGATGGTTCAAGACTTATGAAGTCACAAACATAGTCACTTCCAAGTTTATATATTAGATTTATTTCCTTACTACATTTGTAACAAAATACAATATTAACTATCAAATTCTGGTTTGTCCTTTCCTAACGGTGACACTCGTATTCTTTACGCATATACTACTTGTAAAACCTCGAAGGATGACTAGCTGAGTTGATTTTGAGTTTAACGTCCCTTTCAGCAGCGGGGCTATATGAGATGGGACCTACTAATTAACGTGGAATCCGAACCACATGAGCTCCCGCCAAAGGCGCGTACACTAACCGCTTAGCCACGAAGGAGCTCGAAGGATGACTAGCATCCTGCTAAGAGTGTTATCTGGTAGATATGGTTTTCCATATCGTCCCTCTCGAGACAAAAGGTCGTATCTCATTTTCTTAATGTTCCCAGAAGGCAAATTGAAATCTTTTCTCATTGTTTATTCTATCGTCTTCTTTTAAAATTTTGTTTGATATCCTTCGTTCAGGCATATGAGATCAAACTACATTTTAAAAGAAGACGATAGAGAATAAATAATGAGAAAAGGTTTAAAATTATCTCCTGGAAAAGTTAAGAAAATGAGATACGCCCCTTTGTCCCGAGAGGGACGATATGTAACTATAATAGATTACACCCCATTACAACTGGATTATAATGATCTGCATTATAATCAAATTGTAATTAAGTTATGTATTGCATTAAAGCTATTGCTTTGTGCTAACTACAGCCATGTTTTATTTATACAGATATCTTACATGTATTGAAAACTGTTTACATACATGTTAAAACTTTACTAATGTAGGCAACTCTACATATATAGTAGGTTTCAGAAGAAGAAAGCCTCGATTCCTGGAAAAACAACAGGACACCCCCACGCCTCTGTCTCTTGTGAACAGGCCATACATCTAAGAAAACAACAGGAGACCCTCGGTTAGAAAGAGGAAAATAAGCTGCCAAACGTCCCCTTTTATGTAATTTATCACGGAAAGTAACAACATTATGCCTTCAGTTCTAACTCGTTTTTCTTTCCTTTCTTCTTCTACCTAATGACATCGGACATTTGGCAACAACCACCGTCCTAACGAGGGTTGAGTTGCCCTTTTGGTAATGTTGGGAGACGAGGCTCTTATGTTTTGAAGCGGACAATACGTTTGGAAATTATACTATTATTGCTACAAGTATTGTTATTCTAACAATCGCATCTTACATCATAAAAAATAAAATTATAAAAAATCCCGTTTTCACTATAAGGCATGGCTATGTCATTCTTATCTGATGTAAAACTACCTGTAAACAACTGTCATATGAAGGTTTTTTTTTTTTTTTTTTTAATTTTATTTAAAGTTTAATATGTTTTAACAGAGCCATGACAAACTGAGATATAGGCTTACTCTTTAAAGTTGAATGTGAGCACTAAAATGGGGATCAAAGTTCAGGCTAATCATCTGAATTCAGTTAAATTCATCGAACGTCAAAAGTTTCTTGGATCCACGTAAGTTTAAAGTAAATTAACTATTATTTATATACAACAAAGCTTGTAATAATTAAAAGGATAAAAAATATGAAAACTGACCTTTACCAGTAAGTTGTTTCTTCTCCTTTGAGAACCTACACAAAACATAAAACATCTCCAAACCAGCAATTTTAATGTCACGCATTAGTCTGTCTTTTTTACAACTTAGAACTATATATCTACAGTTTCTAGCAGTTCTAAACATTATACCTGTTTTAAGATTTTCTCAAAACTAATAGAACACTGCCTTTGGAGTGTTCTTGTTGTGCAGCCAAGTTCTTCATCCAAGCTGACTAAAATCAAGATTAATAATGACATACGGACTAGTGACTGAGAATTCATTACCAGGGGCGCATAGTGCCTTACAGTTAAAAAGCCAATGTCTGGCACGAAGGATGGCAGTTCGATTCTCAGTTATATGAGGTTATCGTGACCAACATGATGATCGTGAGTTTTCTCGGGATTCTTCTACATCCTTCAGCTATCTTAATTCAACCACTTATTTCGTCAACAGTCTCCAAATGGCTCCTTTAGCATACACAGCAGAAGCGATGAACGTTAATATAACGATTCCACTCTAAAATTCTCATTATTATTATTATTATTATTATTATTATTATTTACTTATTTCTAGAGTTAACATAGGATCGGAATATATGTATCTCAAAGCGAAAATCAAACTGAATCTTTCCGATTTCTCGTGGTGTTTATCATATATTCGCAAATTATTTTAACGCTTGGTATAAGAACGATCCAGAGTTGCTACTTAAAGCTGATAACTATGATGAAGTACCCAGTTTCTTTCACCACATTTCTTAAAGAGAGATACCAACATAGCAAATCATTTACAAAAATGGTTATATTTCGAACACAAATACAACCATTATCATTGAAATCATATCGCTAAGTGTGACATTTTAACCCGTAACACTGCAACTTGGATCAAGCTACTCTGCTCGCACATCTACCAACCCCAAACCTGGACCATGTCCTCGAGCTGCTCAAGGCTCCATTCCCGTTGCTAGACTTCTTCATGGACTTGGAGTAAGAGTCGGCTTTTCCTGATCTGGAATCAGAGGAACTCGATCTGTTGAGGGAGAAAAAAAAAAGCCACAGGATTCAAAAGTATGTTGAATAGCGAATTTAAAATGTTAACTTACAAAACACTATGTTTATGTAATGCTATATACAGTCCCAGTAACACCTCACAGTAACATACTGTTCACAGTACAGCAGGTGATCAGGAAAATTACTGTACAATGTAAGAGCCCATCATTCATACACGGATGTCTCAATGTTTCCCAGAATGCGTGTACGATCGACAACTATTTCCCTGATTTAGGGAACCGGAGAGAGGTACACGGCGAAACTTAAAATTCATTGTGCTTGTCAAAAGCACTTAAAAGCAAGTTTTACTAGCAATGTCAGGAAAAAAAGCATCGGGACTGCTGCACTGTTTGTTGTTTGTTTACTTGATCTGGTTGGTTGGACAAATTAGTGTTTAGCGTCCTCTTTAGGACCGAAGCTATATAATACGTGGATCTACAATTTAAGGTGGAATTCGAACCCCCTTAATGCGTTCAAATTTCAAGGCCCTCCTACCAGGGATCGAACCTACGATCCGTGCACCAAAGGCGCATACGCTAGCCACTAGGCCAGCGGAGAGGGCATTGATGTACTCGAGTATCTGAAATAGGGACTAATAGCCGCAAAGTTGATGTCCCCATTAAACAAATCAATAGAGTATTGGAATTCACACATTTTACAACAGTCAGTAACTATTCCAGAATCATGTATCAGAACAAGGGTACTAACTTCTGTAAATATAACTTATACGTGTATATAATATTTGAGTAGAGTCGAATTGCTAGCGCATCTAGTTCTGGGTTCGATTCCCAGTCGGGACTACTTGAGTTATGAGATAGCCAGCCAACTTCGGCCCAGAGAGATCCAAATGAAACCTTAAAGCTTTACGTCCCACGATTATGCCGACTAGGCTAAAGGAGACGGTAATGATGAAAAATGAATGAAATGGTGGAATGAAGAAAATGGGAGGAAACGGGAGGACACGAGGAAATACATACACACACACACACACGGTGTTTGTCCACCACAAAGCTCACTTGGCGCGAGCTGGAATGAACGCTCTACCACTGAGCCACCGCGGCCCTTCCAGAGAAATCGAAACAACAGCGATGGAAGCCGTAATGCTGGCTACACAATGCACAGTGAAAGCCAGGCTGTAATGCGTAAATGTTCAGAATTTAGTTTGTAAAAGCTTTTAAAAAAGGTTCTCTTATTATACTAGAATATATCTTTGTGTTTTCCACACTTTTACAAGCCTAGCTATCAAATACACCATTTCCGGTTCTCAATTAAAGGACTTCTGGTTGGTTCTTTTTACACGTGTACACTAACCGCTTAGCTGCGAGGGAGATCATCGAAGAAATGCAAATCACTGATGAGCACGACTAGGTGGTGATGAGAACATGCAATATAAGTAGCACCATGGCTCGCGGACGTGGCTGTAAGTTAGCTGAGAAGGTTTAGCGGTATCACATAATCAGGCATAGGATACAACTTTTACAATTTGTTAACTAATTAACTTTTTATGTTTTCATACGCTTAATAATTATTTTATTTGTCTACAGTTACAACAACTGGAGCATGGAGAAGGAGAATGATTATGACTCAGATTCCCCTCTATTTATTTTAATTTTCTGTTTATTTTTTAACTTTTGAAGGGTTGAACCTTGCTCATGTCTATATTTCGACTAAAATTTCAATAAAATTGGAATGGTATTTCACGCCGTAATACGGAACATCTGGAGTCACACATACTTTTCATCGGGTTATAAAAAGTTTCATTCTGCCTATTCTATTGTATTTCTTTCACTAGACTTAAATTAGCGAGAATCAAAATTATGTACCGTAAGAAAAATGTTACACTTAAGATTATTTTCAGTGAAAAAACGTCTATGAACTTGATGAATTTATACTGAAATAATGACCAGTAACGAATATAGTAATTACATATATATATATATATATATATATATATATATATATATATACTGTATAAATCGATAATTCTATGAAAAAGATATTTCTAACGTTTATAATATTTGCCTCAAACGATAACAATCACTGAAATAATGTAAACACTGTATAGATAAGGGTGCTTCAAACCAGAACTCGGCAAGCCAATCACTTTAGAACAAACAAATAATTCGATTCTTTTATTAAAATAAAAATAAATTGCACTTTTATTGTTTAAAATGTTGTATTTGTACATAACATTCGAAATAATATTTCCTGCAAAAAGATTTAAAAATTATTTGGGCTTTCAATTTGACCAGATAAATAATTGCTCTCTGTTTTTCAGGTGATAAATGTCGTGTATTTTAGATATTTATCCCACCTAAAATACACGACGTTTATCACATGAAAACCAGAAAGCAATGTTGAGCCCTCATCGTAAATGCTTAACAGATATTTTTTTTTTTTTTCAGTATGCTGTCTTATGAAGTTTTCTCTCTTTCTTTTCACTGATTTATCTCATAAGGCCCCCTCTCTCCAAGCTGAATAGCGCTGCTATACTTCCTCGCTATAGAAGGGAATTACTTTGAGAAATATGATAGCCAAACTTAATCCAAGTGAGCTCCAAGTTGTTTATTGGCCTATTCTTGCAACTATTATACCACTATATACATTAGCTACTCTTCAAAAGTCTAGGGTTGACCAATGAGAACGTCAGAATTTTAGAATGAGACAGAACGAAAACTACAACTTGATAATGAAATATTTTATTATCGTCAAAAGTAATCAATGGAATTACTTCTCAAGATAATGTCGTTGAGATCTCTGCTTTGGTGGGTGAAATGGATTCTGAAAGTCCAATTTTGCACCACTTTTGCACACATTATTGTGCTGTGAATTCGCAATGGTGCGTTCAGTATTTTCTTTCAGCTCACGAATTGTTCGTGACTTATTCTCATAGAGCTGAGACAATCTTATAGATAATAGTCCAAGGGAAAGAGATCACATGGTCATTTGATCTGGGCGGCAAGTTCACTTTCTCGACAGAACGCGTCTAAGGAACTTTATGCGCCATCAATCCAGGTAATTTGTTTAATTTGAATAATTTCTATGCATTGTCTCTCTCCACAGACTACTGCACACAGCTGTCACAGTTCTGGCAATGCAGTCACTGTTGCCAGAATTCGATTTCAAAGTAATGATCTTTATAATAGTTGTGGATGCTTTTGTGTACTAACTTCGAAAGTGTACACATGGTACTGCGAGCCTTGTGTTGGCTACCTTTGGTATATTACTATATCTGTCTTGGTGTATATTATCCTGAATTAGATTCCAGATACTGGTGCAGTGCACGGGATAATTTTCATTCTTTAACCGATCTTTCAGTACACAGCCCCCTCGTCTTACACCACAGCCCTAGAAAGGGTAGCTAAGGACAATTTACGACCCCTTATTTTTCTTTCTCACTAACCATTGTCTAAGGTAATGTTTCAATTATTGTCTTATAAAATCTATAAATATGCATCAAACAATTTAACAAAATACAGGGCTATTGTAAATGGTCATCCTGATTTCAAAGTTGAATAACTGACGTTTATTTATTCACAATAACATGAAACACGTCAAATGAAAGAAAAACTCAAAAAGTTTATTATATCTTATTTTTTCTAAAATATATATGTGTTATGTTCTACGTCAAAGATGCTCTATCTGAGTGCTTTTGTACCTAGGCACATATAAATTCGTAAGTACAATTTCTACCACATACTTTCCAACATTTGAGAGTTAATAGATGCAACTGCTTTTTGAATGCTACTCGAAGTTCAGATAAATTGTTAGGTAGGGTGGCTGATACACTTGCTTTTTAACATACCACCTCCCCCCCAAAAAAAGTCCTACGGGGTGATATTTGGTGGCCGGGGGTCCAAGGAAGAAGTCGTCTTGACTTGAGATATTCTTCATATTTTCTGTGAGAAACTAACAAGTTCCTTGACTCTTCTGTGAAATATAACAGACTTGCCTGACTTTCAGCATATTTTGAAGCATTTCCGTGACATTTTAATTTGTGTGTTTTAAAATCAGTGTGAAACCTGTTATAATGTCTGGAGTTGAGTTTGCTTTAAGTTAAAAGTACTTCTAGTACTGCGTTAGTGAGAATTCTTCCGTCAAAAAGGTAGAAAAAAAATAAATTGAAACTGAAAACTAATACGTGTAAAAGTTACGTACGATAACCATGAACCAAATGTAACAAAAAAAAAAAAAAAAAAAAAAAAAAAAAAAAAAAAAAAAAAAAAAAAAAAAAGTTTGACGTTAGAGGAAGCACAAAAATAACAGCTCAAATTGTAATATCAAAGTAAATCCAACTTTTCTATGCACGAAAGACACAGAAAACGAAACAAAACAAACAATAAACACTTACACAAAAAGCAAAACAAAACATTACGACGCTAATAACAGTAGGACTGCGATGAGAAATAATAAATAACAAAATCCCACAGTACACGCATTTTTGAAAGAAGAATCACAGGAAAAGGCAAACGTAAGTTTTCACAGAACACATTTTTCTGTCTTACAGACCAGATGTTAGATAGAAGAAATTAAACGTATTATGAATTTAAAATGCCTCTTATAAGAAAAATATTTTAGCCTGCATAACTTGGACTCGTAAAAGAAGACTTCCATCTATATCTAGCTAGATCTTGAATTCAAGCAATTATTCTATACGCAAAGCTCAGTTACTTCATTCCCCAACAAGACTTACAAAAATGGATTTTTTTTTTCAGCCTTGCATATTACGTTAAAGAAAACTTTATATTCCACCAATTTTCTGCTGTCAGCTGTGTTATTGGGCCTGAAACATGAAACCGGCGTCGTTGTCAAGTGTATCAGCTTGTAGGTGCTGGAGTGCGGAGTTGGATCTAGTAAAATGCCGTCGAAAGCTAACTGCTATTGGGAAAGGTCCATCATGGATCTTTTCTATGCACATATTTTCTACAACTGAATAGTGAAATAGTGTCAGGAAAATGTTTAAACAGTGAAGATTTCATGAAGATTTTCTCTGGGGCAGATTATCAATACACGAGAGTACTGCGAAAATACTAGTAATACAAGTTGAGCACGATCAGAGATATGCTCCGGGGTAGGGGATAGGGTAATTTCTTAGTTCAAGGAAAAAATTTTCCCCTGGGCCACCCCTTGAAATCATTACTGTGATTAACCATCCAAGTGAACACAGCGAAAGATTTTGTCCAGGCAAACACAAACATGGCTCATGCAGTAAACCTTGAAAACAAAAGGGACACATTCGAGATTACCAGTGGAAAAGTGTCGCCTGAGGTGCAGCGTGTAGTTAGTTGACTATCAGGCCAGAAAAATCCACACCCCAACGCGACATGGCCCAGAGAATAAATTTGGAACATTCCACTGCCAGTAACAATCTCCATGGGTTTAAAACTCATCCCATGATGCCACATTGCTGAACGTAAGACAAGCTGTCGCACACAGCGGAAGACACTTGGAGAAAAAAGGGGAGGTAGGGGGTCAAAATGGAAGAAGGTTGTCCCATTGAACGAGGACCGCATTTATCTCACGCATAATGGTAACATTCGGCCAATTGTGTACCTAATACCTCTGGAAGGACATATCAAATTTTATCGCCAGTACAGAGAAAGTTTCTCGCAAAGAATCATGAGTGTCACCCGATACAATTACAAGGGGAGTTGGAGGTAAGATGGACAAAAACGTGAAGGTGAATGCTACCTACTTTCAGTAATCCATAATTACCCCAATCTACAGGAGACATTCTTCGTTTGTCCAGAGCCAACAAAAACCACGTGCGGATCTACATGAACAAAGCGTCCACCCACCTCCTCCAATTTTATCACATAAATAGGAAACGGGAACCAGTGTTATTTCGTTTTGAGACATTTCTGTCAAAGGCATTGACGCCAGTCTAGTGGATTTCCGCGCATTTGGATTGTTGAAACAATGTTTACAAAATTGCCTTCATTGACCTAAAGAAAACACGAAAGGAAGAGTTTCTAAATCTGTACTTCAATGTAGTTTGTTGCAATGGAAAATACGATGTTGGCCGATAGTCAATAACTGCTGGGCGTCCGATAGAATACAACTAGTGATGAAAGCACGGCTTTTCGTAGGGTAAGTATGCTTTGGAAATCGGTCGGATAAAACCAGATCAATCTTCTGTATCGTAAATTTTGTAGTCTAAAATCGAAAAAACACACACTTAGAATTGAACCTAAGCGACCTAGCTAGTGACAAGTTCGAAATATGCCATTTTTTAAAACATATTTAACTACTAACAAGCATGCAGTTATTTTTTAGATCTAGCCCTATAGCAAACTGTTCTTAAGAAATGCTAAGTGCATATGGATAAGGTGACAGTTCATTGACACAGACATTTTAAAATCATTTCATATTTTCTCTTACTGTGTCTTGTCTGTGAACGATCTATTGATAATCGAAAATCCATTTGTGTTTTGTAAGTGTTATATTTCACTATGCTGAGTAAAGCAAAACACTTATGTATTCTCCCTCTCTCTTCTTTTTTTTTATTATTCTCAGTGATAGTAAATTGACTATCGAGTATAAGAATTCAAACATCTCTGATTAATTGTGTCCTTGAGAAATAATGGTCCTAAGACTTTTTCATTCGATTAACATTGAAATTTGCATTGTCACATTTACCTATAGACAACCACATAATACAGGAGTGTGTAATGGGGTTCCAAAACAGCAAATAATGCTAGAGAAAATACATTTAGGGAAATATAGTAAGATCCTCTTCACTTAGGCGAAGATTTTTCAGCTGAAATAAATATATATATTGCAGGAATTGCCTGCAGAAGGCTGATAAGCTCGCTCAGCTCAAATCTGCATCTCAATTATCATTGCTAATATGCCCCTATTAAGGATCCTTCGTTCAATGACAGACACTTTTTCAACTATATAATAAAGGATATTCACCTTTTGCACGAAACGTATAACCACCGTTTTAAAATGTTTATTGACTGTCAATTGAGGCCGAAATCTTATGAATACTGACCCTTTCAGGTCACTACTTCAAATATTCTACTACCTATACAAATTCTTATTGAATTCTGATTTCAAGCATGACTTCTTCAAGCTGCAGCATATAATATGCAGCAACTTGTAACAAACAAGGATATTCGGGGATATTAACCTTGTGTTTACCCTTTACCGGTTTACCTTGACCTTTTAGTCTTCATGTCCCTGCTACTGCCTGAGGTAGAACGAGACCTGGAGGTCGAGTGAGTTTTCGAACTTGAACTTGACGATGATGACGATGACGACGATGGTGACCTGGATTTACTACGAGAATGTGATCCGACTTTACTACGTGAAGAGTGTGAAGACCTGGGAAAGCCATACAAATACATTTACTGTAATATTTTTAATTGCGAAACCATCTACAGAACTGATTTATTTGTGTCGAAAGTATAGTTTGAAGCTGACAAGAATGCAAGTCTGAAATACACTTGTAATGCAAGGCATTTGGCCTTTTTCTTCTTCTTTCTGTTTTATTTTGCTTTTCTTTTACTGTCCAATTCTGGGTTTCCATTGCGCCGAATCGTCAGCATATGCTTCTAAAGTGCGACTCTCGGTAGTGAAGCACAATTTTTGGTGCTGACACAGTACCGTAAGGCAATTGGAAATCTATTTCAAGTGATTGACACCAGATTCCTATCTAGAAATAAAGAAACAAGGGCATTGATAAAGGATACGCTAACCATGAATCAACTATTTGCTGATTTTGCCATAAGATACATAATTCAAATAAGAACAGCTTGGCCTTGTACCTCGAATATTTGTGGGTTTCAGTGTTCATTGACACTTTCTTGGGTGGTGTCTAAAAATTGTTAAGCTTGATCCATTAACTGTACAACTTAAGTTTTTCTATAAAGCTAAAAATAAATAATTAAAAAAATACCATAGTTTTTCAGTGAGGACATTTTTCTCAGGAGTTCCATAAAAAGAAAGGAATCTTAGCAATGTATCCAGTTTTAACAATTTTTAGACGTCACCGAAAATAGCTTTAGAGAATATACCGAAAATGTACAAGTAAATCACAAACATTCAAAGTTCAAGGGAAGGCTGTTCTTGCATTAGTCAACTAGTTGAACTTAGGTTATCTTGCAACGATTTGAATAACACTCAACACTATCCACGACTGGAGTGGATTCGTGATCTGAGCACGGATAAACATCTGAAACCGAAATAGTTCTGTTCGTGCTTACATTCTTCTCAACTTCGAGCTTCTAACATAAACTGAAACATGGCCGTGATATACACAACTTATAGCGACACAATTCCATATTACATAATAGTCTTAGTACAAAATATATCCCTCCTACGCCACAAAATTCAACGGACAAGATACGTACACTTGTGGACCACCAATACCTGCAAACGTTATTCCGATTTTTACATTGAATACACATTTAAAGAAGCTACGCTTATCAGTAGATACAAAGTCACTTGAGTTCGAAAGTTATAGCAAAATAAATGTAAGTCAGATTCAGGTAAAAGAGTGCAGAGTTAAGGTGCGTCCCCTAGATATATTATGTACGCATTAAAGTAATATCACCTGTTGTAAGGTTTGTACAGATACCTTAGTTTTAATTTCTCTGACTTTCCCTGACTCCAATGCAAATTTTACTTGATTTTTTTTTTTTTTTTTTGTCGGCCTCCGTCCCCCTTTTTGCTGACCATATCTCGTCCTTATGTTCTATGTGAATGAAATGAAATCTTTAAGTTTTACGTCCCACGGTTATGCCGGTTAGGTTGAAAGACACGTTGATTATGAGAAATGAATGAAATGATGGAATGAAGAAAGTGGGAGAAAACGGGAGAACCCCGAGAAAACCCACGAGCACGGTGTTTGTTCACCACAAAGTCCACACGGTGCGAGCTGGGATTTATGTTCTGTTTTTAGATTATTTTTAATATTACAATGTAATATTTAGTTACAAAGTAAGGAATATATAATCCTTCCTACGAACGTTTATTATAATTTAACATTCTTGGTCCAATTTCTATTGTTTTATTTCCATTTAATTCGCAGAACATGACAGTGTATTGTAGCCCACATATACAAACTACTTACGAAATTAATAACACCTAAAATTTTAAATGCTGCTCTACTGACTGAGCTACATGCCAGCCCAATCTTTATTTACCTAGTATTTTAGATTTTTCTTTTTTACTATGCATTTTCTACCTACTAGCATCCTACTCGCCTATTTTCTGTTTCTTTATTCGCATGATATACATTTGACAAAATGCCCCGACTACATATGAGCTTTCCTGACTTTCACTGACTAAATGTCGTTTCCATGACTCTTCCTGATTTTACAGATCTGTAGAAACCCTATGCTGGAAGCCAGTAGCGGAAATCTGTCTTCAACATTTGGGGGGACGGGTAAGATAGTTCCCATAATACTTTTTCAAGAGATGTTCAAAATACGTATTTATGAAGTTGAAAAACAATGCTGTGGGGGATAAGGGAATCAGAGTTGTTTTCATCTGGAGGGGGAGGGATGAGACTCATATTACGTTAGATGAATCTGATTTCTGAAGTGAACCTGTTGTAGATTATATATCAGGCGATCTAGGTTAAGGGCAGTCGGACACAAATCAAAACACATTTCTACCCAAAAAACATATTTCAAATTGAATTATTGGGGAGTTCCATGATTGGGTAGGACATGTCCCTCTCATCCTCTCCCCCGGGATTTGCGCCAGTGCTGGAAGCGACAAAAGAATTCCTATGAAGGTTATTCCCGCTACATCATCTCATAAACTTCCGTGGAGAATTAAAACAATAAAATCGCGCTAGTTCTTCTATCAAGTTGACGAGGGTTAAGAAGACTCGGCTGAATATCAGAGCTGAAAGAGCAGAGAGACCATACGCCTGAAGCAAAGCAGAAAAGTGACGATACTATGCTTAAAAGAGACAATTGAAAAAAATAAAGAAAGAGAGATTGGCGAAGGATGCGACCTTTTCTACAATGGAGCAAATGGAAGAGGAAAGAATGGAGTTGGAATTGTTGTGACAAAGGAGTTAAAAGATGATGAAGTAAAGAGGAAGAGTGATAGAATTATGGGCATCAAGCTGGAGTTAGGAGGTAATTTGGTGACCATTATGTGCCCCTAAAGAAGAAGTAAAATCCAAGGGAGAAGAAAAAGTAAGCTTTTGGTTAGGAGCTACTGTAAACTGAATGTTAATGCAAGTACGAGTTAATCGTTCCAAGCGACCTAAACAGACATATAGGAAAGACCAAAAGAGAGAGAGAAAGGAAGAGGGCAAGAAAGATGGAACTTTGGAGAAAGGAATGTAGAAGGCGAAAGAATAATAGATCAAGTAATTGCATTCAATTTGGCTGCAGCTAACACCTATTTCGAGAAGAGAAACAGTTTGCAAAAGTAGTGAAGATCAACTATATTATGTGCAAAAAAGTAAGGAAGTGAAAAATGAAGTGAAATGAAATCTTTTAAGTTTTACGTCCCACGGTTATGCCGGCTAGTCTAAAGGAGACGGTGATGGCGAGAAATTAATGAAATAGTGGAATGAAGACAGTGAGAGGAAACGGGAGGACCCCGAGAAAACCCACACACACGGTGTTTGTGCACTACTAAGCTTACTTGGCGCGAGCTGTGATCGAACCAGGGACCCCACGCACCAGAGGTGAACGCTTTACTATTGAGCACCGCGGCCCACTACGTAAGGAAGTGAAGGACACCAAGGTTATAAATGGAGAAAATGTGGCCCCACATGGTAGACTGCTTACATCCAATTGTGAGAGAATAGGGGGACAAATACGCGAAGTACACAAGACAAAGAAAACAAAGGATACAATGGTGGAAACCAAAAGAAGAACACATAAGAAAGTAGTTCAAAGTAAAGGTAATACAACAAATGAAATTAGTAGGAGACGTGCAACAATGGTAGGAGTTGAATAGTCATACAGCGAGGGAAGTTAGAAAAGAAGTGCTAGGAAAAACATTAGGAAAAGGACCACCACAACAAGGGAAGAAGACTTGGCGATGAAACGAGGAAGTGCAGGTGGCAATAAAATATAAGAAAGACAAGACGAAAAGCTGGGATGAAACATGTAGCATCGAAGATAAGGAGGCATACAAGCCAGCAAATAAGATAATCAAACGCGCCGTGGCAATAGCTAAAGCAAAGGCAAAGGCAATAGACGAAGCTTTAGCAGAGCTAGAAAAGAAAAACGAATAATGTGAATAGCCAAAGCAATAGATAAAGCATCCAAGGACATCACATCAATCAAACAGATAAAGGACGACAAGGGTAAAGTGTTGCACGACCAAATTATGATCCAGGACAGACGGAGAGGCTATTTTATTAAAAACTACTTAATGAGGAGAATCAAAGCGAAATATTACGAAAATGGGTTGGCAACAGAGAAGTGGAAAAGACAAGCAGGACAGAAGTGAAAAAACGCAGTTAGAAAAATGAAAAACGGGAAAGCAGTAGGTGTTAATCAAATTCCCGTAGAAGTTTGGAGAAGCTTGAGCAAAGAAGATTCATATATATCGTGTGCAATTTCATAAAATGGAGGAAAAGTATACTAGTACAAGTTTATAAAGGTAAAGCTAACATTCGAAACTGTGGAAAATGATGGAGAATTTAATTAATGTCCCATACTATGAAGATCTGGAAAGAAACAGTTGAAGGAAGGATAGGACAAAAGGTAACTGTTGGGAAGAAACAATTTGGTTTCATGATAGGAAGTGGAACATCTGATGAGGTCTTTGTGTTGAGGCAATTAACGGAACGATATGGGGAAATGCAAGTGGAGTTGCAACTCGTTTTCATAAAGCTGGAAAAGGCGTACAACAGTGTGTCCAGACAAAAACTATGGCGATGCATGCTTTCTGAAAATTACGTACGGCTGGTAAGGGACATGTACGATGGAGGACAGACCCAGGCGAAGCGTAGTATGGCTATGACAGAAAGTTTTCCCATGGAAGTTGGTCTACAACAGGAACCAGCTCTTAGCCCACATTTGTTCAATTTGGTAATGGATGTGTTGGCGAGGGAGGAAAAAAGTAGAGAAACGTAGAGTATGCTGTTTGCGGATATTATCATTATATGAAATGAAATCTTGTAAGTTGTACGTTGAACGTTTATGCCGACTAGGCTAAAAGAAACAGTGATGATGAGAAATGAATGAAATTGTGGAAGGAAGAAAGTGGGCGGAAACGGGAGAATCCCAAGAAAACCTACGCACACGGTGTTTGTTCACCATTTGTGCACCACAAAGCGCGAGCTGGGATCGAACGAAGGACTTCATGCACCAGAGGTGAACGCTCTACCACTGAGCCACCGCGGCCCCGATATCGTTATATGAATAACAGCCAAAGATAGAGTAGAGAAAAAGCTGGAAGAATAGAGGTATTGGAAGAGAGAGGCATGACTATAAGTATTACTAAAACAAAGACATATGTGATTCAACAACGAAGACGAGAATTTCCTACGGCTACAAAGAGAGAGGCTACTACCTACTTGTAAATTTAACTATCTTGGATCCTACCTCGACCAGGATTGTTGGTTACATACAGAAATCCAACATAGAATACAATCTGGCTGTCTAAACTGGAGAAGGATGAGCAGGGTGCTGTGTGACAGGAAATTAAGTTGTAGGTTAAAAGGCCATATATATAAAACGGTGGTGTGACCGGCAATAATATATAGTAGTAAAACCTGGAACCAGAACGGAAAATGTGAACATCAGTGTGTGGTGTGACGCGGAAGGATGAAATAAGGAACGATTACGAAATGAAATGAAATCTTTAAGTTTAACGTCCCACGATTATGTCAGTAAGGCTAAAGGACACGGTGATAATGAGAAATGAGTGAAATGGTGGAATGAAGAAAGTGGGAAGAAACGGGACAACCCCGAGAAAACCCACGAGCACGGTGTTTGTCCACCACAAAGTCCACACAGCGCGAGCTGGGATTGAACCAGGGACCCTAAGCACCGGAGGTGAACGCTCTACCACTGAGCCACCGCGCCCCCCAAGGAACGATTATATAAGAGGCGCTGTTAAGATGGGACCCTTGAGTAAAAAGTTTCAGAATGGAGTCTGGAACGGCTTGGAAATGTAGAGCGAAGAAACGACGACTATGTTGCAAACAAAATTGGAAAGCTTGAGGAAGAGGAAGAGGGGAAGACCCAAGACGAGATGGAAGATCAAGGTAAGAAATGATTTTAGGGAGAGAAAATGTAAAATTGAGGACGTCTAGGATAGAAGAGAATCGAGTAAAAGAATTAAAGACGGGAAAGCCGACCATGGGAAAAGATAGATACAAAGGTTACATCATTTTTTTTTTTTTTTTTTTGACGCTTAAGAAATATATGAAAATAGGTAATTCCATTCAATAATAGTTGCTAACGTGTTCAAAATTTGTTTTAATTGAATGCTGGTGAATTTGTCCTTTATTAAAAGTGAAAGGTGCAGAAGATGATTTTATGATAACGAGTAAATGTGATCCTTATGCTAGTTTTGTTTTCTCTTAACTACTCTGTCTTCGAAAAATGAGAGAAGAAAATCAAGAATTGAATTGGGAGTCGGGATGTCAGATCAATAAATAAATAAATAAATAAATAAATATCGTGTCGATGAAATCAATTTGTTTAGCTTCTAACTTAATAGAAACCTAAAACAAAACTATACAAAAACTGCCACTATAATACTAAGTCTTACATATCCCAGAAGAGATGGCTTCCATTAAGTAGGAAAAAATAAAATTTTTCACGTTTACTCTTAGTTATCTGTTAGATGGAGAAGTAAACAGTTTATCGAGAACGCATTCCTGAAATTTGCATCTACCAGTGATATTTAGTTAGATTTCGGTTTAGCCTCCCTTTCAGCAGTGATACTATATGAGACGTGGACCTTCAGCTTAACTTGGGATCCGAACATATAAGCTCTCATTGGGAATAGAACCCTGGTCTTCCACGCCAAAAGCGCGTACGCTATCGACATAGCAACTAGGGAGCTCTACCAGTGATATTTATTTAAATGTCTATATATTCTTTATCAATTAAAAATAAATCGTTTTGATTAAAACCAAGAAGTCTCGGTGTGTTTTGTCAGTGGTATCTTCGAACCCTTAGTCAAAACTCAAGAACAGATTAAAAATTCTTGACCTATTTTGCTGGTAAGTATAACCATGTGCATTAGTTTAAATTAAAAAAAAAAAATCTTAAAACTTAGGTAGCTTTAACACTAGGATCCTGTGAACCGCTCGCGTGAGCTGCAGCTGCTAGCTTTACATTGTCTTAAATCTACGTTTTCACACATGCGCTTCGGTGTAAGTGAGCCGCGGCTCTGAGCTGCTAAGATCACCCCTGGCTAGAGCGGGCTGCTGGCGAGGAAGAAAATAACACGGAGTGTTATGGAAGCCCTTCACACGTGGGAGTGAACACAGTTGAAATGGAGACGAGTACTAATATTTGATGCTGAACATTTTCTCATCTTGGTAATACTCTGATGAAATGCACATTTTATACTATCAACATGCACGGCAGTGCATGGCAGCCAAGTTCCGCGAAGAAAATTAAAACTAGCCTG
This sequence comes from Thermobia domestica, assembly GCF_964235325.1. Classification (NCBI taxonomy): domain Eukaryota; kingdom Metazoa; phylum Arthropoda; class Insecta; order Zygentoma; family Lepismatidae; genus Thermobia; species Thermobia domestica. The sequence continues at coordinate 39,102,796 of NC_137459.1, read as the reverse complement.
CACTGCCGTAGTTATACACGAACAAGAGTTTTGGGTAAAATCGCCGGTTTCGAGGCTTTGTAAAAACGTTTCTATTAAGGGTAGAAACATTAAATTTAGAATTTAAGGAGATATCCGAGAGATGTACTCATATGCCAAATCTCACATTCCTACCTTCAACCATATTCGAGTACTGGACCCCTAAAATATGCAGTTTTCAGGCTCACTGACTCACTCATCAAATTGATTAGGTACTTCCCAATGAGACAGAGACGCGAAACTCCGCACAAAGGTATTTTATAATGACATGGGTATGGGAAATGTCCGAAATTTGAGGATTGTGCTACGGGAAAGTTTTTATATGCAAAAAAGTGTCCTTAGCCAAGCAAGAAAACGTTTCACTCACTCACTCATCAAATTGATTAGGTACTTTCCAATGAGATAGAAATCTGAACAAAAACACCAGAGGTGCAAAAAGTGCAGCCAAGTTCGTCACTCTCAAAAAGTGTTGAGATGAGGATGGATGAGCCAAGTTCCTTGGCCACTGCATCTGAAACGAACACTGGAACTTGGCGCGAGGTGTCTAACATATTCGAAAACATTAAGATGTCTGTTCCTAGTTTCACGGCCGGGACATTTCAGCCCTATTTCCTTGACACCTCGCGCCAAGTTCCAGTATTCGTTTCAGATGCAGTGGCCAAGGAACTTGGCTCATCCATCCTCATCTCAACACTTTTTGAGGCTGACGAACTTAGCTGCAGTTTTTGCACCTGTTTTTTTTTTTTTTTTTTTTTTCATATTACACAGTTCGCCAAACAAAGATATATATATAGACATCTTGAAGTAATTTAAAAATTTTCTCGAGGGACGTAAAACTGAAAGATTTCATTTCATTTTAAACATTTTCTTTCATCTTCTCTCAGTTTAGGAAACACTGTAAAAAGAACATTCTTCCAGTCTTGATCGATTTATGGGATGAATCCACATTTTTCTATATCTTCTTTTCCTTTTTTCTTGCAATTTATCGCCAAGATTAAAGGTGCAGCTTCTTCTGACTGTAGCATGGCTGCCATTTTGGTATCACGATCTTTTGAGCGGCTCACAAGATCCTATTGTGAAGGCAGCCTTACATCTGTGATTTATTTTGTGGCACTCGGACTCATCCTACGTAATACGAGAACAGCAAAATGAAAAGGAAATTTCTAGTTCTATGTACTACGCTTATGGTTTTTAGGCTAATGGAGACGGATGATTAATGACTGAAAGATTATGACGTAATGGTGGAATGAGAATGTAGGAGGAAAAAGGAAAATCCAGAGAAAACTTACGAACACGATGTTCTCTACCACAACTCAGGCGTGGCGGGGGATCGAACCAGGGAGCCTTCGCCCCACAAGTGAGCGCTCTACGGTGAGCCAATGTACTCCCAAAGCAAAAGAAAACGTCATGTACATCAGAACAGACTTGTGACACTTTTGTTTGCTTATTCATTCTGATTTAGACTTCTACGTTGTAGATTTATTCTTTGTAGATAGATTCTTTCTTTGTTTCGTTTAACTTTAGCGTTCCTTTTCAGCACAGAGGCTATATGAGACGTGCACCTACAGTTAAGGCTCTTCTACCGGAAATCGAAATGCGACCATCTCCACCATGGGCACTCGGGCTAGCCATTCGACCAAGAGGGAGGACTATGTAGATTTCCTGTTTAATATGGGTTCCAAACCACGAATACTCCTACCTTGAAAACTCTACTGATATTGTACAATGCTTCTGTTTTATATTTATTAAAACCTTTAAAAATATTCGCCGGGACGTAGAAATTACTTTTAGGTTCTAGATGTTATGTTCGGGATCTTGGCATTTCATTAAAAGAGTTACAGATTAAAGTAAGGCTGTAAAAGGGATGAAATGATGATGATAGAAGAAAACAATAGAAACCCAAAATAACGCACGGGTACGACGCTGTCAACAAAAAGCTCAAATGACAAGAACTGATACTGGGAAGTTTGGCACTCGAGATTAACGCACTATGAATATAAGATGATGCAAGCAGCAAAAGTGTTCAGTTAAGGGGCTGGCGGGAAGCCTCCATAATATAACTAACCTGAAATAACAGCATTTGACTGTACTTCATTTTGCCATATCTTTCAGACTCGGCTTGTTACACATACTGACACAAATACACACATACATATACTGAAATAAATACTGAACCTAATTCAATTTCTTACCTTGAGTGTGACCTGCTGCCCGAACGAGAACTGCTTCTACTCTTTCTATTCCTGGAGTTATTTCTTGGAGATCGAGAGCGATTTCTGGAGCCAGATCGGGGGCTAGGAGAGTGTCTGGACCTTTTCCTTGAGTTATGTCTTGTTTCTTTCTTCACTTCAGCTTCATCATCACCCCAGCCGCTCAGGTCGTATTTTGAAAGATCCCCATCGTCATCCTGTAAATAAAAACAAACGTTCAAAATAGAATTACTATACATTATTACTACTAGGTAGTTTCTACTCGCAAGAAGAAATTTGATTTATACAAGGAGACGACTTTTCCTATTGCGATCATATACTGTATGTATAGTAAGGTCAATATGAAACATCTCTTTCTCAAAATATATATAACCATGATCTCTACTACGTGGCACTTCGGCAGACACAGTCCTACGTCTTCAGTTCTAAGAAGTTTTTTCCTGTCTTCCTTCTATCAAAGCATGTCACCAACGATGTATCAAGAATATTTGTTTCATTCTAGTTTAAAGGTTATACTTTGCTATGCATATTATATATTTATTTATTTATTTGTCAACTATAACAGGACTGCTGTCCCAATTACAATAGGCTTACAAGAATTAAATTATATTCAAATACTAATATACATGTACAATAATAAAAATAAAATAAAATAAAACTAAAAGAGAGAGAAGAAAAATAGAAAGAAAGACGAGTAAATAAAAATAAAATAAAATAAATAAAATAAAATAAAGAAGGATATACGTTTGATTGGCAATGGTGTAAAAAAAAAAAAAAAAATGTTACATCTATAACGTAATAGGACAGAAGAACTATGTATACAATGTTCGAATAATCATCTGACGCATTGCTTGTCTAATATTTGTTTCAACAATTGCAAATATAAATTATATATTACCTGAAATGCTCGTTCTTTGCACGGAGAGAACAGGTTTATGGAAAACGTTTGAACCCTCTTTAGTATATATGCATTTTAATGAAAGTTTAACGTTTAAAAAAATTACATAAAAAGTCAATTCAACAAATAACCGGACAAGTTGTAAAAAAAAAAAAAAAAAAAAAAAAAAAAAAAAAAAAAAACTTGCACGAAGTTCGTGCTTTTTTGTTATATTTTGGTGGTGTCCTAGAACTGTTATGAGATGGGCCTGGCACGCTTGCTTCGCAAACAGGATGCTGGAATCAGTGAAACAAAATGACGGCACCCTTGCAGGTTTTCACCAACGTGGAGCAGTGGAGTATCCCATGCACACACTTTCTTGGACATCAATACGTCATGAACAATATAGTGCGCTGATCCGACACTAAAGTTTATCTTTGCTGCAATATCGCTCACCATAATACGACTATTTGTCCGTATCAACTCTCGCAATGTTATTCCTCGTGACTGCACAGACAGATAGTCCTGGGCGTGGCGAATGTTCAACACTTGTTATATTTTGACTCAAATAACTTTCATCATATTGCACTGCCATCAGGCGATGAATTTCAATTGCTTTCAAACCCTTCAGCTAATAGAAATCTAATGACACTCCGCTCCGCCACGTTGGTGCAAACTTGCAAGGGTGCCGCCATCTTGGTTTCACTGATTCCCAGCATCCTGTTCACAAGGCAGGCGTGCCAGGCCCATCTGATAGCATTTCTAGGACACCACCAAAAAATAGCAAAGGAGCACAAACTTTGCCGGTTTAGTATTTTTTACATAACTTGTCAGGTTATTTATTGAATGTACCTTGTACTTATTTTAGCAGAAATGTTGAACTAATAGGCCCAGGATATGCCCTTTAATCAATGTGCATGATAAAATCCTAGCTTAACGTAGATAGTTACTATGCTCCAAAATGCACTTCAAATGAGCAAAGTGTTTTACCATGATGCGATCAAAAACAATATTAGATTGCAAAATGAAGAAAGAAAATTATAAAAATGTACTCTTGCCCCCTTAAAGTGTAAAATTTCAAAAAAATGTCAACACGTTTTCCCTTATTTTTAACGAGAACACCGAGTTCTCATGTTCTTACCTTGACGGCCAAGTGAAATATTGTATATTTTTACGCAAATTTTAAACCTTTTCTACTCCTATTAGGAGGCGCTCTTTAATCAAAGTAACATGATTAAAAAAAAAAAAAAGTTCTTTCAAACTGTTCAACCGTTTCCCCATGATATGATCACAAACAACTGACAACATCGCTTTCAATGTGAAGAAAGAAATTATACAAAATGCCCCTCATCCTCAAAAACGCTGGAACACATGTCCAATTGAGGAGCTTATACACCAACTTTCATCTTCTAACAGGATCGTGAGAAACTCAATTTTTTGCATAAATTTTGACCCTCCAGTCCCCCCTTACGACAGCATTTTAATCAAAGTAACAAGATAATAGCCCAGTTAGAAATATATATATAAATATAAAAAAATCATCCCAAACGGTTCAACCGTTCTTCCGTACTGCGATCACAAACCAAGATCCTTTTCATTTCTATGTAATAGACAATTACCAGTAAGTATAAACATAATCAGAACATCAAAAATGTTAACTATTGACACACTCGCTAAAATAATTCATCAGATAACAAGGGGAAGAAGTCGGGCTCGAGAGAGAAAAAGGTTGAAAAACGTCCACGTGAGCGCAATGGTAGCATACAGATCATGTAATAGTTACGAGGCTGTATGTAAAGATCATGTACATGGCTGTACTTTAGAAGAGACCAAAGCAGAACCTCAAAAAAAAAGTACAGCAACTCACAGTTCTTGTTTATCTTCAGATTAGAATTTAGGAATTAGATTTCTGGGCTTGTGGCATCTATGGCCATGTTAGCCCGTTACGTATGAGTGATGACGTCCCTCGGTGAGCACAGTATCCGAGGAAAGGGAAGGAAGAAAGGATTGGGGGGGGGAGAAGGAAGCGGCCTGGGACCTGTAAGTTAGGTACCACCCAGGGCCGGCGCGAGGGGGGAGGTCGAGCCGTGCCACCGTCCAGGGCGGCAAGTGTAATGGGCGCAAAAATTTGAAGAAGAAAAGAATACTATCAAAATATAATGCTTCTTAATTGGCCCAGATGGGAAAATAAAATTGTGCTCACCTGAGAATGTAATTGAACTTATGTACTTCACTCACATTCAGGAAAATACTCACTCAGGAAATTCAGAGAATTCCCTCTCATTTTCAATTATCAAACTAATAGGTACGGGCATCTCGTTCAATATTTCTTTTGCAGCGTCGTAGATAAGATTTTCAGCTAGAGTGGAAAAGATTATCAAGGTCTTTTATATTTGTTTTCTATTTAGGAATGTTCTAACGCTTCATTCCAAGTATGCAAAAGGCACACTCCCACTTAAGACAGGCCGTCTAGCCTACAGCATCTAGAGACATTAGGTTCTAGCAGCGAGTTTTTAAGCAATTTACAATATAGGAAATCGTACACATCTCTTTTCAAATCACGAGTAACAGACAGCACTGGTCTAGGATTGACAAAAGTAATAATTAAACAGCTAAAGGAAATGAATATTCTTATCGAAGACATGAAGGACCAAGGATATGACAATGGTTCCAATATGAAAGGCAAACATCCAGGAATTCGGAAGAGAATTTTAGAAATAAATTTCCGAGACTTCTACGTTCCTTGCAGTAGTCATTTACTGTATCTTGTCGTTAACAATGCAGCAACAGCATCTCAGTACGCCGTTTCATACTTTTTTTGTATACTTAAAAAGGTTCTGTCTGTACCAGTTTAACGTTGGGTCATACTAAAGGAACATATTAGCAGTCTCACTTTAAAACCATTAAGCACTACAAAGTGGAAATGAAATCAAATTTTTTTAAGTTTTACGTCCCACGATTATGCCGACTAGGCTAAAGGAGACGGTGATGATGAGAAATGAACGAAACGGTGGTATGAAGAAAGTGGGAGGAAACGGGAGAACCCCGGGAAAACCAATGCCCACGGTGTTTGTCCACCACAAAATTCACTTAGCGCGAGCTGGGATCGAACCAAGGACTTCGTGCACCAGAGCTGAGCACCACAAAGTGGGATAGCCGAATTGATGCTCTGACTCCTCTTAAATATCAAATAGGGGAGATTTATGATGCCTTACTTCAAATAAGTAACGACAATAGAACAGATAGAATGGTTGCCAAAGATACTCTGTGTATAGAAAAACCAGCTGCGTGACTTTACTTTCCTTTGCTCACTTGTTATCTAGTATGACATTTTACTTCACATAAACATTGTAAGCAAAAGTCTCCAAAGCACTGATTCTTATGTGTTGGAAGCAGTCGGGTTTCTTGAAAACATATTCGAGTACTTTGAGAAGAGCAGAAATGATGCAAAGTTTCAATCTTAGTTGATGCAATGGAGTTGGTATCAGCATTAGATATGGATGATCCACAGATAGATAATACAGTGCAATCTCGAACTCGAAAGAAGAGAGTTTCAGTACGAGGCAGAGGATGAAGCTATTGAAGATCCACAAACAAGATACAAGGTCGATTTTTAATAGAAAGTTTTAGACGTAATTGTGTTAGTTTTAAGAGAAAGATTTGAGCAACTTAAACATCACAGCGAGTATTTAGTGATACGATGTAAGTAATCTTAAAGATATGCCACCTGAACTGTTGTCTGAAAAGTGTACTAAACTTGCCAGAACTTTCACACACAAAGAATCGAAAGATATTAACCCCAGTGATTTGAAAGACGAATTGAAAATGTTATCCGCTATAATTAAGCCTAAAAGTTCACCAAAAGAGACTTTAAAATTAATTAAGAAACATGACTTTGCTCCCGATGTCAGTGTTGCACTTAGGATTTTGTTAACCTTACCGGTAACAGTGACAAGTGCAGAAAGAAGTTTTTCGAAACTTAAGCTTATTAAAAACTATCTACGTTCTTCCATGTCTGAAACAAGCTTGAGTGGTCTAGCGATGATATCAACAGAACAGGAACTACGCGGTTGAAACGACGGACTACGCGAATGTGATAAAGAAATTTGCTCATATCAAAGTAAGAAAAGTTTCTTTCAATTATGGTATCTTAAATTTATGTATTTCTATTGTGTTTTAGTAAATTATAAGACTTAGGCTAATCACTTTGTTTTGCCGTAATATCTGATTCACTATATTATCTTCATGCTCCATACGCTATTGGAGACACCTTTTTATATAAAATAAGCTTAAAAATTAAAATTCTTAGTCGTAACTAAAACACCTTTTATTTTATTTTCTGTATGCGCTGCTGTATATCACCGACATACAGCGAAATTGAGCGTACTGAATATTGTATCACGTATGGAGTCGTTTAAATATTACGTTAGCATTCGAGAGAGGTAGTTCAATTTTTTGTTTACTTTTCCATTTCATACATGGTTTTTAAATGGGGCATCTTACTTTTTCGTGACACTTGAACGTCTTCTGTCAAAATAAGGTTTGCGGATTAAAGGAGCGGAATGTGAAAGTACTGCTCAGGACGGCAAAACTGCTAGCGCCGGCCCTGGTACCACCCTTGCATTTGCCTGGTGTGAATGAAGAAAACCTCTGAAGATGGCTTGTCTGAAAAAGCTGTTACACTTTTTAGACCGAGTGTCCCCACCGGGAATCGAACACGGAACCGTTCGCACCAAAGACGAGAGCGTTAGCGACTACGCTACGCGGGGCTACTGTTTATCTTCAGAATCAATCTAAATATTAAATATGAAATCGTGATGTTTCGAGAATTTTAACTACCCCAGTAATAAACAGGAAACGTATGTCTATGCGCCATACTAATCCTAATAAACTGCCATACTAACAGAAGTCGCTACATGGGCGATATTGCTTGTCTGTATACTTAAGTCCTTGAATAATTTGATACAAGTGGTATGGAGTTTCAGGGGGTGGTGCGCAAACTGAAAAAGTTACATGTAAACAATTAGACCTTTTAATTAGGTACGATTTCAATTTATAGTGTAGGATGGGCCGAAGGTTCAGGAGAAAGAACTAGTATTAATAATTAAAAGTAATTTCATTCAAATCCACCTCTCCCACATCATTATTACAGGTATTGTCATTAATGAAATGAAATCTTTGAGTTTTACGTCCCACGATTATGCCGGTTAGGCTAAAGGAGACGGTGATGATGACTAATGAATGAAATGGTGGAATGAAGAAAGTGGGAGGAAACGGGAGAACCCCGAGGAAATTCACGCATACGGTGTTTGTCCACCACACAGTTCACTTGGCGGGTCTTGGATCGAACCCGGGACCCCAAGCACCAGTCGTGAACGCTCTACCACTGAGCCACCGCGGCCCCCCGTAAATTGTTTCCATGAGACAAATTCCAGGATTTTTTCTTTTTTTTAAAGTTTTGACGTTAGAATATCTTGTGAAAATAAATACAGCAAAATTGATAGCTTTTGAAATACTTCCAAATATATAATTTGGTGTTAACAGAATGTGAGGTTTCTGCGTGAATGCATCGGGTGCCAAACATTGAGACCTGTTTTCTGTTAAAAATGAAATGAAATCTTTGTTTTACGTCCCACGTTATGCCGGAACGGTGGAATGAAGAACGTGGAAGGAAACGGGAGAACCCAGAGAAAACCCACGCACACGATGTTTGTTCACCAGAAGGTTCGCTTGGCCCGAGCTGGGATCGAACCACGGACCTCACGCACCAGAGGTGAACGCTCTACCACTGGTGTTTTCTTTTAAGTAAAAATAGTAAATTAGAAAAAAAAAAATCTGGTTCTCTTTCTTTACAAACTATCTACTTCAGAAAGGAACAGAGCTATGGATAATTTGACAGTGCTATCACTTCCCAAACAAAATGATAACGAAAACTTGGAACGAACAAGGCGTCTATTGATCTACAGCACTTTCGATGTCAAACAAATTAGAGGATTCTTGAAAAGAGGAGCCTGTCCGTTGGTCTAGAGACTAGCGCGTGCACCTTTGATGCACTAGATCCAGGATTCGATTCCCAGTGAAAGAATCTTGAAATTTGAGTGCACTAAGGTAGTTGAAACTTGAACAGTGGTCCGGATTCCACCTTAAACTGTAGGTTTACATTTCATGCAGCCTTAGTGCTGAAAAGAGACGCTAACTTAAATCCACTCAAAGAACCAATCTCAAAAACAGTCAATATTTCTTCCCATCTTTATTATCGCTTGACGAGAATTTACAAATATTTAGTTTCTTTTGTCTTATTTTCGTTTTCTTTTAAATTTTCATTTGGAAGAGAAATTTTCAGTTTAACGTCCCACGATTATTCTCTTTAGGCTAAAGGAGATGACGAAGAGGAAATGATTAATCCAAGACAACAATGATGGGAGAATTGGTGGAATGACAGAGTGGGAGAAAACGGGAGTGCCCGAGAAAACCCACGGACACGATGTTGTTCACTACAAACTTACTTGGCCGGGGATCGAATCAGGGACCTCACGCACCAGAGGAAAGGGCCCTACCACTGAGCTACCGTACTTCCCTAAACTTCCATTTGGGATTTTATACACAAACCTCTACTTTACAAATTAATTTATAGCCAAAATTCTAAGAGTACTCCCTCGTGGCTATCCTGTTACCGTACATGCTTTTGGTGTGGGAGAACCAGATTCGATTCCCGGTAGAAGACCATGTGGATTCGATACTACGTTAAGTTGTAGGGTTCAAATCTCAAATAGCTTCGGTGTGAACGGAGTCTGAACTCCACATGAAACAACCAACTGCTCAAAACTCCAACGAAAATCGTCCTGAATATGCACGTGGGTGGAATTTCTTACACTGCAATGTGCGGAGAAAACATATTAATTAATTAAGAACTTGGATCTAACGGAGCCACAACCAATGGTTTCCAATATACTTGAAATGAAATGAAATCTTTGAGTTTTACGTCCCACGGTTATGCCGGTTAGACTAAAGGAGACGGTGATGATGAGAGATGAGTGAAATGGTGGAATGAAGAAAGTGGGAGGAAACGGGAGAACCCCGAGAAAACCCACGAGCACGGTGTTTGTCCACCACAAGGTTCACTTGGCGGGGGCTGGGATCGAACCTGGGACCCCAAGCACCAGAGGTGAGCGCTCTACCAGTGAGCCACCGCGCCCCCCTTCCAATATACTTGTAGCAACACATAGTGATAATGCAAATTTAGCATGTGTAATATAAAATTAAGTAATTTAGCAACATATAATAAAGTTATTGTAATATGGGAAATAACTGCACATTTCGTTTAAGCATGAGAAACTCTACATTCAAACAAGTCAATTTACATACTGTATAAACATAGTTGAACCGTGGGGGGAAAAAAGAGGCTGCTTTAATACGTATAACCTATAAATTGAATGAGCATTGTCAAATTGAACTGACAACCGCTATTATTTAACCTGCTTCACTTACTAGACATCCTTTACAAGATTCACAAATCTTATACTAATTTCGCATATTTTGCACTAATGGCTGTTCCAGAGTTCTGTAAGAGGTTCATCACTTGGACAAGGACAGTGAAACAAGCTTTCCCTCCTCTTCGCAAGCTTCCCCCTTGAGTGTTCCCACTTTCAGGCATCGGAGCATCTAATTGCATTGGAAATAGCTACTTAGTAGACCAACCCGCCTCTCATAAAGAACTTCACAGATCAACTTTCAGTCATAAGTTAGAAAATGTAACATTTTTTATAGTGATTTACCCCTACCAAGATGCCGCTTAAGACCAGAAATAAAAAAAATATATTTATCTATTTTCTAATCTTCACAAATGATTAAAGAAATTTTTAATTTTCGAACATATATAAAGAAAGCTGAGGGACAACTCAGCTGTAGTCTTCAACAAAACAAAGCCTTTATTTCTGGTTCTGAATGAGAATTGGCGTTTTTCAAAGATATACAATAACATCATTATGATTTGACACTCAAGAACATTATATATAATGTATGTACCAGAACATACAAAATACGCCAACAAAGGACCGTTTTAGAAAATTCCTATTTGTTACAACTTCAGTGAGGCAATATAAGAACTCACATACATCGAATAGATCCGCCATTTTAAGGGTGACAAAAAGCTAATTGTTTCGTACGCCCCCTTACTAATCTTTTGGGATACACTGTTCAATTGTTTAAAAACGTGCGAAAATTGTACGTTTAAAACATTCAACGGCACTTGTAGCAAAATATTCTGAAAGCGAAGTGATTTCGTCACTTTTGTTACCCTATAATAGTCAATAATATCATGTGGATGACGTCGTTATTTCGTAACATTGAGGTAATATATACATGTACAGTCAGGGACAAAAAATCGGGCATCCCCCGTATAACTTATACGAGGAGTGTCCAACGTTTTTGTCCCTGACTGTACTTATATTTAACACTTGTGTATCATTGTATAGTCACGGAGACTCAACAGGTGTACTTCATTAGTTTTTACTCATGAAGACTAGAGATACGGATTTTATTTGCTCGTATACATCAGTTAATTGAAACTTACGGAATACATCACCTTAGAGGGGAAATTCTCGAATCGAAGGCTACAATGAGACCATGCTCGAATTTACACTGCGACATAGCGAAAGGTATATCTAGTTCTTATATTACCTCAATTTACAACCAATTTAATTAGGATTCTCACTTATTTTGCAAGTACAAATTCTCTTACTTTTCCAGATCATGATAAATTTCCGATTCTACATGTAATGTAAAAAGGCATCTATATATTCCTCTTACTACGGGTTGACTCTGCATGAACATTTATATAGTCGTTAAGCCGTAACATTATTTTTAAGTCGGAATGTTAAACCAGGAAAATAAATAAATAAATAAATAATAGTCTGCTGTAGCGAAATAAAGGTTTAGAAACTGGATTTGAGAATTATAAATCCATACTTAAAATTCTTTTACTTTTCCAGGTTTTTAAAGGTTTCTATGACTATGATCAAATTATATGACTTTTGAGTTAGATGAATTCCCTCACTTTCCCAGTTTACCAGGTCGATGGGAACCCTGTTAAATAAAGAGAGGTGGTAACCAGTTGCAAATTTCCTTGTAGTTAACAAAAAAGATAAGACAAACCCAGAAATGTCTCCCTGGCAACCTCCCTCTAGGGAGACAGAAATCCCTCCAACCTCCCACACAAACACTGACTATATTTATTTCCTTGTATTTATGTCATTTTCTATTCATCATCATTATTTTTTTCTTTTATTTAATTACTGACATTTTCTAGTACATTGGCCACAATCCAAGCAATATGACTAAGGATATATATATATATATATATATATATATATATATATATATATATAAAGATTTAGTAGACTAATGTTTCAAAAAGAGACTCGCTCCGATTACTGCACCTTCAACATACCTTACATGACCATTGACCAAAATCCACGATAATTCTGAACTAATAGAAAGTCATCTTTATATGGCCTATTTCCGTGTAAAGTTTGAAATTTTATTTTTCGAAATTTTGTTATTCTCTACTTATTGGTGTTTTATAGTTATTTATTTCAATTACAAGTGTAACACTTACATATTTCTCTGTGGCTTCGCATGAATGCCTTCATAGTGACATTTAAGACTAAATCAGTTTAAAGTGTGCTTCAAGAATATTCATTAGTTCCTTAAATACTTTAAAAAGTGAAGTTTATTCATTCATTGATAATAGTTCGTATATGAGTCGTAAACTCAACGAAAACCTACTGCGGAGCACTATCTCGCCCTTCAAACAATACGGACCCTTCTTTCTTTCACGAGAAGCAGAACAAATATTCGTCCTTAGAATCCCTCCTACTTTCCATGCAACAAGTGACAGAACTTAGAGTGAGGCTCCGTCCTATTCCTTTCTCTTCTGTCTATAGCAAGGAGGTAAGGGAAAAAATTCTGTCACAAAAAATGTGGGATTACATTGTACGTAAGGCCAGACGTTTGAAGAGGTGTTCTGTGGCAGCTGTATGCGCTAGAAAGAGTGAAGTTAGAACACGTAAATAGAAGGTAACATCAAACATTGTGACTGCACTATATCTTTCAAGGATATCCGTTACGATTACAAACTCTATATTGAGGTAACATTTTTATTCTGTGTTTTCTCATTCATCCACAGAAATAAATATCCATATTTGTTTATATGGTTTAAACATTTTTCTCTGTATTAATTGAGAAGGCACGCGAGTTTGTACATTATAGAGCCACTCTTAGTCTACAATAATGTAAACATCGTAATGCAAAATACTAATGATTAAAACTTCCAAACAAAATAAGATCTTTAATAACTTTCTAACAATTGTATCTTACACTATAAATTGACACGTTCCTGGCAAAATCAATGTCTATCTTCAGAACAAAAGCAAAATAAATTTATAAAAATTGGTAGAGGGGTATTTTACAGGGAAAAAAAGCAAATATATATAAAACTATACTACTCTCAGCCCTAAACTATGAGAGTAAGTCTTTAATCTCTAATACACACACGAAATGCTCTATAGAAATATCACTGCGTTTGATAAATATTCAGGAAATTGTTATATAAAATAGGGCGGAAATATGGTCCCTCGTTATTGGCCCATTACAACTGCAAGCAGTTGATATGATTGGAAATTCTTAGAAAAATTTACGTCCATATTTGATCATTAAACCATTGTGCATTTTACGAAAGTTATCATAGAACACTTATTTAAATCTTTGGGAGGGAGGAGGATGACTGATCCTGATATTTGATTGACTTCAACTGCAAGAGTGCGACTTATGAAAAGAACTTAATAAACACACAAATATTATTGTGTTAAAATCGAACAGTATTTACGAATGATACCAGTCTTCTTTTAAAACCTGGGGTGGAGGTTCACTCTCTCGTTCTCTACTGACTTTAAACTCAAGGGGGAAAAGAATGAAATGAAATCTTTAAGTTTTACGTCCCACGCTTATGCCGGTTAAGCTAAAGGAGACGGTGATGAGTAATGAATGAAATGATGGAATGAATAAAGTGGGAGGAAACGGGAGAAACCCGAGAAAACCCACGCACACGGTGTTTGTCCACCATAAAGCTCAGTTGGCGCGAGCTGGGATCGAACCAAGGACCCCATGCACCAGAAGTGAACGCTCTACCACTGAGAAACCGCGTTAAACTCAAGGAGTGGGAGCGATTGTGAAGCCTCAAAAAATATGTGCTATATTCGATGAAAATCTAATATTATTACGGAATATATGTCGGATCATATATTTTAATTTGGGAGGAAGATAATCCATATCATATTAAGGGAGTTACTAATCACTGCTCATTTTCGACTTATTTTAATTCCAAGAACAGGAGATTATGGGAAAAAAGTCAAAGAAAACATGCATAATGTTGTATCAAAACCGAATGAGTTTTATATAAGTTCTCATGAAAAAAAAAAAAAAAAAAGTGAGGGGAGAGTAATATTTCTACTTTATTATCTGTTGAATTCTGATCTATGTAGAGTGAATCATTGTAAAGCCTTAAGGAAACTCTACGACATATTACACCAAAATCGAACAGTTGTAAGAAATCATCGTGGAACATATTCTTTTTTTTTTTCTGTTAAGAGAGTGGGAGAAAGCAATCCATTTCACATGAGGGAGCTGAATTTACAGCTCATTCTTGATTGATTTTAATCCCAAACACTGAGGATGAAGTAAAAGAGTCAAAGAAAATAAAATATATTGCAACAAAAACAATATATAATGTAGAAAACTTATCATGGAGCTCTAAAAGAAATCGAGGAGAGGGGTGCTAGGAGGATAAATCCACTACTTTTCAGGCGTTAATTCACTTTTCATTCCTGGTAGATTTTAATCCTAAGCCGTGGGAATATTCACAATGCCATAAAGACAATATGCAGTAAAATGTTTAAGGGCTTATATCGGAAAATTATCATCCATGTATATCTGTAAACTTGCAACATAAGGTGGATTTTTATCCCTTACACTTCATAGATTTTATCCTTTTTACCTCCCCTACACTTGATGGATTACAACCCCAAACAACAGGGTTATTTCTGCAACCGAAAGGAATATATATACCAAATTTAATAAACATCGGATATGTTTTACAACAGTTATCGTGGAACAGACGGACGGACAGACACACAGATGACAATCAAGTCTAATAGTAGAAGCTTCGCTAACGCTCACTATAGTAAAAAGTGAAGCGTCCACTTGGGCACCAAACTTAAATCTATGTTGAAACGCTTCATAGATACTCCTCTCTATCTCTTATTCCTAATTTTTTCCACCTCTTTATCTCAAGAACGATCTAACAAAACCGCTCATAATTAAATTTAAAAAAGCGTAAAATATAAGATTGGGCCGAAAATTGGACCTTAGTCTTCAAGTTACCGTACTTTTGTGGTAACTACTACGCTACCCATTCCGCTTCATGGCTGGCCACACATTTTCAGTATTGTGCACGAACTTTACTAGTGAAAATGTACGTGTGTGGTCAAAAAGCAGTTTGAGTGGTGCAGTCATCAGCATACAAGCACAGTAAGTCGTAGACCAAAGTTCGATCCACGGTCTAATAGAACTATATATTTCACTTTGAATTTTACTGAGTTTATACCTATAGAGGTTACGATATAAGAAAAAATAGGTTGATTCATCCATTTTATCTTTTAAATATGAAACAACATATGGTTCATTTTTTGTGTGATAAAGTTTGTACTCTTTTCTAGTAGCTTGTTTTTCTTGCACCCCTTCAAAATTTCCTTGTACATTATGTACCTTTTTTTTAATAATAAGATATTACGCAATACTACTGTACCATTGACTCGCTCATGTCTGGAAGTTGACAAGCCTGGAAATAAAAAATCAATCAGCATCACACAATATACAATAATTATTCACAAATTCAAAGTAGTCAACTACACAACAAAAATTCCCTTCATTTAGCATGTTTCACTTCCCTTGAAACTGCATGAAAATCCACCAGTAAGGTTTAATGTTAAAAGACCGAGAGGTGTATCAACTTAGTACAATTACACCAACTCTCGTCCAGATTCGGCAGTACTTTGGACTTGGTTCTTATTTCCGAAGTACCAGCAACTATACAGGATAAATTCAATGCAATAAAGAGAATTCTTATTATTCACAAAAGTTGATACCGCTTAACTCTTTTTTCTTAGTCTTTCTTCTTTTTTTTTACCTTGTGTTTTTCTTTTCTTTTTTTTTTCGAAAACTGAAAAAATATTGTGTATACAAAGCTAGCTTAATATATAAGATACTATTAGATTTTGTCGAGTACTGTACAGAGATTTAGCTGAAATCAAGTACTTGGACAAGAAAAACAGAAAAGATGAACATTAATACCCACAAGTACACTCATGTCCAAAATTATTGTCGCATATCTATAACTGTCTCCTTGTAAGAATATAATTTGATAATGATTTTGCACGGTACTTTTAATACTGATACTATGTGTATAATCGGGAAATTTATATTTGTGGTAAATTTCATAGGAAAAGAATTACAAATACGAAAATTAGAACGAGTAAAACAAAATGTTGCTAAGTGGACAAGAAAGTTTTATTTTCATTTTATTGTTCGTATTTACTGCTCTTTTGACATTAAATTTGCCACATACATATCTTTGCCAATTGTATACATACTAACATTGTAAGAAATACTGGACGAATTCGTTATCAAATTATATTCCTACAACAACATATTTAAAGATATGCGACAATATTTTTGGACATGAGTGTACATCAAAACAATAGGCATTTATGTAACTTTTTTTTAAACCACAACAGCACTAAATAGAAATACCTCAACTTTCAAGCCTCAAACAACTTGTCAACGTTTTACAGATTATGTAAGCAGAAAAATTAGTATTACTTTCAAAGCTTGCATATTTTGTGGAACCCACTGCGGCCATTACACCAACATTCACCACAGAAGTTTCACCTCACTACACAGCGATAGACAATAGACTGCACTGTATTAATATATAAAATTAAAATACCATACAGATATTCATTTTAAGCTATAAAAACTTCTGAGACTGATTTAAGGATTTTGGTTTACCAAAAATACTTTATATATTTACTCTGTCCATCCGGTCGGGACACAAAAAATCCCCAGAACTACTTGATCAATCAATCAATCATCAAATTTGGTTAGGATGTAGAAGGTTGAAAGTGCAGAATCGAGTTCGTTTTTGGAGTCGATATTCAAACGGAAAGTGGTAGAAATAAACCATTTCCGGTTTTAACCTCGATCACTAAGAATACATCATTCTCTTTCTACTAAAACCGGAAGTGGTAGAAATCGACTACAACTTCCGCTTTTAATATTGCTCTATACAGACCAAAAACGATAGTAGATAGCAAGTTGTTGTTTTGGACTTAATTTAGCGTTCTAAGAATAGCTGCAATCTTCCCTATTAAAACTATATTCAAACCACAAGTAGCAGAAATCAACCATTTCCAGTTTTAACTGTGATCGCTATACGGTAATACATATAGAGAAGCTGTTTCCCGTAGTCGATTAAGTGGTTTAAGAATATACTGAATCTCCATTCTAATTTTTTCACCAAAAACCGGAAGTGGTATAAATCTACTACCACTTACAGTTTCAAAAATAATTGAGAAAATATCATGCTTATACAAACCAAATTCCTTCACGTGGTGTAGACGAGACACTGTTACTTTTCTTTTTTTTTTTTTAACTGTTCAGAACTGTCACAAAAAATTATGATCATCTGATCAGCTTTATTTTACTGTACAAATGTGTTTTAATTACTTTTCTCTTAACTATTCGGCAACATTTGCACAGTAGCAGTGCTCAAAACTCTTCTAGTCACGGCCTTTCATAGCATTTTGAAGATGGAGGCCTGTGGTCTGTAATGCATATATCACAAGAAAGAAGAAAACGTTGCCATATAAACACATATTTTTTCACCTGTTTCCTGTGTGTGAAACAAAGAAAAAAAGGAGGCAAAAAAAGGTTCAATTTATAAAAAGTGGAAGCGACCAAGTTTACAGGTAAGAGAGGAGTTGTGAGTGGAATTCCCCTGAATCCAGTGAATAGAACAACCTTTCTTTCAATATAAAAGTGGAAGTATTATAAGAGAAGATATTTTATATATATATATATATATATATATATATATATATATATATATATATATATATATATATATTGCTATGAGGTTCACGATCGTTCTAAATTTCAAGTTGTAATAACTAAAATGAAAATTTCGGATGATTAGAAAACAAACATTTTAGGAAACTGATCCAAAAATGCATTGCGACCTTGGCCAATAATTAGTTTTTCGATCAGGGGCCATAAAATTTTTGAACGGCCCCTAAATCGACTTTTCTTATTTTTTATGGAATAAGCACATAATACTAAGTTAAGTGATACTTTGGGTTTGGTTACACTATATGTAGTTCTCCAGGGTAAACGAACCGACATATTTCAAATTAATTTCGTTCATCTTCACGGTAAAAGGTGGTGGTTTACGTGTATATATATATATATATATTTGGTTCATTTTCTTTCTAGGCGAATATTCAGTATTACTCTTTACATATATACACCATACTTAAGCCAATATTTCTAAGATACTCACATGATTTGAGCATCATAATAACATATTTTACATCATTTAAAAAGTCAAACTACAAGATGAAGTTTCGCAGTTACTATTCTTAACATTTCACTGCGATTTTCATTATAAATATTTTCCAAATTCTTGTAACAAGAAGGCTCTCTTTCAAAATAAGGAATGCTTCAAAAGAACATATATGTCACTACCCTGAGAATATACATATATACCCGTTCGAAAGTGAATGATGCCCTACTAAACTTGAAACAACACGGTATAAAAGGACCTTTGTACTCTACTCTTATTTACAAAGGTTCTGACTTATTTTTTATTTAAGGTTATCAATGACAGTAATTTTAGAAAGTCCAACTATTCATCTCAGAAAAGTACACCGTGAAGACCACCTGTAAAAGACATGAGCTTCAGTAGATACCAAGGACTAAGACTTTCTCTTCATCTCTCAAGCAAACAAACTCAGACTGAAACGCAAAAGCTTGAGTAAGAAACCTAAGGAAAAAGGCTCTAGACACAATCATGTGCAGGAAAGAAATACCCATTTTCTTTGAAGTTCTGCATTCACAACTGCATTATGCTGGCTACTAGTTGAATATGGAATGCATACTTCACACAATCTCGTAAAAGAAGAAGACCGTGATTACTCGAAATGAATGGCTTTACATGTTTGTTGAATGGTTGTACAGAATGTGATCCAAATCAGATTATTCACACAGATTCTACTACCCTCATAGAAAAAAATGACACAATATACTTTAATAAATGTTGCTATTTATCTTTGATGATAAATAGCTTACCTGTAAAGTACACAAACCATAATTGCGACAAATGGTACTGTGTGTTTAAATTTGTACACCACTACATATGCAAAGGCTGAAAATCTCATTAACCTGCATGCAGTGTTTGAAGTATGAAAACAGCAGAGGTAATATTGCTTAGGCATATCAATAAATTAAAGGTTGTATATTTGCTCCAACTTTACACGCATATCCTTTTTCTCAGTTACTTTTCACTGACTGTAAGCTTTCACCATCACAGTCGGTATGCCATGCCAACGCACATCGTCTTACTTTAAGCACTGACTGCAATTCACTTTTAAAAACTAGCGTTTTTCATGTTTCTTTAACAGATATTATTTTTTAAGAAAGAAGAAACGAAGAAAATATTTTAATATATTCCATATAAAGAACTTTATCAGAATTATAAAATTGAGTAAAACTGTGAAAATCCGAACAACATTAGATTCAAAGCGAAGTTCGTATTACACAGTATGTAACTTTATAAATACTAAAAAATATATTACATACATTATACAATATACACCACCTCAAACCTCTTTCAAGACGTCAGACGTTGTAGAATGTCAAGGTTGATAGAACAGGCTAGGGCGCAGACCATGGTACAATTAACAGCATACTTTAACAACAGACAATGCACGAGTGTGTCTGAGCATATAGTTCACCGTACACTATTAGGTATGGGCCTCCGCAGCCGACGTCTCACACGTGTATCAATGTTAACCGCACGGCATTGTCGATTACGACTGAAATGGACACGTGTCCATCGTTATTGGACAGCTGAGCAAGGGCACAAGGTTGCACGGCCCGACGAATCATAGTACTGACTTCATCACATCGATGGCTGGGTCAGAATACATCGTCTTCCAGGGGAACAGCTGCTCGAGACATGCACAGTACGACCACAACAGGACGGTGGTTGCTCCATGATTTGGTGAACTTTCACATGGTCCTCCATGGACTCAGTAATGTGTGCAGAGGGCACCATATGACGGCTTCTAGCTATGCAGCAGGTCATTGATGATCATGTACACCCATTGATGTGGATCTTGTTTCCAGCTGACAATGATATCTTTCAGCAGGACATCGTTCCTTGAAACTAGATCCACGTTGTGCTGCAGTGGTTCAAAGAGCACAATGGTGAATTTCTATGCTGGAATGGCCCCCAAAATTCATCAGATCTTAGCCCAGTTGAACATCTTTGGGATGTCACTGAACGTTAGATCCGAACTTATCAACCCGTTCCGAGAAATTTCTAGCAATTAAGCGACTTATGTATACAGATGTGGTGTGCCATGCCTCTAGCCACCTACCAAAGCCTCATTGCCTCCATGAAAAAAATATGTGGCAATAAGGACCAGGCAGCAGCACCAATGTGGCTTTATCCGTGTGTTCATTTGAATGCAGTCCTGCTGCAACATTATAACCTGCATATATGATGTAACACGTGTCTATAAACATTAGGCAACATGAACTTCATAAGACCACTTCTTTCAATACATATGGATTACCATAAAAATCTTTCAAATGTGTGAACATTCATTAGAATATTACAATTTTCTACAGTAATACTAATTAAACTCGAAGTATACGTGACTTGACTCGACCTATTATGCCGCGCAGAAATAAAGACCTGTCTGCTATATGCTGGTGTCACGTTATTATTGTGGAGTGATAGTTAGAATAGAGTTCGTGGAATTTAACTAGACCAAGAATCTTGAGACAAACAGAAATGTCTCATGTATGCTGTTTCTGCGTTACTGTTGTGGAAGAAATTAGAAACTATTAGAATTATTCTCTTTACAAAGAGTTCGTGAGATGTAACCAGACCCAGTTGCCTTGAAAACGACAGAGTTGCCTGCCATAAGCTATATTATTGTGGAGTGACTTGCAAACGTTGGAATTCATGTATTTAATTCAAGTTCGCGAGATTTGACTAGACTCAAAACAACAAAGTTCTCTATACGTTGTTGGTACGTACAAAGTGGTAAGAATTCTGATAAACCTCAGCATATTCACTCGCTAATCTTTGTAACCATCTACATACATACAACTCACAAGGATAGCAGGTGAGCTCGCCTCGAAGGTGAACTAATTGAGCTGTATAATAAATTGCAAAATAAAAACTAAGCTCGGTTTTTGAGAAAATCGCTGTCAAACATTTTCCACAGATTTCCAAAACTAGACTTCGTAGATAAATTTTTAACACTGCATAATGAAACAGTTCTAGCTATTGAGAATCACAGCAAATTTCATTCCTATCCATTTGACGGTTAATGAAATAAATGAACCTGAAATTTATGTAGACTATGTTTGGGAACAAGTTGATATATTATTAACTGATGCTCATATAAGGGTCAGAAAGATGGACACTACTTAAATGAGGCTGGTATTTCAAAGAAAATGTTCCATATCAAGTAGATGGCGCATACTTCGAGTAATGTGCACTGAAGACTAGTAGATGCCGCTTCGCTGCCCGACTCCACCTGATGTCGATTTTATTGAACTAGTTTTGCTTCCACGATACATTGGACTCAGACACTACGCGATCATTAAAGCTGGTTACGAAGCACATGTCATATTCCGTTCAAATCAATGTTACATTCAGATTTAATTTGGCTATATAAAAATTGTTAACTACAATACCATTGCATTCATCTAATATTCATGGTGCGAAGCCAAATATTGTTTCTTTTGTTTTTTCTAACCAGACCAAAAACGGTTTTCATTACCAAGAAAATCATGTTGAATAAAACAGTTTGAGAATCTGATAATAAATCAAGTGTTTGTTTCCAACAAAAGTTTTGAGTTTATTTATTTCGCTAACCATCAGAAGGATAGCAATGAATTTTGCTGATTCGCAATAGCTACAACTGCTTGATTATGTAGGTTGGAAATTTCTCTACGAAATCTAGTTTTCGAAATTTGTGAAAAATATTTGAAAGTGATTTTCTTAATAAAAAAAAAATAAATAAAAAATAAAATAAAAATCGAGATGACTTTTTCTGTTATAAGATGTTATACACCTCAATTGAGTGTACGAATTAGTTAGACTTGCTTCGTAGTGATCTAATCTACTGTCCTTATACGCATTAATATTTCCCACCTAACCAAAATATTTAATTTCGTAGCCCAGCTACCAACTGAAGAAAGATATAAAACAGGAGCAGTCACAAGTTAATCAGACTAGCACGTAAACGTGTGATCTTGCAGAAACTTCTATGTAGGCCAATTACGTGTTTGAGCAAGAAGTGGGTCAAGTGAAATCTCGCAGACTCTAGAAAGAAGTCACTTGATCAGAAACTGTACCTCTTCGTCTTCCTCTTCTTCCTCCTCCTCTTCAACTGGTTTCGGTTGGTTATTCACCTTCGGTTTGATTTCCACAGGAACTACTTTCTTAGACTCGGATCCACTGTCTTCATCTTCCCTTCGACAGCCAGCACGAAATTTCTTCTTTTTGCGACCAAACTGAAAGTATACAACAAATATTAATTACGTTACTTACATGCAAACTCAAGTAGTTTTTATTTATTTATTAGCTGAATATACCCATCCTTCGCACGGGGACTGTATTTGGAAGTCAACGCCTGTGGGAGTATCACCATTGATCTCAGCGTCCGCGAAAACTATGGATTTGATACTAATATCGGTCATTTTGGGCTATTTTTTACATGTCTCGGTTTCCCCCCCCCCCCCCGCATGCAATTGTAACTGAATTTGCAAGTCATCGGTAATGGAAGTGTCACCATTGATTTCAGTGACCGCGAAAACTATGAATTCAACACTAATATCGGTCATCTTCTACTACTTTTACATGTCCCGGTAAACACCCCCCTGAGACCCCCCCTTGTTCGAATTTTGACAAAAATGTTTAACTCTGGTCTGGAGCCTGGACCAAGGTATTCGTGACTAAAATTTGGTAACTCACGGTCAATTTGGCTGGTTCCCAAGCCGGTTCCGGTAAACGCCCCCCCCCCCTGAGACCCCCTGGTTCGAAATTTGAAAAAAAAAAAAGCTTCGTCTTGATCTAGGGACTGGACCAAGGAATCCCTGACCAAATTTTGGTAACTCTCGGTCCACTCATCTGGTCCCGCACACAGACAGACAGACAGACAGATAGACAAACACACAAATAAACTCTCTATTTTATTTATATTAGATTAGATTACTTCATCTACAAAAATACTTCTTTTTTTTTTTAAAAAAAAAGAAAAACCTATCACTTTAAGCTTCTAAACAAGAAATAAATTCCTATTTTTGATTCGATGCTGTTTCTACTAAACCTATTGAGAACATATTTAAAACATGGTAATTAAAACGAAATCATTAAGTTTTACGTCCCATGGTTATGCCGGCTAGGCTAAAGGAGACGGTGATGATGAGAGATGAATGAAATCGTGGAATGAAGAAAGCGGGAGAACCCCGAGAAAACCTACGCACACGGTGTTTGTCCACCACAAAGTTCACTTGGCGCGAGCTGGGATTGAACCAAGAAACCCATGCACCAGAGGTGAACGCTCTACCTGAGCCACCGCGGCCCCACGAATTTCTAAAATTCAGACTCATAGTTTGTATCTTGTGGAGTAATACTTTTGAGAAACAGATCCCAGGTCTTTTTAATGGTGTTAAAATTATGACAATAATGTTTCTACTGTTATTCGAATATTCGTTTTCAATACTGGAACAATTATGCGTTATTCGAACAGTGAATTATTCGAGTTTTAATGGGTTCAAAATTGTTCATCACTAAAATTTAAAATAATAAAAAATAACAAAAATTTGATTCTCTTAAAAAAACTGAATTGGAAAACCTGTTACCAATATGTCCGTGAACCTGGCCCCACCCACATCGGCACTAATTTTAAAACATATGCCAAAAATTAGTGCCCAATTAGTGCTGACGACCTGTAATGTTAAAAAAATTTGTGCCGTTACACAGACTTCAAAAAACAAAAAAGATTCTGGGTGGGGCTAGGTTCACGCTAGCCCCACCCACTCAACCGATCGAGATGAAACCTATACCCAAGGTTAGTGTTAAATTAGTGCTGTCGATACCACATAAAAAGAAAATTAGTGCTATTATCAGAAGGCCAAAATATATTCGAAAATGTTCAATGGCGGCATCATCAAAGAAAACCAAAGATCCCTCATTTTTATGATAAGTTATATAGCACGAATCTTCTTTCTATGCAGTATCGTCAGCACTAATTTAGCACTAATTTTTGGCATAGTTTACAAAATTACTGTTCCATTATTAAAAGTGGGTGGGGCTGTCTTCACGTGAACCTGGCCCCACCCACAGCGGCACTAATTTTAAAAAATATGACAAAAGTTAGGGCCGAATTAGTGCTGACGACCTGTAATGTTACAAAAAATTAGTGCTGTTACACAAACGTCAAAAAACTAAAAAGAAGTGGGTGGGGCTAGCGTGAACCTAGCCCCACCCACTCAACCGATTGAGATGAAACCTATACACAATGTTAGTGTTAAATTAGTGCTGTCGATACCGCATAAAAAGAAAATTAGTGCCACTATCAGTAGGCCAAATAATTCGAAAATCTAATATGGCGGCATCATCAAAGGAAACTATCGATCCTCATTTTTATCATACTATACATAGCACTAATTTTCTTTCTATGCGGCATCGTCAGCACTAATATAGCACTAATTTTTGGCATGGTTTTCAAAATTAGTGCTGTTACACAAACGTCAAAAAACCAAGAATATGTGGGTGGGGCTAGCGTGAACCTGGCCCCACCCACTCAACCGATTGAGATGAAACCTATACACAATGTTAGTGTTAAATTAGTGCTGTCGATACCGCATAAAAAGAAAATTAGTGCCACTATCAGTAGGCCAAATAATTCGAAAATCTAATATGGCGGCATCATCAAAGGAAACAATCGATCCTCATTTTTATCATACTATACATAGCACTAATTTTCTTTCTATGTGGCATCGTCAGCACTAATATAGCACTAATTTTTGGCATGGTTTTCAAAATTAGTGCTGTTACACAAACGTCAAAAAACTAAAAAGAAGTGGGTGGGGCTAGCGTGAACCTAGCCCCACCCACTCAACCGATTGAGATGAAACCTATACACAATGTTAGTGTTAAATTAGTGCTGTCGATACCGCATAAAAAGAAAATTAGTGCCACTATCAGTAGGCCAAATAATTCGAAAATCTAATATGGCGGCATCATCAAAGAAAACAATCGATCATCATTTTTTTCATACTATACATAGCACTAATTTTCTTTCTATGCGGCATCATCAGCACTAATATAGCACTAATTTTTGGCATGGTTTTCAAAATTAGTGCTGTTACACAAACGTCAAAAAACCAAGAATATGTGGGTGGGGCTAGCGTGAATCTGGCCCCACCCACTCCACCGATTGAGATGAAACCTATACACAATGTTAGTGTTAAATTAGTGCTGTCGATACCGCATAAAAAGAAAATTAGTGCCACTATCAGTAGGCCAAATAATTCGAAAATCTAATATGGCGGCATCATCAAAGGAAACAATCGATCCTCATTTTTTTCATACTATACACAGCACTAATTTTCTTTCTATGTGTCATCGTCAGCACTAATATAGCACTAATTTTTGGCATGGTTTTCAAAATTAGTGCTGTTACACAAACGTCAAAAAACTAAAAAGAAGTGGGTGGGGCTAGCGTGAACCTAGCCCCACCCACTCAACCGATTGAGATGAAACCTATACACAATGTTAGTGTTAAATTAGTGCTGTCGATACCGCATAAAAAGAAAATTAGTGCCACTATCAGTAGGCCAAATAATTCGAAAATCTAATATGGCGGCATCATCAAAGGAAACAATCGATCCTCATTTTTTTCATACTATACATAGCACTAATTTTCTTTCTATGTGTCATCGTCTGCACTAATATAGCACTAATTTTTGGCATGGTTTTCAAAATTAGTGCTGTTACACAAACGTCAAAAAACTAAAAAGAAGTGGGTGGGGCTAGCGTGAACCTAGCCCCACCCACTCAACCGATTGAGATGAAACCTATACACAATGTTAGTGTTAAATTAGTGCTGTCGATACCGCATAAAAAGAAAATTAGTGCCACTATCAGTAGGCCAAATAATTCGAAAATCTAACATGGCGGCATCATCAAAGGAAACAATCGATCCTCATTTTTATCATACTATACATAGCACTAATTTTCTTTCTATGCGGTATCGTCAGCACTAATTCAGCACTAATTCAGCACTAATTTTTGGCATAGTTTACAAAATCAGTGCTATTACACAAACTGCTAAAACCGCACTAAGGTTTCCTTTATTGCTTATCTGGAGGTGGTGAGTTATATGTCATGAATCTCCAATATGAAATACATGGGGATATTTTATTGTTCCAAATCCTATCACATTCGAAAGCTTTAATTATCTCTAATAGTGCAATTTTTAGTGATTCGTAAGTGCTTCGTAGTGCACCAACAACTGAAGTTAATGTTTTATTAGTATAGGTGCTACAAATAAAATAGGTTTGAACGTTAGGGTGAAGTTAGTTGTCCCACTTCAAGTACTAACTAAAAATGAGTGGCATTCGTTAGTACATCGTTAGTGCTTCAAAAAACTAACAGTTGCAATAATGTTGGACTATTAGTTTAGTTATGGCCAATTACATGTCATGAAATTCACATAAGAAATGTATGGGGAATTTTTCATTGCATTGATTCCCGCCAAATTTATATGCACTAATAATCTCTTCTAAGGAAATCGTTAATGCATTTTTAGTTCTTTGTGCACCAACACCTAATGTTAGTGTTTCGTTAGTATAGGCCGTGCGTGAACCTTGCGCCCCCACTTCAAGTACTAACGTAAATATTAGTACCATTCCTTAGTGCATCTTTAGTGGTTGTATGAAACACTAACAATTTCGTTAGTGCTTCACTGTTAGTGTATTTATGTCCAATTACATGTCAGAGAACACAGATAAGAAATGTACGGTATGTTGAATTTTTCATTGCGTCAAATTTCCGCCAAATTCAAAAGCACTAATGATCTCCTCTAGTGCAATCGTAAGTGCATCATTAGTGCTTCTTAGTGCAGCAACCACTAACGCTAGTGCTTCATTCGTGTAGGTGCTAAAAGTAAAATATCTTTCGAGGTTTGGTTGAACTCCCCCTCGAAAAAATTAGTGATATTCATTAGTATATCGATAGTGCTTCCATTAAACACTAACAGCTTGTATGGAATTTGATGTTTCTGAAGTTGGCCCTTCAATAAAAATCTTCAATAAATCACAATATATGGTAGCACTAACGTTAATGCTTAGTACGTTTAAATGCACTAACAATGCTATAACGATTCACGTTAACCCCATGTTTCTACATCAATTTGTATAGATATGGATATTTCTGGAGTTGTCCCCCAACCAAAAATCTCCAATAACTCGTAAACTCTGATACCACTAACGTTAGTGCTTAATGCGTTTAGGCGCACTAACGATGCACTAAGGATTGCCATTAACCCCAAATTTCTACGTCAATTTATATGGAATTTGATATTTTTGAAGTTGGCCCCCACCAAAAATCTTCACTAACTCGTAAACTCTGATATCGCTAACGTTAGTGCTTAGTGCGTTTAGTGGATAATGATGCACTAACAATTGCT
Source organism: Thermobia domestica (assembly GCF_964235325.1). Classification (NCBI taxonomy): domain Eukaryota; kingdom Metazoa; phylum Arthropoda; class Insecta; order Zygentoma; family Lepismatidae; genus Thermobia; species Thermobia domestica. The sequence goes on along the minus strand of NC_137459.1, from coordinate 39,074,579 downwards.
ACGTTTGTTGTAATTTGGAAGGTGGGAGCCAAACTTCAGACACGTCGCATTGAAAGAATATTAGTGCTATGTATAAACGTGCTTGTAGTTGGCTCCCATCTCTTCCAAATTACACCAAACGTCACACAGTTGTTAGTGCACTTAAACGCTTTAAGCACAAAGGGTAGTGCTATCTGAGTTTACGAGTAATTCAAGATTTTTGGTGAGGGGCGAACTTCAGAAATATCAGATTCCATACAAATTTATGTAGAAACATGGAGTTAAAGGCAGTCTTTAGTGCACTTAAACGCACTAAGCACTAACGTTAGTGCCATCATATTTTGTGATTTATTGAATACTTTTGGTATTGGGGCTGCTTCAGAAATATCAAAATCCGTACAAATGGACGTAGAAACATGGGGTTAACGGCAATCACTAATCCATCTTTAGTGGGGAGAATAACTACATATGAAGTTAGCCCCTACCAAAAATCTTCAATATCTCGTAAATTGTGATTGCACTAACGTGTACTAACGATGCACTAACGATGTACGACGTTTGTTGTAATTTGGTAGAGGTAGGGAGAGGGCAACTTCAAACTATAGAAATAAAAATATTGCTATGTATACACGTGCTTGAAGTTGGCCCCCCACCTCTCCCAAATTATACCAAACGTCGCACATCGTTAATGCATGGAAAGTGCACTTAAACGCACTAAGCACTAACGTTAGTGCTATCAGCGTTTACGAGTTACTGGAGATTTTTGGTGGGGGCAACTTCAGAAATATCCAAATCTATACAAATTGACGTAGAAACATGGAGTTAACGGCAATCGTTAGTACATCGATAGTAGATCACTTAAACGCACTAAACACTAACGTTAGTGCTATCATATTTTGGGATTTATTCAAGATTTTTGGGGGAGGCAACTTCAGAAATATCAAATTCTATATAAATTGACGTACAACCATAGGGTCAACGGTAATCACTAATGCATCGTTGTGCCCTTAAACGCACTAAGCAATAACGTTAGTGCTACCACATATTGGGATTTATTCAAGATTTTTGGTGAGGGCAACTTCAGAAATATCCAAATCTATACAAATTGACGTAGAAACATGGGCTTAATGACAAATCGTTAGTGCATTGTTAGAATACTTAAACGCACTAGGCACTAACGTTGAGTTGAGTTGATTTTGAGTTTATCGTCCCGTTCAGCAGCGAGGCTATATGAGACGTGGACCTACTGATTAACGTGGAATCCGAACCACATGAACTCCCGCCGGGAATCGAACCCGGGTCTCCAGCGCCAAAGGCGCATACGCTAACCGCTTAGCCACGGAGGAGCTCTAGGCACTAGCGTCATTGCTACCATACTTTGGTATTTCTTCAAGGCTTTCGGTGGGGACAAACTACAGAAATATCAAATTGTATACAAGCTGTTAGTGTCTTCTAGAACTAATGAATGACACTAACTTTCTCGTTAGTTCTTGAAGTGGGGAAAGTTCAAGCCAACTTCCAAATATATTTTAGTTTTAGCATCTACACTAATGAAGCACTAACGTTAGGGGTTGTTACACTAACAAGCACTAACACTGCACTAACGATTGCACTAGAAGAGGTCATGAGTGCTTTTAAATGTGGTGGAACTTTGATATACTGAGAAATTCCTCATAAATTTCTTATAAACACTAACGAAACTTTTTCTAGAAGCATTAACGATGCACTAACGAATCGCACTAATTATTTCCTAAGTGCTTATAGTAGGGCCTAAGTTCATACTATTTTCCAAAGTATTTTACATGTTGCACCTATACTAATGAAGCACTAACGTTACGTGTTGGTGCATTAAGAAGCACTAACGATGCGCTAACGAATGGCTCTAATTTTTCCGTTAGTGGTTGAAGTATCTGTAGCAGCGACAAATTGTCCCACGAAGGGTATTCCTTCTAACACCTTCATTAAGAAGAACTAACGACGTCCCTGAACATAACCTCCACATCACGCACTAACGATAAATTTAGTGTCAATCGCTAGTGCATCGTTAATGATTCTCAGTGCATTAACGCCTATCGTTAATGCTTTATTCCTATAGGAGCTACAAATAAAAACCTTTTGTGGCGCCAAGTTGACGCTGCACCTGAAATTTCAAGTACTAATGAAAAACTTAGTGTCATTCGTTAGTGCTTCCTAGTGCACCGACAACTAACGTTAGCGCTCCATTAGTGTAAGCTCTACAAGTAGAAAAACATTTGGGACCAGCGTAAATTTGGCTCCCATTTCAAGCACTAACGGAAAGTAAGTTTCATTCGTTCATGCATCGTTTGCGCTTCTACAAAACATTGTTTCGTAAATGCATAACTATTGATGTAGATATGGCTAATTACATGTCACGAAACTCCATAAGAAATCCATGGGGAAGTTTTCATTCCGTTAAATTTCCACCAAAATCAAAAGCACTGATGATCCCTTCCACCGCAATTGTTAGTGCATCGCTAGTGCTTCTTAATGCACAACAACCTACCGTTCCTGATTTATTAATGTAGGTGCTACAAGTAAATACAAAACCTTTGAAAACAGCGTTAACTTGGCAGAAATAACGAAAATATTAGTGCCGTTTTTGTCGTTTGTGTAACAGCACTAATTTTGAAAACTATGCCAAAAATTAGTGCTGAATTAGTGCTGACGATAAAGCATAAAAAGAAAATTAGTGCTATGTATAGTATGAAAAAAATGAGGATCGATTGTTTTCTTTGATGATGCCGCCATATTAGATTTTCGAATTATTTGGCCTACTGATAGTGGCACTAATTTTCTTTTTATGCGGTATCGACAGCACTAATTTAACACTAACATTGTGTATAGGTTTCATCTCAATCGGTTCAGTGGGTGGGGCCAGGTTCACGCTAGCCCCACCCACATATTCTTGGTTTTTTGACGTTTGTGTAACAGCACTAATTTTGAAAACCATGCCAAAAATTAGTGCTATATTAGTGCTGACGATGCCGCATAGAAAGAAAATTAGTCCTATGTATAGTATGATAAAAATGATGATCGATAGTTTCCTTTGATGATGCCGCCATATTAGATTTTCGAATTATTTGGCCTACTGATAGTGGCACTAATTTTCTTTTTATGCGGTATCGACAGCACTAATTTAACACTAACATTGTGTACAGGTTTCATCTCAATCGGTTGAGTGGGTGGGGCTAGGTTCACGCTAGCCCCACCCACTTCTTTTTAGTTTTTTGACGTTTGTGTAACAGCACTAATTTTGAAAACCATGCCAAAAATTAGTGCTATATTAGTGCTGACGATGACACATAGAAAGAAAATTAGTGCTATGTATAGTATGATAAAAATGAGGATCGATTGTTTCCTTTGATGATGCCGCCATGTTAGATTTTCAAATTATTTGGCCTACTGATAGTGGCACTAATTTTCTTTTTATGCGGTATCGACAGCACTAATTTAACACTAACATTGTGTATAGGTTTCATCTCAATCGGTGGAGTGGGTGGGGCCAGATTCACGCTAGCCCCACCCACATATTCTTGGTTTTTTGACGTTTGTGTAACAGCACTAATTTTGAAAACCATGCCAAAAATTAGTGCTATATTAGTGCTGACGATGCCGCATAGAAAGAAAATTAGTGCTATGTATAGTATGATAAAAATGATGATCGATAGTTTCCTTTGATGATGCCGCCATATTAGATTTTCGAATTATTTGGCCTACTGATAGTGGCACTAATTTTCTTTTTATGCGGTATCGACAGCACTAATTTAACACTAACATTGTGTACAGGTTTCATCTCAATCGGTGGAGTGGGTGGGGCTAGGTTCACGCTAGCCCCACCCACTTCTTTTTAGTTTTTTGACGTTTGTGTAACAGCACTAATTTTGAAAACCATGCCAAAAATTAGTGCTATATTAGTGCTGACGATGACACATAGAAAGAAAATTAGTGCTATGTATAGTATGATAAAAATGAGGATCGATTGTTTCCTTTGATGATGCCGCCATGTTAGATTTTCGAATTATTTGGCCTACTGATAGTGGCACTAATTTTCTTTTTATGCGGTATCGACAGCACTAATTTAACACTAACATTGTGTATAGGTTTCATCTCAATCGGTGGAGTGGGTGGGGCCAGATTCACGCTAGCCCCACCCACATATTCTTGGTTTTTTGACGTTTGTGTAACAGCACTAATTTTGAAAACCATGCCAAAAATTAGTGCTATATTAGTGCTGATGATGCCGCATAGAAAGAAAATTAGTGCTATGTATAGTATGAAAAAAATGATGATCGATAGTTTCCTTTGATGATGCCGCCTTATTAGATTTTCGAATTATTTGGCCTACTGATAGTGGCACTAATTTTCTTTTTATGCGGTATCGACAGCACTAATTTAACACTAACATTGTGTATAGGTTTCATCTCAATCGGTTGAGTGGGTGGGGCTAGGTTCACGCTAGCCCCACCCACTTCTTTTTAGTTTTTTGACGTTTGTGTAACAGCACTAATTTTGAAAACCATGCCAAAAATTAGTGCTATATTAGTGCTGACGATGCCACGTAGAAAGAAAATTAGTGCTATGTATAGTATGATAAAAATGAGGATCGATTGTTTCCTTTGATGATGCCGCCATATTAGATTTTCGAATTATTTGGCCTACTGATAGTGGCACTAATTTTCTTTTTATGCGGTATCGACAGCACTAATTTAACACTAACATTGTGTATAGGTTTCATCTCAATCGGTTGAGTGGGTGGGGCCAGGTTCACGCTAGCCCCACCCACATATTCTTGGTTTTTTGACGTTTGTGTAACAGCACTAATTTTGAAAACCATGCCAAAAATTAGTGCTATATTAGTGCTGACGATGCCGCATAGAAAGAAAATTAGTCCTATGTATAGTATGATAAAAATGATGATCGATAGTTTCCTTTGATGATGCCGCCATATTAGATTTTCGAATTATTTGGCCTACTGATAGTGGCACTAATTTTCTTTTTATGCGGTATCGACAGCACTAATTTAACACTAACATTGTGTATAGGTTTCATCTCAATCGGTTGAGTGGGTGGGGCTAGGTTCACGCTAGCCCCACCCACTTCTTTTTAGTTTTTTGACGTTTGTGTAACAGCACTAATTTTGAAAACCATGCCAAAAATTAGTGCTATATTAGTGCTGACGATGACACATAGAAAGAAAATTAGTGCTATGTATAGTATGAAAAAAATGAGGATCGATTGTTTCCTTTGATGATGCCGCCATATTAGATTTTCGAATTATTTGGCCTACTGATAGTGGCACTAATTTTCTTTTTATGCGGTATCGACAGCACTAATTTAACACTAACATTGTGTATAGGTTTCATCTCAATCGGTTGAGTGGGTGGGGCTAGGTTCACGCTAGCCCCACCCACTTCTTTTTAGTTTTTTGACGTTTGTGTAACAGCACTAATTTTGAAAACCATGCCAAAAATTAGTGCTATATTAGTGCTGACGATGCCACATAGAAAGAAAATTAGTGCTATGTATAGTATGATAAAAATGAGGATCGATTGTTTCCTTTGATGATGCCGCCATATTAGATTTTCGAATTATTTGGCCTACTGATAGTGGCACTAATTTTCTTTTTATGCGGTATCGACAGCACTAATTTAACACTAACATTGTGTATAGGTTTCATCTCAATCGGTTGAGTGGGTGGGGCCAGGTTCACGCTAGCCCCACCCACATATTCTTGGTTTTTTGACTTTTGTTTAACAGCACTAATTTTGAAAACCATGCCAAAAATTAGTGCTATATTAGTGCTGATGATGCCGCATAGGAAGAAAATTAGTGCTATGTATAGTATGATAAAAATGATGATCGATAGTTTCCTTTGATGATGCCGCCTTATTAGATTTTCGAATTATTTGGCCTACTGATAGTGGCACTAATTTTCTTTTTGTGCGGTATCGACAGCACTAATTTACCACTAACATTGTGCATAGGTTTCATCTCAATCGGTTGAGTGGGTGGGGCTAGCGTGAACCTAGCCCCACCCAAAATCGTTTTTGTTTTTTGACGTTTGTGTAACAGCACTAATTTTTTTTAACATTACAGGTCGTCAGCACTAATTCGGCCCTAACTTTTGTCATATTTTTTAAAATTAGTGCCGCTGTGGGTGGGGCCAGGTTCACGTGAAGACAGCCCCACCCACTTTTAATAATGGAACAGTAATTTTGTAAACTATGCCAAAAATTAGTGCTAAATTAGTGCTGACGATACTGCATAGAAAGAAGATTCGTGCTATATAACTTATAATAAAAATGAGGGATCTTTGGTTTTCTTTGATGATGCCGCCATTGAACATTTTCGAATATATTTTGGCCTTCTGATAATAGCACTAATTTTCTTTTTATGTGGTATCGACAGCACTAATTTAACACTAACCTTGGGTATAGGTTTCATCTCGATCGGTTGAGTGGGTGGGGCTAGCGTGAACCTAGCCCCACCCAGAATCTTTTTTGTTTTTTGAAGTCTGTGTAACGGCACAAATTTTTTTAACATTACAGGTCGTCAGCACTAATTGGGCACTAATTTTTGGCATATGTTTTAAAATTAGTGCCGATGTGGGTGGGGCCAGGTTCACGGACATGTTACCAATCCGTGAATGTGTAAAAATATAAACCGCGTTTGATTAAAACTTTTGTTATATAGGTATTCCTGTAATATATATCCAAAGCTTTTATTGCTTCAACATCCGGCAAGGAGCCGCGGTTTCTCAGTGGTAAAGCCTTCACCTCTGGTGCATAGAGTCCCTAGTTCGATCCCAGCTAGCCCCAAGCGGGCTTCATGGTGGACAAACACCGTGTTCGTGGGTTTCCCCGGGGTTCTCCCGTGTCTTCCCACTTTCTTCATTCCACCATTTCATTCATTTCCAATCATCACCATACCCTAAGATTTCATTTCATTTTTTTCAAGACCAGGCAACCAGTATTATTTGGATTTTGATTTGGAGCCCATGATTTGAAAAGATTTCAGTTAAAATGTGGGCGGAAAAACTTTGGAAAAAATGATGCATTTATTACATTCAAAGCCAGAATATAATTCTTTTGGAAGAAGATTGAACGTTCACTCTAGCTATACTTTACCTCGTCATACTCGTCATCAGATTCATCTCGTTCAATGTATTCCACAATTCCCCTGTCATTATAACCACCGCCGTAGCCTGTCCTCTCTTCCACTTCTCCGTATTTAGGGGCATTGCACATATTACACTGTTGACGCCTTGCCCAATTCACGTTGCCACACCTGAAACAAATAACTACAGTTACACCACGAAGCACTTACGAATTTCTATACACATTTATTGTACGCGAAAATAAATATAAATCATTCATTATTAACAATCACCTACCTTGGCGTAGTGAATAGTGTATAACAACTCTTATATCATACGCCCATTACATTTTAACTCATGCTGTCCTTGGACAGCCTTTTCCTTCTTATGCAACATGTAAGTGAACAGTTGTTATATCATTTCTTCAAGGATGCAATGAAAAGAAACGAAGGGGAATAATTCCTAATCGAAAACAAAAGAATGAGAGAAAATCCTTAGTTCCACAATTCTGTCCTCTAAAGAAGATAAACGGTAAATGTAAACGAATATTAATAGAAGAAACTGGAGGACTGAAACAGAAAGAAATTATGATTGTTTACATGTCGGTCTTGCTCGACTTTTGCTAGAATATTATGAACTTTTTCTGTGATTGGTCGCTCACTACGAGGAGCATCTTGCACATCGAAACTTCTAGAACGAAAACGACTAAACAATCTTTTGGCTGCGCTCCTTCGCGGCTACACGATTAACGTACGCGCCTCTGGCGTGGGAGACCCGGGAGCTCATATGGTTCAGATTAGACGTTAATCAGTAGGTCCACATCTCATATAGCCTCGCTGCTGAACAGGACGTTTAAACTCAAAATCAAGTCAATCTTTTGGCTGTTCCTTCTGATAATATATTTTGCCCATAAGTAGCACAATTATTTTTCATGGGCCTATGCAGACTTGCGTCTTTATAGAAACAAAATTGTAAAATGTAGCGCAGTTTTGCGAAAACTGACTCATCTTCATGGCGCAATACCTTACGCCCGATTATAAGAATTCTAACGCTTTTGGCGTATCTACTAAATTCAACTATTAGCTGTTATATAACGTTAGGCTTGACCCGCTACTACTCACACAGCGTGAGATTTGCAACACTAACGCCATCTCGTGACTTCCTCATTTACAGTCTACTTGATAAGAACACACGCATGGTTTACGAGATAAAGGCAATGGAAAATGCTGTCGGCGATAGCTTTGAGATAGATAAGTGGACTAATCATGGACGTAAAATCCATTAACGTCTAAAGTTTAGACGATCAGAAGTTGTATCATAATTCTGGGTCCTTAGTATTCATTTACGGGGGAATGAATATAATGTGGTTATGCTATATGTTATCTATGATTTACATAGAACGGTACGTACGCGAGAGGTGTCGTAGTCATAACAATAAACAACTTTCTTAGAAATCCATAAGAAATTCATAATACGTCGATAATTTATGAACATTCTTTTCCTGTTGAAAGAATAGAGAATTGGGGGAATGTTTTTAATGTGTATAATTTTACGTTTATTCGTGTTTGTTGAAACTTCCCAAGCACTGACTCATGACTAGGCATTGACAAAAATGAAACTAGTACAATACCTAAAGTTACTGATGTAGAGAATAGATGATTGATAGAATCCAACACAAGTAGATCAATTAGGTATGGTCCCAGCTTCAGTACTATGTCCTCTTCCTAGTGTTACGTCGCAACTACCCCGACTTCGGAAAGCGAGATGGTTTTCGTTCATGACTTACGTTGAGGTCATGAACTTTCTATACTCGTGGTGAGATCGTACATATTATAGAGAGCTGGCTTTAATGCGAGGCTGAGGAATTCAGATTTGATTTACACGTGCCCCACCCCCGTCACCAAGAAACGGTTACTCGACGGTCCTGGGCAGGGTTGCCAGTGCGTTGTCAAAAAATTCACCTAATACTCACTTAATTAAAGAGTTTATGCAATCCCTATCGATTTTTTTTTAAATTCGTCATTTACAAATTTGCATAAGCAATTACCGTATTTGGGTACATTGTGCATATTACTCCCCATCTATATTTTATAACCACCCGCGTGTGTATAGTTTGCCCTCTTACGCTGTGAAGCCATTGTCAAATGAATAATAAGCAACAAAACCGCAACCACAACAACACTCAACAAATAACCAACTCTCACACTCTTCAGAATGACATTCACGTAACAATTTTCTACCCCTGGCAAAGCTGACATATAGAAGGAGGGTAAGGGTGTCGCAAGAGTCAGGCAGAAAAATTGTTGAAAATTTTCCCCCTCTACCTCAGCCCCCGCTGGTAAACAAGGTAGCTCCCTATAATACGTGTACCTATGAACATACTTCTCTCATCATATTTGCCAATGCACAAACGTACATAATGACTTCAGTGCTTGGAAACAATGTCGAAGACAGAATTACATAGCAGATTTTACAGATAAAGAATTCATTAATTGACCAAAATTGGGTTTTGAAATGTCGAAAGTTTCCTTTCATTGTTCTTTGGAAGTCATCTGAAGAGAAATGAACTAAAAAATACAATCACTGACAAAAGTTTAATAACTAAGGTGAATAGCGTCCATGACAATAAGATAACCCACTTGATTTTGATTTTCTGAATATCTAAATTCTTTGTATGAAATTTAATCGTCGATATAACGTCGACTCATGAAGTTCTCACTCTTTACTCTCACCAACGATGCGTTTTGTAACGATAAAACAGAAGCATTTCAACCTCCGCCTATTAAAACTAGGTTTTATTTTACATCTTGTATACTGGCCTTGGGGTCTGTCTTTTATTTAAATATATTGTTAATAGTTATCACGGAAGGAGTCATAATATCTCTTCCTGTTCTATTTTCTAAAAGACTATAAAGGAAATTACGTGTAACTAAAGAGCCCTGATTTGCTGCGAAGTTATTGACGCATGTGCTTTTGCAAAATAAACAATTCATTAAAACGTTTATTAAAATAAATAAATAAATAAAATTAACACACTCATGAGTGATAATAACGAGACAGTAGTTACTTAATAAGATAATCAAATGTAGTGAATGAAACATTGGAAGTATTGACGTATACGCATACACTATGATACGATTACCTCATGGCGCAAGTTCAACTGTGTATATGTAGGTTTTATTTTCAAGTCATAAACATGGCTGATTCTTGATTTCTATGGTGAAAGTACAATGGTAAAAAACCAAGGGAGGTTTTACATTCTAATGAAAAGCACCTAGGCTAAATGTATTGATCACTATAATCATTAATTGATTAGAAAACTTTAAGAAAGCAACAGCATCTTTGTTGTTTTCTCAAACACTACTACCGTATTTACGCGAATCTGAAACGTCCTCAAATGTAAGACGCACCCCTAATTTTTGAAGGAAAAATTGGGGAGGGAGGGGGAAATTCCTCGAATGTAAAAAGCTCCCTTGACGAAAATGAAAAAAAAAAAAATCACTGCGTTGATTTTGATGAAAAAAATAAATAAAACATGAGAAAATAAATAAACATTGAACTTACTGCTTGAATTTACGGTATATTCATGTGCATACGGTACAACACTTGCTTGCGTCAGTTCTATAGCAATCCATTATCGATATCATATTATACCAGTATGTACACACACACAAACAAACCAGCAATTATTTAAACTTCATTCTTTTCTTCTGTTTTGCACTCACACTCGGAAAAACAGCACTGACACGTTAGTGCTCATCATCTGTTTCCTCATCGGCATCACTATCTTTTCGAATTTTTCCAGTTTTGATGGCCAAATACACACAAAATACACATTCTTTACAGAATCGTGACTAACGGGATTAGCATTTTTTGGCAAAACTCTATCTAATCTGGCCTACATTTGCATAACTCAAATCTAAGACGCAGCTTGATTTTGGAAGCAAAAAAAATCGACAACAAAGTGCGTCATAAAATCGCGTAAATACGGTAGTTTCTACACTGCATATTATATACTGATGTAGAATATTTACTTATATTTTCTCCTTCCTCTGTATACAGGGGAGTAAGAGTATACACAAATATTTCTAATATTCGTTTAAAAGTACGAGGGTACTGAGAATAGTTTTAGGTCAACTATATTAAACGAAAGAAAAGAAACTTTATGAAATGTTAAAATGGAATGAAATCAGGCGGTAGGAACTTACTTATTACACTGCCAATCATCTGCACTGAACAATCCTCGACTCTTTTCAGCTGCTGCCTTTCCGATTTCTTGACCAAGCTTCTTTTTCTTTGGAGCTTCGCCTTTGTCTGGAAAGAGAAGCAAAAGCATACTTCGATATTTGTGCCTATAGGCGAATTAAATATTATACCTTTACATCACAAACAGCATTCTAACTATATAGAAAAGAAAGAAAACAAAACTTCAATTAGCATTTTAATACCAGGGAACATTTCAAGCTCGTCAATGGATATTTCCCACATTTTTTTTTCTTTTTATTATTTTAAGTATACCATACAAGCTATAGTGCTAATGTTAAAAAAAAAAAAAAAAAAAAAGTCTACGTTCCGCAACAATGCTAAAAGTGCACACGATTTTCATAGTGAGAGTAAAAATACTCGGAAATACTCGGAATGTCTGTTTGAAGATACACAGACCATTTGTTTTTAAACAGTTAGTGGTTTGGCTGTCATCTGTAGTCAGAAAGACAAGAAAACGAAGACGGAAAACGAACCACCTGCCCCTGTGCAAAATATGGTTGTCGAATTCTGATTTTTGCTTTTGAGAAAGTGTATCCAGCACATCTCTACCCTAGTACGTCCATTCCTTTTATTTTCCCTGATGTTTTTACTTTCCTTTCTCCTGTTTCTATCCTCCGTGATCAAGACTCCAGGGGAATGTCGAAAACTCGGAAGTGATATTCAGGAAACACATAAACCTTTAGGTAGAATGATAATTCGAATTCCTGAGTGTGTCATTAGAATACTCTGAAACAGCTTTTCTTGTTCTAATAATTACGTTAAGTTCCACATCCATCTTAGCATAGTTCGTAAGAAGGTAGCAATTCCAGCCACTAAAAATTAAGTTGGCACCTTCAACTAAGAGAACACATGAAAGGTATTATTTCTGGTTATGTAAGCTAGAATTTGATATCTCTTAATTCACGCATAGCCTCTTGAGCCTTCTCGTGTGTGCCTTTGGCCCTGGCATTTGACTCCTTCGGGAAACCCAGGTTACATACCCGGTGGTTGCTCATGTGGTTTGGACTCCACAACGGTTTGCAAGTTAACGTATCCTTTAGCTTCGGTGCTGAAAGGGACGTTAAAACTCTAACCCAATCACTCAACCAACATAGCTTCAAAGGGTCAGTCCATATATAATCACCTAAATTAGAAAAAAATCCCCAGTCGACCATTTGGAATTTTGATGAAATTTGACACACAGGTACCTACATCCCTCGTAACAAAGCCAGTAAGTTTTTATTTTCCTGTCGCTACCAGTTCCTGAGAAATCGATTAAGAAGTGAGGCAGTCCGCATCGTGACTTGCTGAACACGCTGATTTTTGTAAGTTTGCAATGAGCAAGAACTCGGTTACCAATTACCTTATATGGATGAAACTTTTTCTGCAAAAAATATATGCATCGTTGTATTGAAGTAATATGTTGAAAGCGGCATGACCATTTTATATTCGGATATATAAAATGTCAAAATCAGCATTTTTTACATCACCGTTTATAAAGCTCATTTTTTAACGTGTCACAGATATCCGAGATAAAACAACAAATGCCTGTGTTTATGTAGTACCTTACATGGTAGTGAACTATATGCACCAATAATGCAGAGCTGTTTACACTTTATTTACAGGATTTATGGGAGATTAAAGTTGGTATCATTGTAAAAAAAACAAACTTTTTGCTTATTTTCACAGCCCTATTTAACTATGTTGACAGTTGAATATGAGTGTGATATTTTGGATGAACATTTCTACTTATGTAGCAAACAATTTATGTGAACTTCAAAACCCTGACGTATTTCCTTCCATTGTAAATCATCGCTTTTGTCAACAGGTGTCGGTAGTCTTTCAGGTTCAGAACGGATATGGAGAATGAGAGTAATTAGAGAGATTCTCAACAGATGGTAATGCTAGAGCCTGGTTGATTACACACATCTTATACCAGGCCACTAGATGGAATTAGTATATGATTATCACTCAAGTAACCATTTGCATTTGTGAACCACATCAGAGAACTGGAACCTTGTAGTTTAGGTGTTAGGAATGGTGACAAGTGCCACAAATTAAACCGTTTTGATGATCACTTACTTGAAGGTGATGACTGTGTTAAATTTAAAAACTGGGTTCACACAGACCGGTTGACATTACAAACCCTACAGCTCTCTGTGAATGAGTTTTGTGACATACTGGCTCAGGGAATTGATAGTCTTAGACAGCACCATTATATAGCCAAGGCTCAAGCTGCATACCTGAGTAACATAAATACTTCACTTCAAAAAACAGAGCTAATTGTTTTACTGGATTTTGCCGAAAATTACACATTCGTTATACAGGACGAGGTTCAGGGGTACCATTGGGAGAAATCCCAGGCAACTGTGAATCCTTTCGTGGTGTACTATAATGATAGTGGAACCCTGCAATGTATAAATTTCTGTTGCATATAAGACAGTTTGCAGCATAATGCTACTACTGTCTGTATATTCCTAAGGCATTTCATGACACACCTGACACAAATCATTCAAGATAGGCAGATTGATAAGATAATTTTCTTCAGTGATGGTGCTGGATCACAATACAAAAATTACAAGAACATTTACAATGTATGTCAGCACGAAACTGTCATCGGAATCAAAGCAGAATGGCACTATTTTGCAACATCCCACGGTAAAAGCCCATGTGATGGTGTAGGAGCAACTACAAAAACATTGACAGCCAGAGCCAGCCTTCAGTCACCTACAACACCAATTGTTACTGCACAGGGGATGTACGAATGTGCTGACAGCAACATCAAAGGTATACACTATTTTTATGTATCTGCTGAAGATATCTCGAAGGAAAGTGAATGCATAGAAAAGCAATACACAAACTTGAAGACCATTCCTTGAACTCGCTCTCATCATGTAATTATACCAACTGAGGAAACACAGTCCTTATAAAGATAATTTCTGCAGACGAGTTTGGTACCACAGTGTGTCTGGTGGAAGCATGAGAAGAATGGCAACATAAGCTTCACAGTGGTGTGTACGTTGCATGCATGTATGACAGTAGGTGGTACGTTGGTATGGTCAACGAAGTGTTATGTGAAAATAAAGATGTATGTGTGAATTTCATGGTACCAGCTGAGTCTTCTGTGCTGTCATGGCCACTGCGGAAAGATGAAGACTGGATACCATTCCATGATGTTATTTGTAACCTGAAAGTACCTTTATTACAAGGTAGCAGTGGACCAACATATAGACTGGATGATAATAGTTACCAAAAAGTATTAGCATGTCTTAAAAAGTAAATAAAGATATGTTGTTTTGCGAAGTGTTCATATAAGTGTCCACAATTTGAAATCATTTGTTTCACAACATGCACGAATCATTTGGTTACGTAACCTATTTCATAGGTTTATTATGTTCCTTTTCACTTTGTGTGCATGTTTTTTCTTTATTTATTTGAACGCTCAATTTCTTATTACTAATACTGGACTGTAATTTTGACCCACAGAACTGTACTATTTTGTAACAATTGATTTCTGTCCATAGCTGGTTGTTTCTTTTTACACTTTTACAATATATGCTGTCAAGTGCACAATCAGTGTAAATGATTTCACCTAGCGCACGCACTTCTTTACTTCCATTTTCCATATCCGTTCTGAACCTGAAAGACTACCGACACCTGTTGACAAAAGCGATGATTTACAATGGAAGGAAATACGTCAGAGTTTTGAAGTTCACATAAATTGTTTGCTACATAAGTAGAAATGTTCATCCAAAATATCACACTCATATTCAACTGTCAACATAGTTAAATAGGGCTGTGAAAATAAGCAAAAAGTTTGTTTTTTTACAATGATACCAACTTTAATCTCCCATAAATCCTGTAAATAAAGTGTAAACAGCTCTGCATTACTGGTGCATATAGTTCACTACCATGTAAGGTACTGCACATAAACACAGGCATTTGTTGTTTTATCTAGGAAATCCCACTCCTATCCCACAACAGCACGTTAAAAAATGAGCTTTATAAACAGTGATGTAAAAAAAATGCTGATTTTGACATTTTACATATCCGAATATAAAATGGTCATGCCACTTTCAACATATTACTTCAATACAACGATGCATACATTTTTTTTGCAGAAAAAGTTTCATCCATATAAGGTAATTGGTAACCGAGTTCTTGCTCATTGCAAACTTACAAAAATCAGCGTGTTCAGCAAGTCACGATGCGGACTGCCTCACTTCTTAGTCGATTTCTCAGGAACTGGTAGCGATAGGAAAATAAAACATTACAGACTTTCTTATGAGGGATGTAGGTATTTGTGTGCCAAATTTCATCAAAATCCCAGATGGTGACCTGGGGAGTGTTCGACGATTTATAATGGAATGACCCCAAAGTCGCTTAACAGTTCAACCGCACTCCTTCGCGTATTAGCAGAATTTGATTTCTGGTACAAGTACAGTTTATTGGTCATGCACAAAACATCAGACGTTGAACTAAAACTATATTATCTCACAAGAATTTTAGGAAGCATCAAAAGATTGTGATCTTGACCAATAATTAGTTTTTGGATCTGGGACCACAAAATTTTTGAACGGCCCCTAAATCGAGTTTTCGTATTTTCTACGGAATAAGTACATCATACTGAGTTAAGCGGCAGTTTGGGTTTGGTTACACTATATATATTTATCCAGATATAAGGCCTACAAGAAAATTTTTGATTGGAATATATTGGATTTTTTAATCCAACAAGGATAATAATCACCAAGAAGCTGGTTCTCAAAGTGAAAATGAAACTCCTATCCCACAACAGCTACCGTTCAATTACCTATTTGTACTGTCTTAGTCGGCATATGAGTTACTTATAGAAAGTAAGAAACACTTACTTAATCTCATAAGACTCATTTCCATGTTTCCTGAAGTAATATAATATGTATAAACTTTATAGCAGCAAACAAAACTTTAAGTAAATTTTAGACACTTAGATCAAATTATTTTCTAAGCTATATTTTTCATTTTAATACGTTTTCACGAATATATATACATCCAAAAATTCTCGAAAATAGAATACGTAATGTAGGTAGTAATCTTCACTGTCGGATGAAGAAAAAACGAATTGTTTTTTTGAAATATCAAGACATTTTAACACACTTTCTGGCTTCGAGGAACATTGAGGTGAGTGTGATAGATTTAAATACGTAAAATGACTACTTCTCAACAAAGTTCATACAAGAACATGCATTTAACAATAAACTCCTCAAAAGCGTATAACACAAATATCATCTGAAAATTCGCATTAACACTAAAGTGAAAGACGATATCATGTAATATTAATTTGAGACTTACCTTTTCCGCACCGGTTGCACGAGTTTCTCCGAGCAAAATTCACATTCCCGCATCTACAAAAAAAGGTGTAAGTGCCTTAGTATGTGCATAAACACATTATTTCAACTATATGTTAAATGCTATAAAATTCTATGAAATCGCTACATTGCAAGTAAAGAGAAAGAAAATTAAAAAATTGAAAAAAAAAAAAAAAATCTGCATCTAGTACATAATGAATTCATCATCACATTTAGTTGGAGAAATCTGTGACGAATTAAGCAGTTTTAGCTTCAGATTTTACACAGATGAAGACAATAGCGGGTTGACGAAACCATCTGTATTTTCTACAAGAATTTTCACGAACGCTTACTAAATATGAGTATCTAATTAATGAGCCCAAAGGTATATTTAAGTCATAATTACTCTGCATAGTATAAATTGAACTTTTTACAATCAATGGGAATCAGAGATAACACGTTCACATGTAATCGTGGTAAACTATTAATTATTCTTCTGTTAAAGGGTGTGACTGGGCGAAATATATGACACAAATAAAATCTGAGAAAGTATATGTTAGCCACTTTACAAAATTTATGATATATATATATATGATGTACATAATCAGGTTAATTACCACGTGATATTAAAAACTTAGGTGACTTTGCCTCAGGTTTACAAGAATAAGACACTATTTTTCCAACGTTATTATCAAAGATAGTGAAACAAAGTTAATTTTTTTTAAGCAATTGAGTCTCTGGCCGTCCAATAGTTATTTAATTGTGTATACTAGACGATCTTACCACTCTTCAGCGAGTTCCGTTGACCTTCTACTTTGTTATGATGTGATGGCACCAACAATGAGTCTTCAATAATGTGTCACTTGGACTTTGCATCCGTCCCGTATGTTCGCCTTCAATATGCATCCATTTCCGCAAGTTATCGCTACACGTTCATAAGATAATTATCCTTCAGTTTGATTGAATCTCAATTTCGTCACTCTGATATTACATATATAATCATGGAAACCATCTTTCTTTTGCATTGTTCACGGTCATGGTAATTCACGATAGTCACTGTCAATTATGGTAGCAACTTCATCGTCTTGTTATTAATCTAACCTATCTAATCTAAATAAAATAGAGTTTGTCTGTCTAATCTAATCTAAATAGTGTTTGTCTGTCTGTCTGTGTGCGGCCTGGGGACCAGACGAGTGGACCGAGAGTTACCAAATTTTGGTCAGGGGTACTTTGGTTTAGGCACCAGATCAAGACGAAGCGTTTTTTTTTTTTTCAAAATTCGAACAAGTGAGTGTCTCGGGGGGCCGTTTACCGGGACATGTAAAAGTACTAGAAAATGACCGATATTAGTGTCGAATTCATAGTTTTCACGGTCGGTGAGATCAATGGTGACACTTTCATTAGCGATGATTGCCAAATACAGTCCCCATGCGAAGTATGGGTATATTCAGCTAGTTAATAATATTGATGCACTATCCCTAGCACGGTTGCCTTTTCGCAGGCCACTCGCATCTTCACTGATCTCGATCCTTTTACGTTCTCTGTTCCTACTATTATTTTTTAAACATATAGAAGACTCTCTCCTAAAGCAATCTCACCTTTGTTTTTATTGGTTGATCCTTATTTCTAATATTTTAAAATAAAGGGTAGAAAGATGAAGCAAACGGAGAACGTGTTGGTGTGGATAAGTGGCGCCTGAAACATTCTCTTAGTGGAAAGATGACGAAAAAGCTCTGCGAATACAGAGGGGAGCTGGGATGTGCATTTTCTCTCTTTTAACACTCACGAAAGAACAGGATAGAGAAGTGAGCATGTGATTCCAGGGAATGGCTATGACCAAATCTCTTATTTAACAAAATAGAATACAAAGAATAAATAAATGGATGTCATATATAATGATCAAAAATTAAATACGTGCACCATCACAAGGGAAAAAATATGATTCATTTCCATATGAGCTAGTGTACTTCATGAAGCCGGGATGGCCCCACCAGCAAATAACATAAAACTTTTTTTTTTGTTTGTTTGTGTGAACTTAAAATCTTTCGTATTTTTCTAGGTATCCAAAAAACAAAGTCAAACAAGATTAAATTGCAGGGTCATAACCATAGAGGGCTTCACTTGGTCAGATGATTTACATTTGTTAGGTCAGGTTAGGTTACGCGTGTGCCCGAATAGTCATATTCACATTACCTAGAAGACCTGCAAAAATTTTCTTCCTACCTAGGCGCCAGTTCTGAAAACCAGACACCATAATAATACAAATCCAATTTAATATGTATGTCTACATATTTTGGCCTCAAATCATATTTACTAGTATACAGTACAAACTTGGCGCAGTGTACAGGCTATCCATCAAAAGATGACAACAATTGAAGGTAATATAACTGAAGTTTTTAAAGCAGCAGTAAGAGTTTTATGCCCAGGTTTTGTAATTTGAGCACAAAATACCAATTCTTCACTTTTCAAGGTGTACCAAAACCCTCTCATGACGGGTCATTCATGTTAAGGTTCAAGGTAAATTACAAACTGAATTCTATTAAAAATTATAATTCGTTTTCAATCCATCGAAGCACATACAGATCAAAACTACTGGCAGGGAATGCTAATATCAAAAAATCTACGGGGGGATCGGTAGCTCATTCATTTGTGGTGCATGGGATTCCTGGTTCGATCCTAACTCGCACTGTGAACTTTGTGGTGGACAAACATCGTGTGCGTGTTTTTTCTCGGGGTTCTCCCGTTTCCTCCCACTTTCTTCATTTCTCATCATCACAGTCTCTTTTAACCTAGCCAGCATAACCGTGGGACATAAAAGTAAGATTTCATTTTATTTCATTTCTTAACTCTTAATCACGAACATTTCTTATTTTCATGCTTCCTTTGTTCTCTAATAGATGCGTATTCACCTCTGTTAAATCAGTGCGCAAAACTGGTAAGTGTTCGCAAACCACACCTACTAAGAAATAACGAAAACAGTGAATCCTTACCTTTTTCTGTTTCCAACCAGCGATGTAACAAAACACCACTTGTGTTATACAAATAAACTTTCAGAGGGAAGATTGGGTGCGAAGCCCCCATTAAATACCTGCCTCTGCTTAACAAATATTTCAAAACGCATACTAAAATACTTCTCTCCGATACAAGATCGCCACACAAGGCAACACTTATTATATTCATGAAATAAAATTTTCACTCAGCAAGAAATTCATTCTTACTGTATTAGAAGGTGTTTTTAAGAGAAAAGTTGTATTAATATGGGTAAGCTGACTTTAGGAGGACTGAGCATAACTTAGTGTATGCGTATATAGCATATAAACTGCAATGTATAAATATGAATTAACTTAAAAACACAAAACAACTCGTGCTAGGTGGCTGCTAAAAGGGTGAACGCTATCTAACCAAGTCAGGGTAGGGAGGCCCGAGCAGTACCGAGGGGTGCGTCCGAAGGGAGCAGGCGCGTCAGCAACGGTGGCTATACGCATAAACAAGGATAGTAGGAAAAATTTTACATGGCACAAAAAACGTGCATGGGGTGTGACACTTCTATAATCAGTTTGTACACATAACACCTCACTTTGTCTTCCTTATCGAGTATTAAGTGGTAAAGAGCACGTTTTCCATTTCGTACTTCTACGGGCCACGGTGGCTTACTGGTAGAGCGTTCATCTATGGTGCATCGATCCCAGCTCGCGGCAAGTGAACTTTGTGATGGACAAGCACCGTGTAAGGGGTTTTCTCAGGGTTCTCCCGTTCCCCCCTACTTTCTTCATTTCATCATTTCATTCTTTCCTCCTCACCATCGTCTCCTTTAGCCTAGCCAGTGTAAAGGTGGGACGTACAAGATTTCATTTTGTATTTCTACCTTTATTATACATGTAAAGGATAAGGTCCCGATACATTTTATTATTCGTATAATCCTATTGTGAAATCAAGTAACATATTTCTTTCGTACATTTTACAAACTTATGCCCTCATAAAATGGGATAGTACCCAAATATTAGCTCCGTTTCACCATATTTGGTTCAATCTCCTTTCGTAGTTTCCGCTATACATTACCGTGTTACCTTACTGCAGCAGGCATGTCCTAGATTAATAATTAGTGAGTTTGAAATTGTGAAGTTATGCTCTATTGCTGGTTTACCTCATATCGCATCAACACGCTAACATATATAGGCCTAGTCCAGAAATTAACTTCGTTTCCCTCCCTAATTAATCACCATATATATCGTCTGATTCTGTTTATTTCCGCGTAAATGTTGTACTTTGGAGCCGCTATCTTCAGCAGTTAACCCCAAAACATTAAACTGTAACGCAATACCGTATACATAAACAAATTAGGCATTACTCGAGCAGACGGTTTTACCAAATTTTCACACATTTATTACACTTTCAGGTTAGATTAGAGGTCTGTATTTATTTTAGCAGAGCATGCACTAAACGAAAAGCTCCATTACCACTTGCAGATGACATAAAAACTACAGTGCATAAAACACTAACCAACTTGTGCTAAGTGGCCACTAAAAAGCACCAAGGCTATCTAACCGAGTCAGGGTAGGATCACAGCGGAGGGGGCACCATTGGTAGCGAGGGGGTGCGCCCGTAGAGAGCAGGCGCATCACCGACGGGGGATACATATAAACGCGTATAGTGAAAGAGCACACTTACACATACAATAATTTCACTATCACTCAAAATTCATTTCAGTGTGCTGTGCACTGACTTACACTTACACTCACATTCTTATTCCTTCACGAAAAATGTTTCACACCGTATTTTACTATAAATTTTCTATTTGGTAGAACCGTCTGCTTGAATGAACCCATAAATTAGCCCTACTGGAAAATTGCATCTTTATAACACTAGTCTCAAACTTTCACTTTAACATCCCACGATTATGCCCGTTAGACTAAGGAAGACAAATGATTAAGACAAGTGGGCGAGAATGTGGGAGGAAACGGTAGTACCCCGAGAAAACCCGCGGACACAATGTTGTCAGCTCCACCATTGAAACATCGTTTCGCCACCTGGTCATACAGTGAAATAAGTTACTAACTACATTGTTACATTCATTCATTAAAAAATATCAAATCATCTACATCTGTATTACCAATGAAATTTTAAATGATCGAGTAGTAAATATTCCATCAGTAAGCCTTGCTTATACTGTAATATATTTTATAGTGTTATAATATCGATACAACCTTGTACAACGGATAATCTTAATTCCTAATGGTTCTTTTCTAACTGAATACATGCACAAGACTTCTTTCGGATGAAGAAACACTATAGCATAGCACCAAAACCACTTCATAAACTACAATTTACAATTAAACCTACTGAGGATCATTGCATATCCAATCTCCTTCGCTCATGCGAAATCGACTGTTCGCCGACATTCTTTCTTTAATATTGTCCTCGTGGTCTATTTTTTTCAAAATATTGCTGTAGCTATACAGTATTACTTCGATGCAGGATGTAAAATATATAAATACAAGTAAGTATTTAAATCAAGAAACCAATTCATTACAAAGATGCTGTTAGTATCTTAAAATACAAGAAGCCAAATTATCACTGTTGCCATAACGCAACAAAATAAAGATAAGCTAAGAATGGGCAGTCTATTAATTTTTCTGTGCTGCCATTTTTGGTCTAAAACTCTCAAATATTTTCTTCTTAAATTACTATTCACTAAATTGGTATAGCCACTTCACTTACAGTTGCAGCTGTGTCTAATATACTTAAAATATAAACGATTCATTCTCTATCTTGCGTACATAAACCCTGATAAAAATAAGTATAAATTTTATTATATGTTTATCCTAGGTACCTTCACTTTGTACATAATATTGTGTTTACATCTCTTTAATTCCATTATATTGTTAATAATGTATCATATAAAATACATAATTTACATTCTTTTTAAGGCAATATTAAGAAAACAAGGATTTGATTTACGAACCTTCTGTTGGCACGGAAGCTTCACTGTTGTGCAAAATACCATCACCCACTTCAAGCATGAAAACATTCAAGAATTAAGAACGTTGTTCTTTCTTATTATTAATTAGGAACAAAGCTAAAGATTGGGATGAGGAAGGCCAGGAAGGCTTCATAATTATTATTTAATGAATTTTATAGAAAGGAAGAAGCATGAGTTCTCAATTGTTTGAATAGTATAGCACGCTTGACTTCTGTGTGTGTGGTCCCAGCTTTGGTTCCTAGTATGAGTTTCAATTGTTCTCGAAATCTTAACTTTGACAGATGTAACCGAGTTATTATATTTTTAAAAAGTAAAAACAACACAAACTGCATTCTAGAATATCAAAATATCAGGACGTACCATGATTGCAATTTACGAATATTTTCTGTAGAATAATCTTTGGAATATTGTTTCATTATCCTGCTTCTAAACTTTCGGACAGGTTAAAAAAATCAGCCTGACTTTGGAGGTGAAAGGAATATTGGGTTGTATGGTGAAATATATTTAGCTTGAAAGTCCTGTGATCGAGGGCCTTTTTCTGTACCAGCCCTTAATTGCAAAACTTGCAAAATGTAACGCAACCTAAAATTTGAAAAAAATCAATCATAAGTAAATATATTGGCCAAATGACTTGCCTCACAGTGCACGGGTGCAATGAAAGTGTTCGAGGCAAGTGTGTGTAGCGATAGATAACTAGTGGTATCGTGCTGTAACATCACTCGGTGCATAAACGCTGTTGGGTAGAATTGAATCTCATTGAGCAATGGCAGGATGGCATCCACGAAAGCAAGGGATGACTTCAAAAGAGGCCAGATTGTCGGTATGGAACAATGTGGAAGGAAAGTGTTGGACATAACTCTCGAGTTAAATATATCAACGAGAAGTGTTTCGAGACTGATGGAGGGAAGACGAGTACTTCAACGTCCGGTGGCCAGCCACCCAAAGCCCTGAAAAATCGTGATCGTTGTCATCTAAAGGGACCGGTAAAGGCAAATCGTCAAAGCAGACAAAAGCCAACGTTCCAAATCACGAAAGCATTTAAGGAGAACCGAGGTACAGCAATTTCCGAACGTACAGTGCGACGAGATCTAAACACTATGGGGCTTACAAGTCGTCGCCCCACGCACAAACCGTCTTTGACTACGACAAAGAGCGACACCATGTCTGGGCGAAAGACTACCGCCAATGGGGTGTGCAAATGTGGAAGCAGGTTGCGTGGAGCGATGAGAACAGATTTAAACTATTTACAACCGATGGGAAACGACGGGAACAGAACGAAGCATTTTTTTTAAATCAAAATTGGATTGATACTGTTGTGCAAGCTGGAGGTGGCGGTCTACTTGTATGGGGAGTGTTTGGGTGGAATAGTATGAGCTTCTTACTTAAATAAAACGCCACAGAAACTGGCAAAGAGTATCTTGAATCATCTGTTTCGAAGCCTGGTTTCCGGATAGTGAGGGGACCTACTAGGACAACAACGTGACGCCATATCGGTCCAAGGCAATTCAACTGTGGTTTACGGACAACAATGGGCTGTTTGGACATCTGGATTGGTCGCAAAAATCCCAGTTGAAAATCTCTGAGACGAGTTGCAAATCCAGCTACGCCTTCTTGACCGATTGTCCAGGAATTTAACAAAAAGCGACGCAGCACTTCGTCGGACATGAAACAATATCTTCCTCGACAGATGCGACGACCTCATTGGATCACTTCCACGACGTGTGGAAGCTGTATTCCGAGCTAAAAGTGGAAGTACTAAGTATTAACATATGAGACGAGTCATTTAGTCAGGCTGTTTACTATGCCTACGAACTTCTAGACTCGGGAGCAGCTGGTTTGAGGGCAGGAATTTGAATGCACAGTAGCAAGCCCTGTCCTCTCATTTTTGAATTATCATAGTCATTCTTCAAAAGGTGATCATAGTGTGCGGAGTTTAAACGTACGTAGTTATTATTTTAATAAATTTCTCCAATGAGACATGGGATATAAAGATTCTGTGCTTTATGAAGAGTTGTTTTGACGTATGATTAGCGTCATACTGAAGGGCTGACTACTGCAGGAAACATGTTGGTCGAGGCTCTTTAGTGTGGCACTAATCACGCTTCAGAACGAAACTGTATTTTAATAATGGAGGACAACATGTGTAAGTGTCAAGTGATACACAAACAGAACCTTACGATAGTATGAGTAATTCACTTGGGCTAATTTTGACTTTTGACCCTTAGAGCCGGCGTAAACCAGTTTAGGACACTCTGGTAGACGCCTGTAACCGTCGAAGACCGTAAGTTCCCATGGGCACTGGTTTCCCTGGGTACTAGTTGTTTAGTTTCTATGTGGTGTATGGCATTGTATGCTCATATTGAAGTTCAGTCATCATCGAAATTTGGCCTTGGGTCCCGCGTGCTAGGACGATGTTGGCTATGAGCTGAGGTTGAGATATTTATTGAACGCAGTTCTCCCTAGGAAAATTGGTTTCCCAGAGTCCATCGAATTTGGTCTTGAATAAAGAGATGTGTCAGACTCCATCTGTGATTAGTTGCTAAGGAAATATAGCGTTTCATTGAAGATGCATCAAATTTGAAATTGAAAATTGCTATGGGTTGCACAGAGTGCGTGGAATATGGCTGGGTTTACACGTGAAATTGTTCGTGGTTAGTGTATGATGACGGCATGGAATATTTTGAAGACGTGGTTGGAAAATTGAATGTTACTATGACTAATTTTTCAAAGTCACTTCCTTTTCCCGGAAGCACTGAATCAGATTATGTGTGTGTCAACTCCGTCGAATTTACCCTTGGTTTTGTTTCATGTGAAAGTGATTAGTTGTTATGTTCCATCAAATAAAGTCCCGATTGTTGCTACGACATTTTTTGTCAAAGTCACGTTTTCCTTTTTGTCGGAGGTATTGGTTCACATGATATGTGTGTGTGTGTGTGTGTGTGTGTGTGTGTGTGTGTGTGTGTGTGTGTGTGTGATTGAATCTTGTATAGTAAATGTATGATATCAGTCTTGGTTGATAGGTGCTGAAGTGGGTTTGTGTGTGTGCTCGTTTGACTACAACTGTAAAAGGATTTTTTCTGCATCTATGTATTAAAATAGGTAAGTATAAGTGAAAAACTCATATTATTGTAAGTCTTACGTCTCATGATTAAACATAAGTTACAACATATATCATAATAATACGTGAACTGGAATCGAACAAACGACTCACCCAGAAATGTATCAAAAAATAATGAACGTATGTTTGTTCATGGAAAAGGATCCTTTTCTTTTTGTATTCGAAGAAGAATGAATGAATGACATTGAATTTACCGTTGAAAAAAAAAAACATACGCATACATATAAACGTTGTGTAGTTCCAAGAACACAAGATTACTGTGTGTCTGGCTGAGCTTCGTTGTTTCATATTTCATTGACAATGCAACTCGGTCTTAGTTACCATGTGAATCGTATTATTTTGACTCTAAGATATCTGGCGATGAAGAAAGAGAGAGAGTGTGTGATGACTCTGTGTGAGGTCTGGGAGCAGGACGAGCGCTAAGCGGAAAGGACGCATCAGTTGTATGCTAATAATATGAATGGAGGTGTGTGTGTTTTAGCTTTGATAATATCAAACTATAGGTCTTATTAAGCTGAAAGCTTACCGTGGATCGTAAATCTTTAAAGATTTTATTTATTTTATTATATAAACAGAAATTTTGATAATACACATTAAGAGACAGAGAGATATGCAATCTTTTAGTTTAACGTCCAACGATTATGTCCTTTACGCTAAGAGAGACAAATGATTACGACAGGTGAATGAGGATGGACGGGTGATATAACATTCGAGTCTTCTGATAGCTTGGTTCATCTAGGTGACAGAAAATTTGGAAAACACTTTCCTCCACATAAACAAAAGCAACTAGTTAGAATCTGACAGAAATGATATGTTTCAACTACTTCAAAGTATTAAGATACGAGCCGATACTAGAATTTGAACATATAGGAAATCCATAAGAACATATTGGAAAGCCAAAACATTTGTCATATGTTTTACAAGGAAACAAAGCATTACCAGTAGCATCATCATGAAGGGAAAAACTCTGAATTCATTTGTAGAGGAAGAACAAGAAGACGAAGAAGAAGATGATGAACAGGCAAAAGTATTATCTCCTATAAGAAAAAGGAAACGAGCGTGTAAACGTCCAGTATGGTCAAGATGGAAACCATAAACAAACAGTTAAACAAAATTACAACCCTTCATATCCTGCTTCGTTCTCAACTGCTAAAAAATTTTGGATAGCTACAAAGAAGAAAATTCGCATACGCTTTATAAGAAAGTGGTTATTGAAACAATCAACATACACATTATACAAACCAGTACGTCGTCGTTTTAAAAGAAATAAATGAAATGTTTGAGTTTTACGTCCCACGTCGTTTTAAAAGAGATTTCTATGTAGTGAATAATAATGATGATGAGTGGGAAAGTGATATTAGTGATCTTCAATCTCTATAAATTTAATAACGGATATCGTTATATTCTCACAAGTAAGGGACCATATGGTTGTCGCGCAAATCAGATGCAGACATACGTCATCTGATTAAGCATAAAAAGATATGGAGAACACAGAAATTTAAGGTGCTAAGGGCCGTAGGGAGCGGAGCGAGGAAAGAGGAAACATTGAATGTCGGCAAAATTGAAGAAAGTCAGGAATGATGGGAAAAGTTAATTTCGTGCAAACAGGGAAAGAAAGTCAACCAAAAGAAAGAAACTAAACATAACAAGGGCATCAAGGACGAAGAAAGATCATAATCAGGGTTGTCATCCGGACCGCAGTGTTACCAGCTCTGCATAACATTGATATGGAAGATATAGCTCAGTATAGCAATTCATGCACAAGGAAAAATATTAGTAACACAAAAGACAATTGAAAAGACTCTGTACACGTGCGTAAAAAGTTTTAACGTAGTCGTGAGTAAATATTACACCCGCGTGAATACAAATGGAGGAAAATAGAGAACAGTACGCACCATTTGTAGTTTAATTGCAGTTGACGTGAAGATCACGAATGAATGCGTGGTCAACACACAAACATTTCTCGCAGTGAGCACAGCAGATAAAAGCAAGCTGGTCACACGCGTCTCTGCAGCATTCCTCTGTGAGTCCTTTTGCAAAGCAATATGCGGAAGGTGTTTCAAACTGTCCAGGATGTTCATTGGAGTAGCCACATTTGAAAAAGACAAAGCGTATCATCTTTTGGAATCGCCTAGAGGAAAACTGAGCAAATGACTGAAGGCGGAGAAAGTTCTCACGTTGCCGCACATTAATACTGGAGAACACTAACGTATCTGTGATGAACGATCATGATCATCATCATGGAACGATGCTCCCAAATAATTTCGTTTCTGTGTTATCATGTGTACCCCCTTCACTTTCATGTTTATATTTGTCCTCCCTCATGTACATTATTCACTCACGACTATCGTTAAATCTTTTTACGCACGTGTACAGAGTCTTTTCAATTGTCTTTTGTGTTACTAATATTTTTCCTTGTGCATGAATTGCTATACTGTGCTATACCTTCCATATGAATGTTATGCTGAGCTGGCAACACTGCGGTCCGGATGGCAACCCTGATTATGATCTTTCTTCGTCCTTGATGCCCTTGTTATGTTTAGTTTCTTTCTTTTGGTTGACTTTCTTTCCCTGTTTGCACGAAATTAACTTTTCCCATCATTCCTGACTTTCTTCAATTTTGCCGACATTCAATGTTTCCTCTTTCCTCGCTCCGCTCCCTATGACCCTTAGCACCTTAAATTTCTGTGTTCTCCATATCTTTTCATGCTTAATCAGATGACGTATGTCTGCATCTGATTTGCGCGACAACCATATGGTCCCTTACTTTTCAGAGTGATAGATGTGTTCAGTCGATATTCCTGGGCTCTGCCAATAAAATCTAAAAGTTCAAGTGATGTCGTATAAACATTAAAAGTTGTTTTCAAAGACAGAAAACCAATTACATTCCGAACAGATAAAGGAAGTGAGTTTACTAATAAAACAATACAGAAGTACATTAAGGAAAAGAAATTGAAATATATTACAACTAAAAATCCTGATATAAAATCTAATACTGTACAGCGTTTTAAGAGAACTCTAAAAGGAAAAATGTGGAAGTATTTCACTACAACGGTACATTGTATATTTGTAATTTTGGGCCGTAAAATATTCTAAATTTGTACTAGGCTTGGCTGATTTTAATATCAGAAGAAGAGAAGGAAAATAGATACAAAGTTAATGTTAATATATAAAGATATTCAAATGTTTTAAAAAATAATAAGACTTTGGAACGTCGTTGTCAGGACAACCAGGTATAAATAAAATGGAATCAAAAAGGGACAGTGTGCGTATTATTTAATGGCTCAAATTTAGTACAAAAGGAACCAGTGATTTAATCGTTGTATATGGTGCCGGAAACCCGAAAGTGGAAAGGAAAAGTAACTGTATCGTTTTCAAAGCATAGTAAAAAGCGATCAAGATTGAGCCATATATTAATTGTACTTTTTTAAGAAGTGCCCGAATTATATATAGGAACATTATGAATGTTACCGACAGTGGCGGCTCGTGCTACTTAGGAGAGCTGCATAAAATAAAACACCTTATTTAGAAATTAATTACATACGATGGTCCTTCCTTGTAGTAAATTTTTCGATAACGCTATCATTGAAGTTAGGGATCTTTTCAACCGTTTCCTTTTCTATTGATAACATGGCAAGTATCGCTAACCATTCTTCTCCCATTGTATTTCTTAGAAAAGTTTTCACTCTTTTAAGGGTAGAAGTGCATCATTCAGGTTCATTTATAGTTAGTGGCAACGTTATGAATATTTTCGAAAGTTTTAGCACTTCAGAAAAGTGGAAGCAAGACTATTGCTTATAACATTCTGGAGGAATTTCACAGCAGCACCAAGTTTCCTGATCTCTTCTTTTGCACAAACTACACTAAATTTAGTGTGAAGTTCATCTTTATCAAAAAAAAGGAGAGCTCTATACATTTACTGAAGATTTATTCGAGAAAGGAAGCACTAAATTGATCAAAATTAGAGTTCTGCAGAAGTAAAGAGGTCTGTAAAATGGAAGCGCAGGATTACTTGGTTGAAAACAACGTCACACTTCTTTGGCTACGTGTACTCTTGACTGTGTATTTGAAACAATTCTCTTTTGGGTTTGATTTTACGTTTCGGTATCAACTAGTTCTATTGATTCCCTGATTTTATTAATTTCAGTGGTGAAAGCAGATAAATATGACTGAACTTTTGCTGCATTTATATAATGACTATGTAAGTTGGTTATATAGAATATTTAGATGTGGCGTAACTAAGTGAAAAAAATAGCCAGAAATAAAATTCTTCATTCAATAAGCATTAGGGTGTATCTCTCTCACTACAAGGCAGACGCTTCATTCATTGTTGTAGTGCTTGAGGTCTCGGATTCTGACAAAATTTGGAAGCATTCTTTTATTTCTTCCTGCTTTCCATACACCACATTAAGTCTTAGATTTAAAATTTCATCTGGTTGGTCCACCACTGGGTATCCACTTTGCAAAACAGGAATCTAAAACTGCTGTTCTGTTATGAGAGCGAGAAAAAACCGGGATAGCAGAAAGATTAGAAAATAATATTCTGGCTTTAGTGTTTTGTCTGGTGTTTTTTTCCATTACAAAATTTAATTGATGAGCAAAACAGCGCACAAAATAAGCACTAGGATACATCTATCTCACTTTGGCCTCGACTCCATTTATAGCCCCACTCACCACAGGTGCGCCATCATAGCTTTGGCCAATAAGAAGGCCACGCATAAGAAAGAAACAGACCACTCTAAAAGAACTGAAAAAAAAACTAATTGTATAGTTTCATATTTCATAGATTTTTCCCCTTGTCTTCGGAAACACTGATACGAGTACAGAAGATAAAAATCACAAGTAACAGCAGATCACTTGCACATCACGCTAATACTGAAAGAATTAAAAAAAATAAATATAATCGCATTTTGAAAGAATTAAATATAATCGAATATTGCACAGAATAAATCAGTTGCCTACTAGAAACATTCCCCAAGCAGGCAAACAAACAAACCCCAAACAACATAAGTATGCTCAGTGTTGCTAATCAAAGAAAGGGGGATTATGCCTCTCGAAGCTAAAATCAGAAACTAAAGATTGTATAGGATTGGCCAGGGGATATTACCCTGAAGTTGGCGAGCCTGAATATACGTACTCATCGCTGATCAGAGCAGACGAACACAAAATGAGAAGAGTGCGCTTGTGCAAACTGTCAAGCATCCGAAAGGACTGCATGTAAAGCAGTCCACATGTTACCAGTAAAGACATGTGAAAAAGAGGAGGAAGTGGAATCATAGCATCGGAAGAACGGCCAGGCGAGATTGTACTGACAGTCCCAGGGGGTGAAGTGGAACAACAAATTTTCTTCAAGGAGGTGAAACATTGAAGAACAAAACGCGCGTAAAAAAGGCATAAGTATAAAGATTGATTATTAAGTCTCGAATTGGAAATATGGAATTACGTTGGGGGGGGGCTGCAGTCCTGCAGCCTTCCCCCACGGGCCGCTGCTGGTTACCGATAATGAAACAATGGACAACCAAGTAATAAATTCATCCGACAACATGTTGGAAGCTCTAAAAGAAATATTGCGGCAACTCAAAGACCAATCACAGCAAATCAAAGAACAGGCTCAGGACCAAGCTGAAAGTTTGCTAAGGTGAACCAGCAATTGGAAAGGTTGGATCAAAAGGTAAATCAGCAACCTCAACATTTTGATGAGCGATTAGAGCAATTGCAACATCGTAATGATGGCTTACAACTGCAATTGCAACAAATGAACCAACAAATTGTAGTCAAATTTGAACATTATGATGAAGAAATGAGCACTGAGATTCGAGATTCTGTGGATGTTATCGAGACTGTGGCAGAAGAACACGACAACCGAATTAAAGGATTGCAGGATGAATTGAACTCCACTAAAGCAAAGCGTATTCAAGAAGGTATGTGCAAGATGGTGGGCACATGAATCTTGTACATTCCACATCTATCGGTTGGGAATCTACACCTCATCCCAGAACAATTCTTCAAGGTAACCAATCCTCGGGTTGTAGTGATTGTTCAACTGAATTGGAGGTGTTGAATTGTGTATTCAACAAAAGGACCAGAATGATGTTGGTGAACGGTCCGATGGTGTCTTCGCAGAACGTAATGCAGTGCGTTGCGTTGCAAAATTTTGAAAATTCTTCAATGGCACAAGATAGTGACAACTTGAACCGAAATAAGCCCAAGTAATTATTATCTTGTAACAAGCATTTAATGGACCCGAAAATGGACTTAAAATTAAACATCTTGCAAATAAAATTTCGAATGTGCCTTATCGTCGTTGAAATGTATAAATAAATAAATATGATGATAAATATAATAATAATATTGTTATAAAATTAAATATGATATATATGTACATTTATATGAATTGTAATTTTCATGTATACGAGGTGCATACAAAAACTCGAATGATTAACATGTAAAAGTAAACGATCCAGAATTCTTTTTCTTTTTATGAAGTTAATGAATAAAAAGAAAAGTCCGTTGGGCGCCATAATATACAACGGTACATTGTATATTTGTAATTTTGGGCCGTAAAATATTCTAAATTTGTACTAGGCTTGACTGATTTTAATATCAAAAGAAGATAACGAAAATAGATATAATGTTAATATATACAGATATTTAAATGTTTACAAAAATAATAAGACTTTGGAACGTCGTTGTCAGGACAACCAGGTATAAATAAAATGGAATCAAAAAGGGACAGTGTGCATATTATTTAATGGCTCAAATTTATTACAAAAGGAACCAGTGATTTAATCGTTGTATCACAAAGTATCAAACGTATAATTATGTAACTGTATTTCCTCTTCTTGTGAAATCATACAATGAAGCTTATTACTCAAGCTTTAAGATGTCACCAGCAAACGTTTCTCAAAATAACCTATTACAAGTATGACATAATCAGTATGATAGTAAAATGAAGAAGAAGAATGCGGATTTTTCGAAACATCTTAAGATTGGTGATACAGTACGAATTAGTAAAACTAAATGTACATTTGATAAAGGATACATGCAACACTGGACTTGGGAAATATTTAAAGTGAAGAAGATAATACCTAGAGATCCACCTGTTTATGAAATAGAAGATTTTAACAAGGAACCAGTGAATTAATTATTTTACAGAAAGGAATTACAGCCTGTGACGTTATCAAAAGATTTTTACATAGATAAAATCATAAGCACAAGAAGAAAAGTTAACAGAAAAGAATATCTTGTTCATTGGAAGGGATATCCTTCTTCTTTCGATTCCTGAATACCTGCACCATCCGTAAAGATCAAAAAGTACAATGGAACCTGATGGAGATTTTTACGTTACGCTTCCCAATAATAGTTCTATGAAATATTTTCCTAATAACACCTTAACATCATACACTACTAAACTTCATCAAAGAATGGAATTCCGTGAAAAGTGTGAAGTGGCTATTGTTGAGATTCATCATCCTCATCAAATTTTAAATATTAATGAACAAAATAGTAATTTTCTTAGAAACCTGCAAACAGTGATGAATGGAAGTTTGAAACTATTTCTTTCCGTTATTATACTGATATTTCAGAGTTGATAAAGTTAATTAATACAAGAGATTCACAAATTTACGTATTTCCTACATTAGTGAAAGCAGTACCTGTTTTATACGACGTCTTCATAAAGACACAGATGTTGAAGTTGCATTATCACCAAGTGTTAGTGTGATGTTGGGATTTGATCCAAACGTTGATTTAAAGGATATGCATCAAAGTCAAAGGGTTCCAAACTTACGTTTAAGAATTCCAATCTACAATGTATATATATTGTGATATAATTCAATCGCTATTTGTTGGAAATACAGAAGCACCATTATTACGTATCATAAATATGAATCCTGTGAATCATACATTTGGAAGTAATGCTATAGAAATTTTTAATCCTCCACATTATGTACCTATAGAAAAGATGCATTTTGAACACATAAAAATAGATATAAGAGATAGTATAGGCTCTCCACTGGCATTTACTTTCGGAACTGCATGCGTTAAACTACATTTTCGACCGGTGCGACAGCATCAAAAATTATGAATAATCCATATTTACAATATTATCAAAAATGAGCTCTTTCTGGAACTGGAAACGTTTATGTTGGTTCATCTTATCAAGTTGGACATGGTATTGGAAATTTCCTTGGACGATTATTTCACTCTGTCATGTCACTAGTAAAACAAGGCGCTAAAACAATAGGATATTAATTATTTGAATCTGGAGCAAATGTTACTAATGACGTCATCATTGATAAACATCTATTAACGAATCTTTTCATCAACGAATGGGCGATGCGAGCTTCATCTTGCAAGAAAAAGCTAAAAATATACTGAAATCTATGTTAGGATTTAGATATCAGCCAAGGGAAAGAAGAATTACACATCATTCCATCTTTAACCTTTCATCATGACACATCATCAAGAGGAAGAAGTGCAAGAGCAAAAAGAGGAAATCTACACAGAAAAAACGAAAAATAAGTTTTATAAGAAAAGGAAATTCTCAGACGACATCTTTGATTAAATCATCATCATCATGGCTTTCTTACATTATCAATCCTGCGAGTGTGTAAAAACTGAACTAGATATTTTTTTCTACAAAACCAACGGAAACCATTGTATTAGATAATCATGTTGTTACATATAAACCAATCAGTTCACTAGCTGATAATACCTATAGAATTTGTCATCCCAGGAACAAGTGTTGAATACACAGATCTACCACATACTCTTCTTTACATTGAAGCTCAAATCGTCAAGGGTGAAAGTGATAAAGCTGTGGCTCCTATTAATGATTTTTTAAAATTCTATGTTAAGTGAAGTTAAAGTGTATTTAAATAAACTGATTTCAATTCCATCTCATAATCACCCATATCGATCATACATCGAAAAACTGTTAAATTATGATGATCCTGCTAAAAACACTCATCTTCAATGTGCATTATAGTTTTAAGATACAGCTGGACATATGGATGCAACAATTAGTGGTAATAAGGGATTTCAACAGCGTTATGAAATAACAAAAACAGTGCAAAATCGACATGCTTGGACATTTTCATTGCGATATTTTTCATCAGGATAAATTTTTAATCCAAGGAGTAGAAGTACGCATCAAATTAATTCCTTCTAAGCCAAACTTTTGTCTCATCGTTAGTGATTCCCCTGTTGAGGCTAAGGTAAAAATTTTAGACGCTGATTTACATGTTAAAAAGATCAATGTTAGTCCTACAATACGACTAGCATATAACAAGCATCTATAATCAACATCCGCAAAATATCTTCTCACAAGAGAGCAAATGAGGTCATTCGTCATCCCAAAGGATCTTCAATCAAAAACAATCGATAATTTATTAATGGGAGTATTACCAACTCGAGTGATTGTGGCGTTTCCTCAAAGTGATGCCTATACAGGAACGATAACTTCAAATCAGTTCAATTTCAAACATTTTGACATCAATTTCTTGTCATTATCCATTGATGCAAAACTTGTACCTTCAAAACATTTACAATCAAATTTTGAATACAACGTATAAGTTTCTTCATATCACATCTTATTCTGCGGAACAGGTATTCACTTTTCCAACCATGGTAACAATATTCCTCGCATTGACTTTCCTCAAGGATACACTATCTTTGTTTTCAACATTACGCAGGCTGGATAAACCAGCGCTGTGCAGCATTGGAACCTCATTAGACATGGCTGTGTTTGCCTGGAAGTTCATTTTTAAGAACCTCCTTACGGCACCTGTCTCATGCATCACATATTGAGAATTCCAGTCTCTCTCAGAAGTGGATCACCAGAGGAACATCATCATGAATTTTAAAGGTACGTTATTATTATTATTATTATTATTATTATTATTATTATTATTATTATTATTATTATTTAAATACCACATCATATATGTACATGTATGCATTTTATATACAACGTCATCTAGACTAGAATTATCAAACGCTCTTCAAACAAATTCTTTATTTCACAATCATTATATAGGCTTATTTGCCTAAAATGAATTACCATTACATGTTCCGGTACCTCCAGCTATCATCATAAATACAGACCCGTATAATAAAATAGGTACTGTAGTGTATCATACATGTCCCACCGGAAGTCAAGGAAGGAACTGTACCACTAGTTAGATAATTTAAAAATAAGCAATACTTCCTCGCATCATAGCAGCAGCCTATACAACACATACATAAAGGCACGTTATTAGATTGGATACCCCCCTTAGGCAGATATAGTAGAAATCAGAGGCTTTTCAAAATCAAAACATTATCCTCAATTAAAAGGTATACCAATGAACAATTTATTAACGAGATCATATAGAACAAGTAAACAACAAATAGATATATAAGTGAAGCTCATATAGAACAAGATATAAATATATAGTATATATCCTCAAATTTCAATTTCAATTAACCTCTCTCTCTATATATATATAACACGGTAGTAACAGTAGGTTCATATCAAATTAGCAAAAATAATTGAATTTAATTATACATTAAATTAACACTACTTTTACCTGTATATGAAACGGGCAACTTCCAATGGTCAACTCGGGAGCGAACGATGGCAGGAAGTTTCACAAACACAAAATATCATATATTAAAAAAAAGAAAGAAAACACAGGAGGAAAAAAACTATAATAAAAAAATCACAAACTACAGAACTAAATAACTGAACACTTCCGTCTTCGATCCATTCCCTTGTTGAATTGCGAGGCACAATTTTACACTTTAAAAAATCCAACCAATACGCACCCGATTTGAAGTCAATCTGACAAACGGCAGAAGGAATTCAAATCACGGAGCCAGACATGACGTCATGTTCTATACAATAGCACCAGAACAATTAAGCAATAGAACACCAGAATGAGAAAACTTATTTTTTAAGAGATATTAAAGTAGAATACACTACATGGTGGGTCCCCCCGGAATTCAAATCATACAAATCGACTTCAATAAATATACCACCTTTCCCAACTAATGGAGGTAAGGTTCGTACACCACAGTCCGAGGTTCGAATCTGCTGAGTATCAGAATCCTTTTGAAAATTAGACACCTGTCCTTTGTGGAAATTACCCGATCTGTTTCGTACATGAGGGTGAACTATACTACGCGATCTAAAGTCACTGCTTGTACGATTTATATCGAATGATGATCCCCCAACAGTTGTTTGATGCTGTTTCGTAAAAAGTTCTAACTGTGAGTAAGCCTTTAAAGAGTTCATAAGTTCATCGCGCGTTTGAGGATGCTCACCATAAAATACATGCGAACTCACATCCGGTCTACAACCACTAGCCACCGTTAAGATGTACGTTTCATCACAGATTTGAATATCCAATATACGTGATACTTGATCAAGTCTACGTGAATATTGCAAGACCCCTTCACTTTCGCCCTGAGGTTTATAAAAATATCTTGTGGTAAGTTGCTGTATAGCCACGTCAGAAAGCAACTCAGTCATCACATATTTACATAAATCTCCCCAGTTCCTCGTTATTTTAACACTATCCTTAAGACACTGTAGTAATGGATTTCTACTTTTTGTTTGTAAAGCGTATACCACACAACGAATTGGAAATTCATTACCACTTAAAAAATCGTCAATTTTACATATAAAATTGAACAATTTGTCAGGGTCATTACCATCACAAATTGGAAGATTTTCCACAAATCTATTTAACACCGCCAAAGCAGTATTATCCTCCAAACGAGAAGAATTGGTACGGAGATAAGCGTCATCACCTATGTCCTTTGTATAATCACTATGGCATCTATTACCAGATACTTTATTAGTACGTTTAGGAATAGCACCAGTTGACCTATCAAATCCTGTATTACCCTTACTAACAGATACCCTAGAAGAATCGGACCCACATTTCCAGCTATGTCTTCTAACATTTCACCTAATCTTTCAAT
Organism: Thermobia domestica; assembly: GCF_964235325.1. Lineage (NCBI taxonomy): Eukaryota > Metazoa > Arthropoda > Insecta > Zygentoma > Lepismatidae > Thermobia > Thermobia domestica. The sequence goes on along the minus strand of NC_137459.1, from coordinate 39,036,846 downwards.
TCCAAAAAATAACCTATCAATTTTATCTATATTTAGAGGCGGCGTTTTTACACCATCATCATCAAATCCGGATATAGCATCTGAGGCTACCTTATCTTTATCTACACCTTCGGCCATGTTTAATATATAATACGAACAGCAAGGGCATTAACAAACTAATTCAATATGTAAAAAGCCTCGAATTGGTGAGATTGACTTCAAACCATTTATATGTAGTGTATCATACATGCCCCACCGGAAGTCAAGGAAGGAACTGTACCACTAGTTAGATAATTTAAAAATAAGCAATACTTCCTCGCATCATAGCAGCAGCTATACAACACATACATAAAGGCACGTTATTAGATTGGATACCCCCCTTAGGCAGATATAGTAGAAATCAGAGGCTTTTCAAAATCAAAACATCAAAACATGTCGCACATTGCTTCTTTTCAAATATCGTTGAATTATTTCACAGTTTACAATACGAAATCGTACGCCAATCTCTAGATCGTGCATCTTTGTAAAGGGTTCCAATGATGGCATATTAAGCTTATCTAATAGATTCATTGATGATGCCATCTTTAATTTGACACTTCTTCCTTCACAAGAGTTGCCAACGGAATGATCTACACACACACATACGTGTACACTCTACGTTCCGTCTACGATGATATCATCCTCTCATTCGCTACTTTTCATCACATGATCCTACTACTTCAGGTATACGACGTGACACACTCATATATATACACACAGACACACACACCCACATCACGTGACTCAATACTTACGTCAAAACATTGTCATGAAACGCTATAACCGCTTAGTAACAAATCAATTTTACGTGCGATGCCAAGGTTAAATTCGACGGAGTCTCACATACCTCTTCCACATAGTCATCATACGCAATGATACCTAGCACGTGGGAACCCAAAAGCATATTCGATGCAGTCTGCTAACAAATCCAGTTGCCATAGGAACCTACGGTCTTCGACGGTCACAGGCGTCTACCAGTGTGTCCTAAACTGGTTTTCGCCGGCTGTAATTGTCAAAGATCAAAATTAGCCCAAGGGAATTTCTCCTACTACAAATCATTTATAGAAAGTATAAATATTTTTAAAACGAGGCCGAGCAGAAAGCTGCCGATCTCCAGCATAGTGATCGCTACGTCGCCACATCTCAGAAGAAAACCATAAGTATGTTATGTAAGTTTTTTCGAACGGTATAGAGAATTGTGAGCGGGGCGAGGACAGGTATCCATCAACTTCTTGGGTTGTCCCTGTTCATGGGTATCTTTTAAAGATATAGTAGAAATAAAACAAGTTACAAACACACAAGATATAAATTTGCCAGTAATGAAAGGATAAACTCCGCTCCCCGTCCCCCATGGTTAAGAAATAAGTTCCAGGAAAATATAATTTTAAAAAGTGTTTTAATATAATATATCGAATACTTTCTTTAATGACTGGAGGTAAATAGGAGCACCAAATTTAAATTTTGATAGTTGATACCTTGACCAACCCCTTAAATTTTTAAAATTGCCAATCTTAAACATTTAGTATGCTATTACAGAACAGAGATATGTATTTCTGTAAGTTTCGGGTGGTCCATTTTGTTCCCTCCCATAGGTAAAAATGGCAAAAAAACAAATTTCGGAGTTTCGAACTATTTTATCATCTTTGATTAGGTTTTATTACTTCATATGTTTATATTGGTAAGAATATGAGAAGATTGAATCTCCCTCCTTGAATTTTAGGAGGTAGATAGGACCATCTCTGAAATTTCGTAATTGTCAAAAAATAAAATTTGGTAAATGTTCTCTGGGTCACAAATATATAACACTGTAAATTTGCTTGGTCCATCTTGATCCCTTTCATGGGTATAAAGTTACCAAAAATTAATAATTTTGAGGGTTTTGACAATTTATCACTTTTGGTGAGGGTTTATCACGTTATATGGTTAGTAGCGACTCACGGCGAGGCTCTAACGGGCGAAACCGAACGTAAGGTACGGGTAGCCATTTCAGTGTTTGATCTTTAATACACTGCTTATATCGCTTGCGTAGAAGAAAATAGCTCGTACGAATAATCGCTTCGTAAACTTCAAAACTGGCTACAAGGTCGTTAAAGCAAACCAAACATCACAAATCTAATGACATTGATTTATGATGAGTTTACTAAGGGTTACACTGAAGAGATTGGACATATAAAGAAATTGTGTTATTTATGTTCGTAATATTAGAGATGAAAGACTAGATCTTCGTAATACTGAGTAATCAGTCAGTGTGCAATAAAGTATCGGAGAATGGCACGAGTCATACATGAGGTAACAATGAAAGAATACTTAGAAACCACTTGTCACTACCTAAGTCACTGATGGTCGTACACAAAGGGATGCCGCGCTTGTATTGTTAATTGCCTTGTCATGTTCAATGTATATTTACTAGAGAGTCTTGTCCCTTTTCCCCGCCCCTTGATTGCAACATATGTAGAGTTGGAATGATTTTCTTCCTGGAAAGGTGAATGACATTTGGGTTTGGATCTTGAACCCTATGTCTCATGTAGAAGAGGAAGAATGGCGCCTGTAAAAATTCCCTGAGTTCGATTCTAGCTTATTCCCTTGTTAACTGGGTTTCTGGGTTGGATTCTAGCTTATCCTTCTGCACCCTGGGATTTTAGGTTAGATTCTAGCTTATGATCATGCTTCCTGTCCTCGTACGAGCTGAGACTCAGAAGAGCAATAGAACAAGAATTTAACGTCTAGTAAGATGGCTGCTCGAAAAAATCTTATTTCACTTGTATTACTAACAAATTCGTTTGCTTTTGGAAACCATGAACAAATTTATTTGTGAACGTATGAAGAACTCGATATTAAAAGAATGATTTTGAAACAGTAGAAATTAACATGGAGGAAACTAGTTTTTGGGATAGGAGAGAACATGACATTTTTAACGTGTCGTAGTATGTAAAATATTACTCCTTGGTAAAAATCTGATAGGACATCGCAAACTTGAGAGGTGGAAATATTTCATTCATTCATTTAACTTGATACATTGAAAATTATGGGACGTAGAAACTGGAAGAACTTCGTTGTTAAGAACTCGTATCTTTGATTTTTTAAAATAATTCGAAGTATTAAAAATGGAAGGAAAAAAACCTTATTCATGTGGGGCTCATTGTATTCGTATACATGATCGATCAATGCTGCATACATGGATACGGAGAGCTGTTCTGATACGTCTGTCTTTGGTTAGCTGAAGGAACTGAATGAGCTTTTCGCCGGCTTTTGCAAGCTGCTTGCATGGGAGTGAAAGTTGCTCTCCACTTCACAGAGAAAGTGTGTTACCCAAAGAGAGGCCGTGTAACGTAGTGCTGCAAGACTTCCTCTGACAGTAGAATGTTAAACAGTTTCTCCCTTTGTCTCCTCGTGAACAAGGCTTGGTTTTCCGATTATATATAGCTGTTTCAAAAGCTAAACCAAGTTTTCTTATCACCAGTAAAACTGTCAAATGGTTGTTAGCGGCCACGTGCGGTTTTCAACCAGTTGGATATTGCCGATATTACAAAAGCTTAGCCCTTATCCCTGCCGCCAGGGTAAACAATGACGGCTGGAAGTATTTTCCCTAATGAGTGTTGCAAACGAATAACCAGATAAACAAAACAAGAATAATCATTTAAAATAGAAATAAAATACGTACAGGTCATTCAAGAAGTAATTTTCTCTCGTATTAAATTAATAATAATAATATAAGCCTTTTCAGACTACTGTGAATTTTCGGTAATGGTCGGAAAATAAAATCGATTCTCTACCTCCCGTTGGACCGATACTGTATTTTATCTGTCTGAATCGGGTTTGCCCGATTTACCCGTACGAATAGGGTGGGCATGATAACTCCGTTTTTGTGAAAACAAGCTTAGTCTGTCATGATTGTAAATGGTGTGTTGTTTCACTTTATTATCGTAACACAAATTGTTCTAATTATCATGTACGAACTCATAACAAGTCCATCGGGTCAAACGGTCCAAACACGGGTCAAACGGGTTTATCAGGTCTAAGAATCGGGTAAACCAAACGCAATTGATATCGGGCGGGTACTGTTTACCCCAAAAGTTGAAGCACTAATTATAGGCTAAAATCATACTTAAGAGCTCTAATTGTTAAAATTCACCTCTTTTAAGTTAGCCGACCAACGAACTTGCGGATACATAAATATAAATTCTCAAATCTAAATTATTTCATTATATTTTTGCAATGAGCATGCATGTGATTTACTATTAGGAGTTAGCGTGATGCATTAATGTTACTCTTTTATAAATAGCATTATTATTATTATTATTATTATTATTTCTTGTTTATGCCCTTCATGCAACTTAGAATCAATCTCACATAAAGCACTATATCACACCTGATTGAATATTATTTTGACAATTCTCACATAAATAGATAAAATAAACAACTGGAACTTAACACTTTAAGAGTTTAAAACATATCCCCGTTTTCGTTTTCTTCACTTTCTGACTACAATTGATCTATCTGAAAAACATGTTGCAAAACACGATAACTTTGTTCAGTGTCCTGGGAAAACTTATTATTATTATTATTATTCGACAGGCCATCTGTCTATAATAATTTAATTTTTATTTAAAAAGGAAATGGTTAAAAATAATTTTATTAAGTACCTAGATCCTCATATTTACTAATGTAAACAGGTTAATATTTGAGTAATAAAACTATGATTATTAATTTCCTGTGTGTATTATCGTAATTTGTTAGTTTGTCCAGTTTTTATGCACGTGATGAATTACATTAGAGAGAAACTGATCAATCATTGCACAGTCTAACTACATCATAAAGTTAGAAATAATGTACTTACAGGCAGAGCAGACAAACAGGCAGAATCTTTGTTAAGCCTATTACTAACATTATTATTATTAGCAATAATAATAATGATATCTAAATTCCTGTCGCAACAGTCCTTAGAAGGCCTGGACTTATAGCACTCATTCCTGTGGGGTGATGTATTGTCAGCAGTTCGGCTACCCCAGTTCGCTACTTTTTTTTCTTTCAAGCAGCTTCCAATTGCCCTCACGGTGCTGGATGGACGCCACAGCGCCAACTCCGTTTGGTGAGTATGAATGGTTACACCTATCTTTCCCCTGACCAGACCCAGGACTGCTTGACTTCGGTGATCTCACGGGGAGTGGTATCCCAGTATGGCTAGTGCGTTTGTAATTAAAATAATAAATGCATATTGAAATAGTGAGGAAATTAGTTAGGAAATATAGATAAGTACTAAACTGACTCCCTGGTGCTACGGTTCATGAGGGGCTGTGCCTGCCCAATGTCGCAAGACAACAAGCATCAGCTACACACCGAAAATATTCGAGATAGAAAGATCTCAGATTTTAAAGTGTGTTGCTATTCCTTTACGCAGTGCTCGAAGTGGACGATCTAAGGATGTATTCCCCGCATACTCCCCCTCTTCTATTTAGAGCATTGCCTTTACGTCATTTATAGAAAAAACATAATGCAAAGGCTTGGATCGGGAGTAGTGAAGTTTTGCTTTATTCGATAACATTTACGTACTTCCCGACATAATTTACATCAAAGTAATTTGTGTTTTAAGATGTACAAAATAGAATAAAATAGCTTTCATATATTGTCACATGATGTGGGCTGATTGCAAAGCCTAGCTATCGAAATGATGTTCTTCAATCACGCTGTAAAAGCTACGGATGCCAGACGGAACAAACGCTGTACAATGTTACTATGTTAACCGTAATGGGGTTAGCCATACCGAGAGATTTATACAGTTCTACCTGAGTTGGAGTGGCAACGCCGAAATCTAGTTACAATAACGGATTTATAGTAGAGACAAGTAAACCCTTAGATCTTGATCTTCGAGGAAAAAAAGGTTATGTTCTTTCGCGTACTATACCTTCAATTGTTTTGCACTTAGAGTGTTCCCTTCCTTATCTCTCTCTGGGAGTACAAGTTTTTGGAGTATTTTAAGTAAGGCATATTTCTAATTGAAAGAATATAGACCAATTTATCTTAATTGGTTTGGCAGATCAGAGTACATTTTTCGATAATAAATGACAAATGGTTTTCCATTCATCAGCTCTATGACTAATGATTTAACACTTCGGTGGTTAGAGATTGACACGAATATACAAAATAGACTTCCTCAAATTCCTGGGTAAATAAGATCAAGTTATCAAAAACACTTAAAATAACAATTAGTTTTCCTCCTCATTGCCATGCATGATTGAGAAGTTACTGCAGGCTTTTTCAATTATCACCCTCTCCCCTTTCTCTCTCTCTTTGCGAGTACAAGATTTACTGGCTAACATTAACTCTGCATTTTTCGTGTTAAATAACATATATCTGAACTGTTTGTACATTTTTGGAGTTTAAGTGAGACATATTTTTAATTGGAACGTCCTCATATGAGAGCAACTTATCTTAATTGGGGTTGCTAGATCAGACTATGTAGAAACATTTCCACTTAAAAATGGAATTTCAGATGCGCAATTGTAAATGGCATCCTCTTTTAGGCAATCGTAAATGGAATGACATACAAAAGAATGGAGAATATATGATCTCTCCTGCCCTCCCCTGTATTTAAATAAACTCTAAAAAGCATTATTACAATTTCCAATTCCCTAGTTATAGTGTTTATTTCGTGTGTATATTTAAGTTGACTGCTATTTTCTCTCTTTATGAACTTGTGATACTTCCCATTCCTGCACTTGGAAGCCAATGTAAGTATATTGAAAGTTGTAGTTTGATATTACATACATCGCCTGTTGAACACCGTGGGTATTTGTGTATTGTATCTTTTGCAACATCAATTTTAAGAGCTAGCTGCGTATGGCGTTGTTTTGCAGGAGTACAACTGCTTCTTTAATTACTTCAATGTTTGTAGTACAACATTGTTTTCAGTATGAAAGCTATTTTTTTATTCTTTTACAATCTTAAGAACAATCTTTGTATGAAAACGTGCAGTGAAAGGTGAGTTGAACGTCCCACTGTTATGCCTTTTTGGCTAAGGGAGATGGATGATGTTTTTTTACACCCTACGCTTTATGAAGCTCATTTAAAATGGCAGAAAAACGCAAAAAAGATCCATGCATACGGTATGTGTATACAGAATCTAAAACTTTTATGTTTTAAAGCCATCTGAGATTGAACTAGTGGTCCCCACATACCAGAGGTAAGTACTTTACCAGTTGGTCCCCGGATTTTTGAAACATCTGATGGAAGAAAAAGGTGACAACGCTAAAATGATTTCTTGGAGTCTCTACGCATTAGAGGTGTGCACTCTACCAATGAGCCACCGGGTTTTTGAAAGATTTGATGGAAGAACCATGTACGCGGTGTTTGTTTGTACACCAGAATTTATACAAACGCTAAATTCTTCTGTTTTGTCGTGAAAACGCTAAAATGATTTGGTCGGGGGTCGAATCATCGATTTCTGAAATAGGATATGAGAGCTTTACCACTGAGCTTCTAGGCTCACCGGGCTTCTGAATGAATTGATCGAATGAGAACCCAATATTGTCCACCACAACTTTACTTGGTCGCGGACTGAAGCAGGACCCGCAGGAAAGATTTGAGAATGTTGGGAAGAACCCTATGTTGTCCATCAGAATTTATACAAAATTCAATACTTTTGTTTTGTCGTGAGAACGCTCAAATGATTTGGCCAGTGGATTGATCCAGGGCTCCCACGCACTAGAGGTGTACACTCTTCACTGAGACATGTAATCGGTGAAGTGAAAGATGGGTCCCACACACACTTAGGACCTGTTTAGTTATGGAACGCATTCATACGCTGTTTGTTTATACAGAATCTAAAACTTTATGCTATATGTTTTCAAAACAATTATGCTGCTTGTCTCGAAATTTTTTATGCCATGTCACCTTTTATGCTATCTATCTCAAAAACGTTTATGCTACATGTCTCGAAAACTTTTATGTTACTTGTCTCGAAAAGTTTTATGGAACGTGTCTCGATAACTTTTGTGCTACTTGTCTCGAAAACTTTTATCCTACTTGTCTCGCAAAATTTATGCTACGTGTGTCGAAATATTTTATGCTACATGTCTTGAAAACGCTAATGCTACTTTTCTGGAAAACTTTTATGCTATGTGTCTCGTGCACTATATGAGAATGTAATTCTGTGTAAACATAGAATATATAAATATCCTTATTGATAGACTTTAAATTCAAGTTTGGAATCAGAGATCCAGACTACTTTTACTGACGTTATACACAACAAATTGTACCGAAATAACTACATGATATTATTATTGTTTGATGATGCTGATGTAATCTTTATTAGCTTATTGCTGGGGTATTAAGATTGCAAGATATAACTTTGTATAAATGCTGAATTAACTTGCTGATAATTTTAAACTGAAAACGAATTATTTTACGAGTTCAATATTTTAAGAACGATCTTCTATATATACAATAAATAACGTGAGTTTTTTAAATGAGACAATTAGTTTTACATTCTGTTGAGAAACTATTGGTAATCGAAAAAAATCTTTTTAAATTTAATTCTTTCACACTTTAAAGAACGAGCTTTGTATGAAAGCGTTCTAGATTTTCTTTAAATAGATTATATTATTATGAATAATATTCTATCATATATATAGGTGGTCATATGTGGAAGGCAATGGTAAGAACTGTCTGTTTTTTAGGGAGTGCTCCCGTGGGAACCTCCTCTTCTGTAGACATACAGAAGTATACGGAAGCTTGTCTTCAGGCATTGGAAGCAATATCAGCAGCAAGGTTCGGGGTTTGGGCCCGCGTTTAATATAAAAGAGCCCCGGGCTTTGCGGTAAAAAAAAACTTCCCCGTGGATTTATCGTCCACGCGCTTTGCGCTAAAAACGCAGACTCGGAGCGGGTTGCACCCGGAAAACGTTTATTTTTGTGAACATGGCACCGTGGTTCCCCTTGAGACACGAGTTAAACACCAAATAGTTTTTTTAATGTTGATTTAGCGAGTTAAATTCGTTCAATGTTATAGTACTTTTATTACTTGTATTTGCATTGAATAATAGTACAGCTTAGTGCTAGGAAAAAACCAAGGCAGGAGGATGGTGCAATGATGGTTTTTTCAACGTGGTTGAACAGGTAAAATTTTAGCGTATTTTTTGCTTTTATTAGTACAATTTACTTAACGTGACATAAGGAGAACTGTCTTATAGGCGTCTGCATTGAACAACGTCTAAGAATGAACTAATATTAATTCAGAATTCTGCCGTCAGGTATCACTAGTTGCGGTGGTGTTGGCGTACATAATAAGACCTAATATATTGAATATCTAGTGTGTGTCGGCATCATTCGTCTTACGACGTCGTACATATGAAATCGTAGAGGGTTTCCCATTGCCTGTTAAGCCTTTTTTAAAAATAAACTATATAGAATGTAAAGAGAAACAAAGCAAACAAGATTTTCAAAGGTATTCTCTGAAACCTATTATATTGCAGTACTATCCAGCTGTACTGTCTCTTTAAGAAGTACGAGCAGGAATAAAGAAAAATGATTTTTAAAGGAAAAGCAGCCACCTTACTTTTTCACCAGCAATAGTACCAACGTGGGTACATCATCTTTTATTCAAAGGTTTGTTAAAGATCAACCAAGGATTAACAGGTGTGTATTTTATATCTCTTATAGTTACTGAAACTTGAAAAAAATATAAAAGAGAACATGGAGTTTCATCGCCTTCGACATCGGGGGTCAGGGAGGTGTCAGGTATACAAGATAAAATGTATAGAGCTATCAGAATTTTTTGATTTTGGAACGCGGTTTGTTTTGGGAGAATTCCTAATTCCATCTGAAAATAATCCCATAGTCAAGGCTTCTCAAGAAAATTATAACTTGAGTCATAACATAAAGCACTTAACTGTTAAAGACTTAGAATTCTTAGATGAACTAGATGGGATTGGAAATCTATATTCCGTTCATATACCAGTTGAAGAAATTATGAGAATGGTTAAAAAGTGGATGAAGCTTCGATTACACCCGTGCAATAGATACTGGGAGAAAATCCTGTATGCATTACAACTCAGCACTGTGTTCAGAAAGACCATGAATATGGGGACCAAGTTTTTACTCTTCAGCCTGGATCATCAAATACATGTATGCAAATATGCAAATGTAGTAGTTGTAGAAATGATAGTAGTAATAAAAGTGGTAGTAGTAGTAAAAATAATAATGCTAACGATATCCAAAATCAAAGGAATAGTAACTTCGAAGATGTAAGAGAAAGCAGAAAAGGCTTTGTAAGTTTCATCTTACGGGACAATTAATTGCCGAAAGACCTGTGGGTGAAAGAAATATCGAAAATCCAGAGGCATATGCCAAAAGACTAATACATTTCGCGTTCGAAAATATGATTTCCAATACATGCTCTTGAGATTATATCGGTCTATACATAGACAGCAGCAATAGTAGAAACAACAAGCCTGTATATATCCCATGGAGAAGAGGCAATTTCTCTGCTAGAACAGTTCTCACTACAATCGAACATGTGTTGAAATTGAATCGTGTGTTTCTATTGGGGCATGAAGTATTGTTTCGATTTCACATACTTGACGGTCTTTTCGGCAATAGAAGAAGTAAGACCAGCGCGGTTAACAAATATGCAGATTATCAAATTTATTTGGAAAAGCATTTAATACGCATAGAAAACAAGAATATATAATGTCTTCCTCTTGCCATACATGGGGTCAAGTAAAGCTCCACAGTAGTAAAGATGATTTGTATAAAAGTTGGAGATACATGGCTTCTTAGACCAAAATTCCTTTGTCTTATGACAGGTGTTAACGTTCAAGATAAGGGGGCTGTGACTTTACAGATGTTGATGCTTTCCAATCGTCTTTGAGAATGGGGTATCAAATCTATAAAATCATAATTTGTGTGGAATATGAAAAGAATGACCCGCATTATATAGTCCGTTACCGGGGAGAGCCAGCAGAAAATAAGTTCTTCTTTAGTATCAAAGATTAAACAGTGTGGCCATTTCGAAACCATTCGAAACATTACAAATTTTCTCAGTGCACGGAAGTATTGTTAATTTTGTTTGGAAGATTATGATGAAAGATATAATCAAGACAAGAGTGAAACTGAGTTCTTTTTCTGAACATAAGCACGGACGCGATTATACTGCGAAAAAAGATTAAATGCAATGCGTGCAATAGAAAGTTTTCTGAAGGTATATGTTTTGAGAAACATCTGGAGCGTAATAAATTGGGTAGATCTGTATGTGTGAATGTTAAGATCTGCATCGATTGTGGTGTCATCTTTGAAAATAGACTTGGAAAAAGCTGATCACGTGTGTGGGGAACATTTCTGGTCAACGTGTCGTGTTCATGTTGATATAAACCACACATGTTTTATTCACAAACAGTGTGCTGTACATACTAATATGTTTATTGTACATAGTCTATCACGTAGGAACGATGTGGAAGGCGCAGAATGGCCACGGTGAAAGGGAACATGGAGTTGTACCAGTGTATTGTCACTATGTTTGCCATAATTGTATAGAGAAAGGCTTTGATGAACCTTGTAAAACTTCCGGTGATAATGTTGGAAAACGTCCATTTATGTTTAAGACACAGACGGCTTTTATTAACCGCAAGTTAGTATGACGTCGTATCTTTCAAAAAATAGTCGCATTGTCCCATAATTGTAGCCGCTACGATAGTCTCTTCTCTCTTAGAAATTTAATAGAAAAGCAGCATATTATTCCTAGTGTTGTTACCCAGGGCTAGAAGCTTTTTAATATGAGTATTAATAATCGGATCTCCTATCGCGATTGGTGCTTTTCCTTGGGAATTAAGCTGTCGAAACTACTTAAAAGTTTAGGCCTTACTGAAAATTTAAAGAAGGGAGATTTCCTATATTTATTTTGTACTGAAGAAAATTAAATTATGTAGTTCCATATCCCGCGATTGAATTCTATGACCGTGAGGTGCGTTCAGCGGAAGAACGAAAGTGATTAGAAGCCTGCCACGAAGAACGTGTGGCAAGTGGCAAGGTGTTTAACCTGCAGAGGGAAATGCTGTCTTATTGCGAAAATGACGTTAGAATTCTAACAGAAGTTGTTATCAAATTTAGCGACATTATTAACGAGACAACGGAGGGTTTACAATGATTTATCACCTCATCCACCATTGTAAGTCTTGCGAGGCGAACATACCGTACCTTGTACTTACCTGAGAATACTATTCCCGTAATCCCTGCGTTAAGTTTCCATTATAAGACCAAATAGAGTACTAAAGCTATGCAATGGCAAGACCAATTAGAGATATAAATTTAACATGCAAGAAGAGGTAGGGAAAAGTAAATTACTTGTATGGCATGAAGGATTACGAAAAGTACAAGGTCGATGGATGGCACGGAGGATCCAACGTTGCCTTCGAATTCTATGGCTCTTTCTGGCATTCCTGCAAATCGTGTTACCCTTTCGACCATGACGCCATTCTGTACGACCTCATGACTCATAGAATACGATAGTGAATCGTTATGACCAAACAATGGTACACTGTAGGTTCCTAAATTTTCACCATAAACTTACACGAAATATGGGAATATTCTTGAGATAAGGTAAAAAGGGATAAAGATGTAAAAAGGTTTATTGAAGAACGCTGTACAAATCTTCCCGATATTTATTCCCAAGAATTGCTACAATAGCGGCCGTACCGAGGTCTTTCGTTCCTACTAGTGATGAACGGATAAATTAAACCAATGTAAGAAGTCTCTACCCGTATATAATGACACGTAACCCGGCCATGTTAAGATGCATACGTTTTCGGACTTTCCAGATGTGGGGAGTATTCATGGTGTAGTTAAATGCACTATCTTGGCTCCAACCTGTATGCATTTTCCGATTCTTCCGTATGTTGCGGGTGGATGATTACTCTTCGGTCTTTACCGTAAATGTGTGAAAGAAGAGAATACTAACGATTGTACTTATAGTGATCCTGAGCGTGTTCTCACAGGAAAATTTTGTACTACAGAGTTACAACTTGCTCTTCAAAAAGTTATAAAATACTCAACATATACGGAATATGGGAATTCGAACTCATGCATCCTGAAGAGGGGAATTTAGGTGGTCTGTTTGGGATTTATGTGAATTCCTTCCTTCAGATGAAGCAGGAAGTCTCTGGTTTTCCCGCTTATTGTAAAACTGAAGAAGACAATCAGAAATATATCGAGGAATATTATGCCCTTGAAGGCATATAATTAAATTATGATAATATTACCTAGGAAGAACGAACCCAGGATTGAGGCAATGTGGGAAATTATACTTCAATTCACTATATGGTAAATTGGTGCAGCGCACAGATATGTCACAAAGTGTGATTGTTAGTGACGAAACATTTAGGTATTTAACGATGGCACGGTATGAAATTCAGAGTGTGGTCCCATTTGATGATGATCATCTAATTATCAATTACAGAGGCATTGAAACTGAAAACGTAACGTTCCGGTTCTTCAATGTGATACTAGCTGCATTTATTACTTCGTGGACTAGACTTAGACCGTACCAACAACAGAAGACTATAGAACCAGACAGAGCAATCTACTGTGACACTGACAGTTATATGTACTTACAGAAAAAAGATGAGGAACCTTTATTACCACTAAGAAATATGTGGGTCATCTGAATGTTGAAATTCCAGAAAGTTGGGAGTTTACAACCTTTGTAGCTTTGGGCCCAAAAATTATAGTATGAAGCTAAAAATGCGCAAGGGTATGTTCAGCGTATTTTGAAAACAAGCGCGAAGACACTAAACGATAGAAGCTTTCAGAAAACTAACTTTGAGAGTTTCTATAAATTAGTGTCTAGACAAATTGTGTTCATTATAAGAGAGAATCCAAACAACACAATGCGTAGGCCGGGTTCAGCATCTTTAGCTGTAGAAATATAAGTACACTGAGTGAGGTAAACAAAAAACGTAAACGAGTTGACGAACATGACGTGACCGATGATGAACCCATACGAAAACGAGCAAGTGTACCTTACGGTTATAGACCCAGGAACGAGTGAATGTGAGCGGTATGGATATGTCTCTTCTCTTGCGGTTAGTTTCCAATCTTTTACCCTCCTTTTTTCCATGGAAAGTCTCTGGCAGAGCCATGCTGTAAACCATTTAAAGTTATTTATTTACTTACTCTTAATTTATTTTCTTATTTATTCTTAATTTCTTTCAATCCTTATATTCTCCTTTCCCATCTTTGACGGATCGCTTTCTATCGAAGCTCGGTGTTAAGACTAGTCAGTTTGAAGTTTAATTAAAATTCTTATGACTCAGTTAATTTTAGTTGGTTCGTTTTCATACGAAGCTCGTTATTAAATGTGTGAATATGTGTATATAAAGCAAATGTTCTATTGTATGCAATCAAGTTTCACGGTGGGGTCACTCGGTCGAAAAAGTGTAACACGCTTTTTCAGGCCAGCCACATTGAATGAGGTTTTCCTGGGTTTTCCTCATTCACCAGGCAAATGCCGGGGTGGTACCTAACTTATAGGTCCCAGGCCGCTTCCTTCCTTCCCCAATCTTTTCTTCCTTCCCTTTCCCCGGATAGTGTGCTCGCCGAGGGACGTCATTCCTCAAATCGTGACGGGCTAAATGGCCATAGATGCAGAAAGCCCATTAATCTAATCCTAAATCCTAATCAAGTTTCAACATTCCTCTGTTATTTTAGTTAATGGCCCTTCAAGGGTTGGTGAAACTTGATTTGTAAATCGTTTCCTTAATGAACGTGATTAAATGTTTAGTATAAAATTTAATGTTATTTTATGGTATTATGGTGCAGTAATACTAAAATTAGATGCAAGTGCAGAAATACGTTTTGTAGACGTAGGAATACCGGACATGAATAATTTTGAAATTAAAGAAAATTCATTCTTAATATTTGATTATTTGATGTCGGAAACCAATGGTGATGTTGCTAATTTATTTACAAAGTATGCACACCATAAAGAGTTAACTGTAATATTCATTGTTCAAAATTTATTTATAAAAGGAAAACATGCACGTGATATTAGTTTAAATGTACATTATATTATATTATTTAAAACTCTTCGAGATAAACTTCAAAAATAATTTTAGCTAAACAAATTATGCCTCTATATAGCAAAAATATCGTGAATGTGTTCGAAGAAGTAACACTTAAAGCTTACACATATTTATTATTTGACTTAACACAAAAAACAAATTACGTATTGCAAATACGTGCAATTTTTCCCCCAATGAAATAACGTATGTGTACGCTAACGTATACCAAATACATACAGAATTTTTCTAGTCTGCACCAAGATGTTGAAGGTGAAACAACACTACAACAAGCTCCGTGCTCTGTGCAAATGCAAGAGTTCAAAACGAACACAAATTTTACAAAATGCTTTAGGGGATTTAATATGATCAATTTCTCAAGTAGCTAAAACACAATAAAAGGAAATATTCCTTTAAATTCACGTTAGAACGTACAGTAAGAGACACTTCTGCATGGTACAGCCATATGGAGATTTACGGCATAATGCTCCATCAGTTGAGTCCGAAGCATTTGTCAGGAATTATTGCAACCGAATTAGCTTTAAAGGAAGTCGGGTGGCATAATCGCCAGGCACTGCAAAATTCCCGTACACTTGGGCGAAATTTCCACTATCGTCTACAGCATCATTTCTCCAAAATGAGACGAATCTCAGACGTGTAGTTCTTATGGCAAACATATTACTTAATATTTGTCCTATTCGTAAAGATAAACTGCAACAAAAAGTGAAAACTCAATCCTGTTGCTGTTAGAATGAACACTTTTCAGTCGTTTGATCTAAAATGACTTTGCAAAAATTGAATAAATATTCTGGCATTTCAGGAGGGTAGGAAGAGCGAATCTCCTGTCCTTCAGTGTAAAAAACAAACACATTTAATTAAATGTTTAGTGAGAGTGAGCCCATTGGTATAGCGCTTTTATGACTTGAAGTTTTGCTCCCAAGCCATCTTATGTCATAGCTGGCGTCATTAAAGAACGAGCGGTGCAAATATATTGAAAGAGAGATACAGTCACATGTGCAAATTTAGAATTTGAGACAAAATAATCGGATAGCATCCATATTTTGTCGAAAATTTTGATTAGGCATGTAAAAGCTCACCCGGACCTGAGAGCATCCCACTACCAATTGCTGAATTCAAGTGGAGAACTCTGTTGAGAGCATCAGTTGATTACGGAGTGGAAGAAGCATCTGAAGATATGGGAAACAAAGAATGAAACAAAGAAAAACAATCAACAGCCCTGGATGAGTTCGATCAATGACCGTCAAGATTACCAAGCAACGACTCTACTCACTCATCCACGGGGACACATAGAGCGATTGGCAGTCATACGTCTGATTCAAAACGTGTGTTACAACACATTTATTTGTAAGAGAGGAAGCTAGGAAAATTCCCCGTCTCTAGTTTTTCTTTCCTTGGCACTAACTTAATTACTGTTGTCACAGCCTGGAAAGAATATTTTCCATCAGTCTAGAAACGTTTCTAACATTTTTCATACATTTTTAGCAACACGAAACATTTATCCATGGCTGTTTTGCGCAATTATACTTACATAAAACAATTACTTCCAATTCTATTAATTCCAGTGTCAAGTAAACAGAAATACTGGATATGAAATTCTATATCTCGCGAATAGTCTTGCAGAAAGTATCTAAATTCATTTTTTCTATTTGGAACAGGGGGAGCACACACGTGGGGTTTAGGGAGAAGATTACGTGCATGACATTTGGTTTGGGAAAGAAGGGACAAAATCTACATTCAAAATAGCAAAATCGCACGTTTAATTATACCATAATTTTACTTTTAAAAACGCCAAACGCGAAGGAGAACGAATGTATCCTCTTTGGCTTGAAAGAATAAAATTATGGCTGAAGGCGGAAGTGAACAGAGACTGATGATGTTTAGGAACAAAGGATGCTACCAAGCAATGGCGTAGCCAGGAGGTATGGACCCTTCAACATTTGTAAAAGTTGTTAAAATAAGACCAAATATTGTGGCTTTATTCAAGAATTTTCCGGGGTTGGACCCCGGATTCCCACCAAATGAACGTTTAGTCAGCGACCCCCGAATTTAAATCCTCGTTACGTCCCTGCCGCTAAATAATATACTCTACTATGTGTGTGACATGCAAATCAATGAGGAATTCATTAGAGGAGGGGAGAAATGTGTCTAACAGTTTAGGCACTCTTTTTCCGGTAAAGAGGATGGATAATGATAAATGTGGGAGAAATTTCTCCCAAGCACTTGGAGGGATAATCACCCTTCACCTAGGAGGGGGGTGCAATTCTTAAGTTGCCAAGAGCTATCCAAGAGTAAGTTCTTCCCCTCTGGAAAATTAGTAAACAAAACATTGGTTACTACTGTATCAGTTGTTTTATTTGGAAGAACCGTCTTCTAAAAATAAATGCCAAAAAATAAGACATAAAGCATAGCTAATATCCAAAAATGTTCGAAACATATGATATTTGTGAAGCATCAGAGAGAGAGAGAGAGAAAGAGAGAGAGAGAGAGAGAGAGAGAATTAGATCTGCACATAATAGTGTCCCTCGGTTTTAAATTTAAACAAAGGAATGCTTTGCGTTAGCTTTCTTAGATGAGTGGTTAGCGTACTGGACTTCTGCGTAGAGGGTCACGGTTTCGAGTCCGCGGAAAGTATATTGTTTTTTACTTTTCTTTCTTTCCTTGTTTGCTTTTTACATCAAGTGGACTTAACCTGCTTCTGCAGTAACATGTTTTTCCGGAGAGGGTTTGGCCCGTACACGGTTATTCCGCACAAACTAACAATATACGTATTATGTTATTTGTTGCGTATTTTTCTTACACACTTTTGTGAGTGACTTTTACTACCAAGTACGAAGTGAGTTTATATTAAGTTGCTTTCGTAAAGTAGTTGGTTAAGGCGTGTTCGTTGGGCGTTCAACTTTTTTCACGATCGTCAGTTTAAATCCCATACCCTACTGTAACTTCTTTGTTTTTTCCTCTCTTTTTCTTTTTTTTAAAGAAAATCTTGGTTCTGTCATTTTGTTAAACAATAATGTTTTGTTCTACTAATGTTTCTTAGTATTATTCTCTTCATTCAAGTTTTTAAAAATATTTTCAAATAATTCAAAATTATGTCTTTAGAGAATGTTACATTGATCAAGAATTTTATAAAAGGCGTGGGTCTTCCAGGGTTCATCCGCTTTCTCCACTTTTGCATTCCATCGTTATCATGCATCTCATTATCGCCGTCTCCCTTAGCCTCAGAGTATAATCTTGGGACATTATACCTAAAGGAAAAATAAAATATATAATTAGATAGCTATAACATTTTTCTCAATATATGAAGATGAACTCTAAAGTTGTCTTAGATGACTTAGCTCCTGCAGGAATATTAGACTTGCAAACTATGCTATGCTTAAACATCGAAAGTCTCCGTGCGTCTCTCGACACCTGTCAGAACAAAAATATTAAGATATCGAGAAGCGATATTTTTATAACTGATTCAGTATTTTAAGAATAGGTTCCACTTATTTCGACTGCCTCTGTTCAAACCAAAACTGCTTGAAATGAAGAGTTTTTGGTTACATTGTTGATCGTCATAGAACAGAAACTGTAATAGAAGAGATAAATGGGTTTTCGATTTAATATCTTAAGTAAAATGGTCTCAATCTCATCATCATTACTCTACTCAAACCGGAAATCGTAAAGCTTTACTAGTACTTCCGGTTTAGATATTGCTAACCATAGAGCAAAAATTCTAAGAGACATCGAAAATTGGTCTTTTGGAATCAATGTAACGTCCAAGCAAAACAACAATTTTTATTCCAACTATTAAACCTATATGCCAAGCGGAAGTTTGGGAATTCTACCTCACAACACTGATCCCAATCATCATCTATCAAAATCATCTATCAAAAGGGACGAATAGGAACACTATAATAATGAAAATCATGGTTTCTCGTATAACAGGTAGATCGCGTGTAAGGAATCGATAGCAAGATTG